>NC_080607.1:1946752-2320129 GCF_027887145.1 Ammospiza caudacuta
GCTCTCTCCGGCTCCCGGAGCCGAAGAAGCGGCTTCTTCGCGCAAAGACGATTGTACCGCTCACAGTGCTCTCTTAGCGCCGCTTCTGCCGAAAGAAGCCCGGGAGCGGCGCTTAGCTCCGGAGAGCATCGTACCTTCGTCTTTAGCGTCTTTTGTGGTCTACATCCTAGCAGAAAGCTTTTCCACTCTGTCTGGCAAGGAAAACCTGCGCCAGCGCAGAAAACATCTCCCATCGTGTTCTGGACGTTGCACGGAGGTCTGCCAAGTGTTTGCATAAAGAAATGAAAAGTTGTCCAAAATAACTTCTAATCGAATATTCCTGTGATTGGAAAAGTCAGGAAAGTGGTAAGGTACTGTTTTCTATCAGTTGGCAAGCTGCGCACACAATCCCAGTGTTGTACAGCTTCCTTCTTCACCTTTCCGATGCTGCCGCTCTCTCCGGCTCCCGGAGCCGAAGAAGCGGCTTCTTCGCGCAAAGACGATTGTACCGCTCACAGTGCTCTCTTAGCGCCGCTTCTGCCGAAAGAAGCCCGGGAGCGGCGCTTAGCTCCGGAGAGCATCGTACCTTCGTCTTTAGAGTCTTTTGTGGTCTACATCCTAGCAGAAAGCTTTTCCACTCTGTCTGGCAAGGAAAACATGCGCCAGCACAGAAAACATCTCCCATCGTGTTCTGGACGTTGCACGGAGGTCTGCCAAGTGTTTGACAAAAAGAGAGGAAAAGTTGTCCAAAACAGCTTCCAATCGAATATTCATGTGATCGGAAACGTCAGGAAAGAGGTAAGGTACTGTTTTCTATCAGTTGGCAAGCTGGCGCACACAATCCCAGTGTTGTACAGCTTCCTTCTTCACCTTTCCGATGCTGCCGCTCTCTCCGGCTCCCGGAGCCGAAGAAGCGGCTTCTTCGCGCAAAGACGATTGTACCGCTCACAGTGCTCTCTTAACGCCGCTTCTGCCGAATGAAGCCCGGGAGCGGCGCTTAACTCCGGAGAGCCTCGTACCATCTTCTTTAGCGTCTTTTGTGGTCTACATCCTAGCAGAAAGCTTTTCCACTCAGTCTGGCAAGGAAAACCTGCGCCAGCACAGAAAACATCTCCCATCGTGTTCTGGACGTTGCACGGAGGTCTGCCAAGTGTTTGAAAGAAACAAAGAAAAGTTGTCCAAAACAGCTTCCTATCGAATGTTCATGTGGTTGGAAAAGTCAGGAAAGTGGTAAGGTACTGTTTTCTATCAGTTGGCAAGCTGCGCACACAATCCCAGTGTTGTACAGCTTCCTTCTTCACCTTTCCGATGCTGCCGCTCTCTCCGGCTCCCGGAGCCGAAGAAGCGGCTTCTTCGCGCAAAGACGATTGTACCGCTCACAGTGCTCTCTTAGCGCCGCTTCTGCCGAAAGAAGCCCGGGAGCGGCGCTTAACTCCGGAGAGCATCGTCCCTTCGTCTTTAGCGTCTTTTGTGGTCTACATCCTAGCAGAAAGCTTTTCCACTCTGTCTGGCAAGGAAAACCTGCGCCAGCACAGAAAACATCTCCCTTCGTGTTCTGGACGTTGTACGGAGGTCTGCCAAGTGTTTGAAAGAAACAAAGAAAAGTTGTCCAAAACAGCTTCCAATCGAATATTCTGTGATTGGAAACGTCAGGAAAGTTTAAGGTACTGTTTTCTATCAGTTGGCAAGCTGCGCACACAATCCCAGTGTTGTACAGCTTCCTTCTTCACCTTTCCGATGCTGCCGCTCTCTCCGGCTCCCGGAGCCGAAGAAGCGGCTTCTTCGCGCAAAGACGATTGTACCGCTCACAGTGCTCTCTTAGCGCGGCTTCTGCCGAAAGAAGCCCGGGAGCGGTGCTTAGCTCCGGAGAGCATCGTACCTTCGTCTTTAGCGTCTTTTGTGGTCTACATCCTAGCAGAAAGCTTTTCCACTCTGTCTGGCAAGGAAAACCTGCGCCAGCGCAGAAAACATCTCCCATCGTGTTCTGGACGTTGCACGGAGGTCTGCCAAGTGTTTGCATAAAGAAATGAAAAGTTGTCCAAAACAGCTTCCAATCGAATATTCCTGTGATTGGAAAAGTCAGGAAAGTGGTAAGGTACTGTTTTCTATCAGTTGGCAAGCTGCGCACACAATCCCAGTGTTGTACAGCTTCCTTCTTCACCTTTCCGATGCTGCCGCTCTCTCCGGCTCCCGGAGCCGAAGAAGCGGCTTCTTCGCGCAAAGACGATTGTACCGCTCACAGTGCTCTCTTAGCGCGGCTTCTGCCGAAAGAAGCCCGGGAGCGGCGCTTAGCTCCGGAGAGCATCGTACCTTCGTCTTTAGCGTCTTTTGTGGTCTACATCCTAGCAGAAAGCTTTTCCACTCAGTCTGGCAAGGAAAACCTGCGCCAGCGCAGAAAACATCTCCCATCGTGTTCTGGACGTTGTACGGAGGTCTGCCAAGTGTTTGACAAGAAGAGAAGAAAAGTTGTCCAAAACAGCTTCCAATCGAATATTCATGTGATTGGAAAAGTCAGGAAAGTTGTAAGGTACTGTTTTCTATCAGTTGGCAAGCTGCGCACACAATCCCAGTGTTGTACAGCTTCCTTCTTCACCTTTCCGATGCTGCCGCTCTCTCCGGCTCCCGGAGCCGAAGAAGCGGCTTCTTCGCGCAAAGACGATTGTACCGCTCACAGTGCTCTCTTAGCGCCGCTTCTGCCGAAAGAAGCCCGGGAGCGGCGCTTAGCTCCGGAGAGCATCGTACCTTCCTCTTTAGCGTCTTTTGTGGTCTACATCCTAGCAGAAAGCTTTTCCACTCTGTCTGGCAAGGATAACCTGCGCCAGCACAGAAAACATCTCCCATCGTGTTCTGGACGTTGCACGGAGGTCTGCCAAGTGTTTGCATAAAGAAATGAAAAGTTGTCCAAAATAACTTCCTATCGATTGTTCATGTGATTGGAAAAGTCAGGAAAGTGGTAAGGTACTGTTTTCTATCAGTTGGCAAGCTGCGCACACAATCCCAGTGTTGTACAGCTTCCTTCTTCACCTTTCCGATGCTGCCGCTCTCTCCGGCTCCCGGAGCCGAAGAAGCGGCTTCTTCGCGCAAAGGCGATTGTACCGCTCACAGTGCTCTCTTAGCGCCGCTTCTGCCGAAAGAAGCCCGGGAGCGGTGCTTAGCTCCGGAGAGCATCGTACCTTCGTCTTTAGCGTCTTTTGTGGTCTACATCCTAGCAGAAAGCTTTTCCACTCTGTCTGGCAAGGAAAACCTGCGCAAGCACAGTAAACATCTCCCATCGTGTTCTGGACGTTGCACGGATGTCTGCCAAGTGTTTGAAAGAAACAAAGAAAAGTTGTCCAAAACAGCTTCCAATCGAATATTCATGTGATTGGAAAAGTCAGGAGAGTGGTAAGGTACTGTTTTCTATCAGTTGGCAAGCTGCGCACACAATCCCAGTGTTGTACAGCTTCCTTCTTCACCTTTCCGATGCTGCCGCTCTCTCCGGCTCCCGGAGCCGAAGAAGCGGCTTCTTCGCGCAAAGGCGATTGTACCGCTCACAGTGCTCTCTTAGCGCCGCTTCTGCCGAAAGAAGCCCGGGAGCGGTGCTTAGCTCCGGAGAGCCTCGTACCTTCGTCTTTAGCGTCTTTTGTGGTCTACATCCTAGCAGAAAGCTTTTCCACTCTGTCTGGCAAGGAAAACCTGCGCCAGCGCAGAAAACATCTCCAATCGTGTTCTGGACGTTGCACGGAGGTCTGCCAAGTGTTTGCATAAAGAAATGAAAAGTTGTCCAAAATAACTTCCTATCGATTGTTCATGTGATTGGAAAAGTCAGGAAAGTGGTAAGGTACTGTTTTCTATCAGTTGGCAAGCTGCGCACACAATCCCAGTGTTGTACAGCTTCCTTCTTCACCTTTCCGATGCTGCCGCTCTCTCCGGCTCCCGGAGACGAAGAAGCGGCTTCTTCGCGCAAAGGCGATTGTACCGCTCACAGTGCTCTCTTAGCGCGGCTTCTGCCGAAAGAAGCCCGGGAGCGGTGCTTAACTCCGGAGAGCCTCGTACCTTCGTCTTTAGCGTCTTTTGTGGTCTACATCCTAGCAGAAAGCTTTTCCACTCAGTCTGGCAAGGAAAACCTGCGCCAGCGCAGAAAACATCTCCCATCGTGTTCTGGACGTTGCACGGAGGTCTGCCAAGTGTTTGCATAAAGAAATGAAAAGTTGTCCAAAATATCTTCCTATCGAATGTTCATGTGATTGAAAAAGTCAGGAAAGTGGTAAGGTACTGTTTTCTATCAGGTGGCAAGCTGCGCACACAATCCCAGTGTTGTACAGCTTCCTTCTTCACCTTTCCGATGCTGCCGCTCTCTCCGGCTCCCGGAGCCGAAGAAGCGGCTTCTTCGCGCAAAGACGATTGTACCGCTCACAGTGCTCTCTTAGCGCGGCTTCTGCCGAAAGAAGCCCGGGAGCGGTGCTTAGCTCCGGAGAGCATCGTACCTTCGTCTTTAGCGTCTTTTGTGGTCTACATCCTAGCAGAAAGCTTTTCCACTCTGTCTGGCAAGGATAACCTGCGCCAGCACAGAAAACATCTCCCATCGTGTTCTGGACGTTGTACGGAGGTCTGCCAAGTGTTTGCATAAAGAAATGAAAAGTTGTCCAAAATAACTTCCTATCGAATGTTCATGTGATTGGAAAAGTCAGGAAAGTGGTAAGGTACTGTTTTCTATCAGTTGGCAAGCTGCGCACACAATCCCAGTGTTGTACAGCTTCCTTCTTCACCTTTCCGATGCTGCCGCTCTCTCCGGCTCCCGGAGCCGAAGAAGCGGCTTCTTCGCGCAAAGACGATTGTACCGCTCACAGTGCTCTCTTAGCGCCGCTTCTGCCGAAAGAAGCCCGGGAGCGGCGCTTAGCTCCGGAGAGCATCGTACCTTCGTCTTTAGCGTCTTTTGTGGTCTACATCCTAGCAGAAAGCTTTTCCACTCTGTCTGGCAAGGAAAACCTGCGCCAGCACAGAAAACATCTCCCATCGTGTTCTGGACGTTGCACGGAGGTCTGCCAAGTGTTTGCATAAAGAAATGAAAAGTTGTCCAAAATAACTTCTAATCGAATATTCCTGTGATTGGAAAAGTCAGGAAAGTGGTAAGGTACTGTTTTCTATCAGTTGGCAAGCTGCGCACACAAGCCCAGTGTTGTACAGCTTCCTTCTTCACCTTTCCGATGCTGCCGCTCTCTCCGGCTCCCGGAGCCGAAGAAGCGGCTTCTTCGCGCAAAGACGATTGTACCGCTCACAGTGCTCTCTTAGCGCCGCTTCTGCCGAAAGAAGCCCGGGAGCGGCGCTTAGCTCCGGAGAGCATCGTACCTTCGTCTTTAGCGTCTTTTGTGGTCTACATCCTAGCAGAAAGCTTTTCCACTCTGTCTGGCAAGGAAAACATGCGCCAGCACAGAAAACATCTCCCATCGTGTTCTGGACGTTGCACGGAGGTCTGCCAAGTGTTTGACAAGAAGAGAGGAAAAGTTGTCCAAAACAGCTTCCAATCGAATATTCATGTGATTGGAAACGTCAGGAAAGAGGTAAGGTACTGTTTTCTATCAGTTGGCAAGCTGGCGCACACAATCCCAGTGTTGTACAGCTTCCTTCTTCACCTTTCCGATGCTGCCGCTCTCTCCGGCTCCCGGAGCCGAAGAAGCGGCTTCTTCGCGCAAAGACGATTGTACCGCTCACAGTGCTCTCTTAACGCCGCTTCTGCCGAATGAAGCCCGGGAGCGGCGCTTAACTCCGGAGAGCCTCGTACCATCTTCTTTAGCGTCTTTTGTGGTCTACATCCTAGCAGAAAGCTTTTCCACTCTGTCTGGCAAGGAAAACCTGCGCCAGCACAGAAAACATCTCCCATCGTGTTCTGGACGTTGCACGGAGGTCTGCCAAGTGTTTGAAAGAAACAAAGAAAAGTTGTCCAAAACAGCTTCCAATCGAATGTTCATGTGATTGGAAAAGTCAGGAAAGTGGTAAGGTACTGTTTTCTATCAGTTGGCAAGCTGCGCACACAATCCCAGTGTTGTACAGCTTCCTTCTTCACCTTTCCGATGCTGCCGCTCTCTCCGGCTCCCGGAGCCGAAGAAGCGGCTTCTTCGCGCAAAGACGATTGTACCGCTCACAGTGCTCTCTTAGCGCCGCTTCTGCCGAAAGAAGCCCGGGAGCGGCGCTTAACTCCGGAGAGCATCGTCCCTTCGTCTTTAGCGTCTTTTGTGGTCTACATCCTAGCAGAAAGCTTTTCCACTCTGTCTGGCAAGGAAAACCTGCGCCAGCACAGAAAACATCTCCCTTCGTGTTCTGGACGTTGTACGGAGGTCTGCCAAGTGTTTGAAAGAAACAAAGAAAAGTTGTCCAAAACAGCTTCCAATCGAAGATTCTGTGATTGGAAACGTCAGGAAAGTTTAAGGTACTGTTTTCTATCAGTTGGCAAGCTGCGCACACAATCCCAGTGTTGTACAGCTTCCTTCTTCACCTTTCCGATGCTGCCGCTCTCTCCGGCTCCCGGAGCCGAAGAAGCGGCTTCTTCGCGCAAAGACGATTGTACCGCTCACAGTGCTCTCTTAGCGCGGCTTCTGCCGAAAGAAGCCCGGGAGCGGTGCTTAGCTCCGGAGAGCATCGTACCTTCGTCTTTAGCGTCTTTTGTGGTCTACATCCTAGCAGAAAGCTTTTCCACTCAGTCTGGCAAGGAAAACCTGCGCCAGCGCAGAAAACATCTCCCATCGTGTTCTGGACGTTGCACGGAGGTCTGCCAAGTGTTTGCATAAAGAAATGAAAAGTTGTCCAAAACAGCTTCCAATCGAATATTCCTGTGATTGGAAAAGTCAGGAAAGTGGTAAGGTACTGTTTTCTATCAGTTGGCAAGCTGCGCACACAAGCCCAGTGTTGTACAGCTTCCTTCTTCACCTTTCCGATGCTGCCGCTCTCTCCGGCTCCCGGAGCCGAAGAAGCGGCTTCTTCGCGCAAAGACGATTGTACCGCTCACAGTGCTCTCTTAGCGCCGCTTCTGCCGAAAGAAGCCCGGGAGCGGCGCTTAGCTCCGGAGAGCATCGTACCTTCGTCTTTAGCGTCTTTTGTGGTCTACATCCTAGCAGAAAGCTTTTCCACTCTGTCTGGCAAGGAAAACATGCGCCAGCACAGAAAACATCTCCCATCGTGTTCTGGACGTTGCACGGAGGTCTGCCAAGTGTTTGACAAGAAGAGAGGAAAAGTTGTCCAAAACAGCTTCCAATCGAATATTCATGTGATTGGAAACGTCAGGAAAGTGGTAAGGTACTGTTTTCTATCAGTTGGCAAGCTGGCGCACACAATCCCAGTGTTGTACAGCTTCCTTCTTCACCTTTCCGATGCTGCCGCTCTCTCCGGCTCCCGGAGCCGAAGAAGCGGCTTCTTCGCGCAAAGACGATTGTACCGCTCACAGTGCTCTCTTAACGCCGCTTCTGCCGAATGAAGCCCGGGAGCGGCGCTTAACTCCGGAGAGCCTCGTACCATCTTCTTTAGCGTCTTTTGTGGTCTACATCCTAGCAGAAAGCTTTTCCACTCTGTCTGGCAAGGAAAACCTGCGCCAGCACAGAAAACATCTCCCTTCGTGTTCTGGACGTTGTACGGAGGTCTGCCACGTGTTTGGAAAGAAACAAAGAAAAGTTGTCCAAAACAGCTTCCAATCGAATGTTCATGTGATTGGAAACGTCAGGAAAGTGTAAGGTACTGTTTTCTATCAGTTGGCAAGCTGCGCACACAATCCCAGTGTTGTACAGCTTCCTTCTTCACCTTTCCGATGCTGCCGCTCTCTCCGGCTCCCGGAGCCGAAGAAGCGGCTTCTTCGCGCAAAGACGATTGTACCGCTCACAGTGCTCTCTTAGCGCCGCTTCTGCCGAAAGAAGCCCGGGAGCGGCGCTTAACTCCGGAGAGCATCGTCCCTTCGTCTTTAGCGTCTTTTGTGGTCTACATCCTAGCAGAAAGCTTTTCCACTCTGTCTGGCAAGGAAAACCTGCGCCAGCACAGAAAACATCTCCCATCGTGTTCTGGACGTTGTATGGAGGTCTGCCAAGTGTTTGAAAGAAACAAAGAAAAGTTGTCCAAAACAGCTTCCAATCGAAGATTCTGTGATTGGAAACGTCAGGAAAGTGTAAGGTACTCTTTTCTATCAGTTGGCAAGCTGGCGCACACAATCCCAGTGTTGTACAGCTTCCTTCTTCACCTTTCCGATGCTGCCGCTCTCTCCGGCTCCCGGAGCCAAAGAAGCGGCTTCTTCGCGCAAAGACGATTGTACCGCTCACAGTGCTCTCTTAGCGCCGCTTCTGCCGAAAGAAGCCCGGGAGCGGCGCTTAGCTCCGGAGAGCATCGTACCTTCGTCTTTAGCGTCTTTTGTGGTCTACATCCTAGCAGAAAGCTTTTCCACTCAGTCTGGCAAGGAAAACCTGCGCCAGCGCAGAAAACATCTCCCATCGTGTTCTGGACGTTGCACGGAGGTCTGCCAAGTGTTTGCATAAAGAAATGAAAAGTTGTCCAAAACAGCTTCCAATCGAATATTCCTGTGATTGGAAAAGTCAGGAAAGTGGTAAGGTACTGTTTTCTATCAGTTGGCAAGCTGCGCACACAAGCCCAGTGTTGTACAGCTTCCTTCTTCACCTTTCCGATGCTGCCGCTCTCTCCGGCTCCCGGAGCCGAAGAAGCGGCTTCTTCGCGCAAAGACGATTGTACCGCTCACAGTGCTCTCTTAGCGCCGCTTCTGCCGAAAGAAGCCCGGGAGCGGCGCTTAACTCCGGAGAGCATCGTCCCTTCGTCTTTAGCGTCTTTTGTGGTCTACATCCTAGCAGAAAGCTTTTCCACTCTGTCTGGCAAGGAAAACCTGCGCCAGCACAGAAAACATCTCCCTTCGTGTTCTGGACGTTGTACGGAGGTCTGCCAAGTGTTTGAAAGAAACAAAGAAAAGTTGTCCAAAACAGCTTCCATTCGAATATTCTGTGATTGGAAACGTCAGGAAAGTGTAAGGTACTGTTTTCTATCAGTTGGCAAGCTGCGCACACAATCCCAGTGTTGTACAGCTTCCTTCTTCACCTTTCCGATGCTGCCGCTCTCTCCGGCTCCCGGAGCCGAAGAAGCGGCTTCTTCGCGCAAAGACGATTGTACCGCTCACAGTGCTCTCTTAGCGCCGCTTCTGCCGAAAGAAGCCCGGGAGCGGTGCTTAGCTCCGGAGAGCCTCGTCCCTTCGTCTTTAGCGTCTTTTGTGGTCTACATCCTAGCAGAAAGCTTTTCCACTCTGTCTGGCAAGGAAAACCTGCGCCAGCACAGAAAACATCTCCCATCGTGTTCTGGACGTTGCACGGAGGTCTGCCAAGTGTTTGACAAGAAGAGAGGAAAAGTTGTCCAAAACAGCTTCCAATCGAATATTCCTGTGATTGGAAAAGTCAGGAAAGTGGTAAGGTACTGTTTTCTATCAGTTGGCAAGCTGCGCACACAATCCCAGTGTTGTACAGCTTCCTTCTTCACCTTTCCGATGCTGCCGCTCTCTCCGGCTCCCGGAGCCGAAGAAGCGGCTTCTTCGCGCAAAGACGATTGTACCGCTCACAGTGCTCTCTTAGCGCCGCTTCTGCCGAAAGAAGCCCGGGAGCGGCGCTTAGCTCCGGAGAGCATCGTACCTTCGTCTTTAGCGTCTTTTGTGGTCTACATCCTAGCAGAAAGCTTTTCCACTCTGTCTGGCAAGGAAAACCTGCGCCAGCACAGAAAACATCTCCCATCGTGTTCTGGACGTTGCACGGAGGTCTGCCAAGTGTTTGCATAAAGAAATGAAAAGTTGTCCAAAATAACTTCCTATCGAATGTTCATGTGATTGGAAAAGTCAGGAAAGTGGTAAGGTACTGTTTTCTATCAGTTGGCAAGCTGCGCACACAATCCCAGTGTTGTACAGCTTCCTTCTTCACCTTTCCGATGCTGCCGCTCTCTCCGGCTCCCGGAGCCGAAGAAGCGGCTTCTTCGCGCAAAGGCGATTGTACCGCTCACAGTGCTCTCTTAGCGCCGCTTCTGCCGAAAGAAGCCCGGGAGCGGTGCTTAGCTCCGGAGAGCCTCGTACCTTCGTCTTTAGCGTCTTTTGTGGTCTACATCCTAGCAGAAAGCTTTTCCACTCTGTCTGGCAAGGAAAACATGCGGAACACAGAAAACATCTCCCATCGTGTTCTGGACGTTGCACGGAGGTCTGCCAAGTGTTTGCATAAAGAAATGAGAAGTTGTCCAAAATAACTTCCTATCGAATGTTCATGTGATTGGAAAAGTCAGGAAAGTGGTAAGGTACTGTTTTCTATCAGTTGGCAAGCTGCGCACACAATCCCAGTGTTGTACAGCTTCCTTCTTCACCTTTCCGATGCTGCCGCTCTCTCCGGCTCCCGGAGCCGAAGAAGCGGCTTCTTCGCGCAAAGACGATTGTACCGCTCACAGTGCTCTCTTAGCGCCGCTTCTGCCGAAAGAAGCCCGGGAGCGGCGCTTAGCTCCGGAGAGCATCGTACCTTCGTCTTTAGCGTCTTTTGTGGTCTACATCCTAGCAGAAAGCTTTTCCACTCTGTCTGGCAAGGAAAACATGCGCCAGCGCAGAAAACATCTCCCATCGTGTTCTGGACGTTGCACGGAGGTCTGCCAAGTGTTTGACAAGAAGAGAAGCAAAGTTGTCTGTTGAAGTGAGGGGGAGAACGACCATCCTATAATGCATCGAACTCCGACTTTATTGATCGATCCATCACTTTAAATAACAGTGTTAATTAACTTCATGCATATTCCAAAATACAGCTTTATGATAGGCTAACAGAGAAAACTCTAACCACTCCTTTTGTTTTACAATACCGTCGATTGTTTACATCAAACAAAATCAGTGTTCTCACTGTGATACGAACGGTTCCCAAAACTTCCATAACTGTTCCCAGGGTGCCATCTTTTCCCAGAGAGGATGTTACCTTTGTTATGGGAAGACTGCCTGAGAACTTTATTGCTTATACAAGGATGCCTGAGAGAGACTAATTGTTTATAGAAGTCAGGCTGGAAACTGCTTTGAAACTGCTTCACAGCTACCTGTTACTTTTCTCTCAGCTGCATGGCTTCGTGGCCTTTTTCTTTAAGCCATGCTTGAACTAAACTCCCGACATTTCCCCCGTCTTTTTCTTTAAAAGAAAGGAGGTTAGTTTGCCACATTTTCTCTATCATCCTACTAACCATCTTTTGGATACAGCTACAGAAACAAGGTAATATAAGTAAAAGCAATAAGAGTACTCCTAATATCCCTATAGCATATATTATAAGGTTTCTTAGCCAGGGTCCCAATCCGAAACTTTTAAGCCACCCATCAATACCTAATCCTTCTTCTTCCTTAAGCTTATTAAGTCCTAGCCGTAGCTCTTTTATCTTAGCATGAATAGATACAGAATGATCAGATAAATTCATGCAACACATTCCTTCAAACTCTTCACACCCATAGCCTTGAGCTAATAATAAGAAATCTATAGCAGCTCTATTTTGTAAATCAGTGTGGTTAACACTTTGTACATCTGAAGATAACATATCTAATATCTGTGAAGTTTTATTTAGTTCACCCTTAGCCCAACACCCTATTTGTTTTGCTAGAGTCAATGCTTTGCTTGCAGCACCCCAGGGTAGGAAAGCTGAAACCATCACTTGTTTAAATTTACTCCAGAACCACGGATCTCCTATTTGACTACAGTCCAAGTCATGTAAGCTACGCTTTTGCCTGCTTACCTGATGACTTAATTGCATCAGCACAGATATATTAGGGTGAAATAGTGATAACTTGCCTAAATAACAAGGTCCACCCTGAGGTTGAGCAGGTATACCATTCCAGGCTCTATCTCCGCAAATTAGAAATATTCCTGTAGGTAACTTCTTAGGTGTCATGATGCTAGAGCCTTTACAATGGCTGTAGAGTTGTTTAGACACTATGTTTGGCTTTAGGGCTGAATCCAAAGTAGCCCATGTTTGTTTATATGGATTCCTCTTTTGAGGATTAAAATAATCAAAGTTAAACCATCCACCATCAGAAGTGCTGGTCATGCTAGCATTTGCACTTCCAAAAAGCTCTAACTCCTCAGGTGGAGAATGCAAAGGAATATTAAGAGATTGAACTAACAGGCATTGACGGTAGCCATCACTCTGACTGGCAGTATACCCTTTAGGCAATTTAATATTTACCATACTGTGCATACATAAGGCACGATTATTAATAAGACTGCAGAATTCTTGAGGAGACGATACTGGCAATGCTGAGACAAAGCGACGACTGATTAATCTGTCTAGCAAGCGTTATTCATACATTATCTCTAGGTTGATTAAACTGTATTACCCTTAATTCTTCAGCTACTACTACACCTAGCAATATAACAAAAGTAAACCTCATTTTTCTGTTTTTACTTTGACCCTTTTTTTTTTCTTATCAGTTTTTAACCTTTAACCCTTTTCAAAATACACTGTACCTCCCACCGATAATAAGCCAAGATTTTCTGCTCATGTGTCTCATAAAGATCTAAAGCTGAGGCAGTGTTTAGTCCTGATTCGTTCCGTAGAGCCCACTCCCAATTATGTTCCCAGGTATGTCTATAATTACAGGTGTCACACCATAAACGAAAAAGTGACAACTGATCCACCCAAAAGGTCCTGTCACAACCCCCACAACACAGTGCCACCCAAGCAGCACAATTTGGGCTGTGACATTCAAGACAGTTCTCTTTTGCCGATCCTTTTATATGGAAAGATGATAATGATTCAATAATGTCAATCAGTTCCCCGGTCGTCCGGCAACAGTGTTTTATCCCAAAGGGTTAAAACCACCCTCAGCTGAGCCACAATGTCCGGCCTTATCAGGCATTGCACGGTAAGTGGTAATTGGACTAAGAAAAGAAAGCTGTTAGCTGTTTTCATTCATGTGAACCTGGAGAGGAGGTGAATGACAAGTCTGAAAACGATCCTTTCTGTCCTTGAGATTTTCACATCCACCTCTTCCCTGGGTTTCTCAAAAATGTTCAAAATCAGTTTTATAGTCTGTAATCCTTTAGTCATTTGGCTGAAATGGCATCAGCTGGGCGATTCTCAGTCCTTTGTTGATTTGGAGTGGAGAGAAAGTAGTATGCACTTGAAGCACTTAAAATACTCAACTTAGCAGACTTATTTTCAAATTAATAGAACTTAACTGGCTTCAAAATTCTATGGGCTAACTGTGCTACACTCTTTGCAACATAAGAATAGGCAATTCTAATAACTAAATAGTATTTTCAGCTAGCAAAGTTTCTCTGATGTTCACAACAACACTTTGAACACGAGTCATAAAACAAACACCTATTGTAAAAGCATAAATCTATCTAACAGCACTTAAACTTAATAGCACTTATACTTAAAATACTTAAACTTAAAATATTTAAACTTAATAGAACTTAACATTACTTAAACTTATCTTTACTTAGACTTAATAGAATTTTAAATCAACAGAACTTACATGTAAAATCTCTTAATTCTAACAAAACTATAACAAAATCTAACTGATTTTAGACTTATTTGTGAATAATGTAAGATCAAACTTAACAGAATCTAACTTATCTTAAACCTAATATGATTTAACCTTAACAGACCTCGAACTTAACAGAAAATAAACTTAACAAACTTAACCTTAATAGTATTTAGCATTTAATTTAACTTAAACTACTTAATAACAGATAAAACTTACTATAGACATAAAATATAGCATTTACTATAACTTACTTACAGGCCTGATTCTAAAATATTAAGCTAAAATAACTTTGTTCACGTGTTTGCTATAGCATTTCTATATCAAAAAGCACACTCACAACATCTCACTCATACAATCAGTCTAACATATCTTAACATTTTTAAACTTTTCAAAATATAATTCTAGAGTCTGATGTTCCACTGACTGAGTCATCCGGGCTTCTGATGTTAAAGTCTCTGCCAATACAGGTGATTTCAAGACAGCATACCAATGCCGAGCCAAACCGGCCGAAATTTGACCCATGCATACAGTACGCTGATTCCTGTTTCACAGTCTCTGCCAGGAAAAACTAAAGTGCCTTTAACTTTCCTTGTTTACCATCACTTGTTTCTTAATTTCAACAGGGATCTTTTCCTTTTGTTGACAAAAGTTACATCCATTAGGCTGTTAGGTCTTAAACTGAAGCTTTTGCCGGCTGTGGGGGGAGGGAGAAACGCTCCCGCTGCAAAAAGCGCTCCAGTCCCGCGGCGCGTGTGACGGAGCGGGCGAAACCCCCCCCCCTGCGCTGGGCTCTTTGTTTACTCCAGGCTGACTCTGCTGCAGGCACCGCTGCACCCGTGGCTGCTCCCCCCGCGGCGGCTTCGCTCTCTCCCCGCGGCGGCTTCGCTCTCTCCCCGCGGCGGCTTCGTGTGGTGTCGGGTTGGAGACAGAAGAAGGTGCCGATGCTGCAGCGATGACTTCTGTTGGTGCCTGGTCGTCCGAGCGGCATTTTTGGGCCCATATTATTTGATTTGCAAATGCAGCTGACGCTTGGTGAGGTGCAAGAGCAGCTAATACCTGACTCTGAGAGGACTTTGCCTGTTCTTGCAAGCCTATTCCTGACGTTGATTTCTGTTTGATCGTATCTACCACAAAAGCCTGCTGTCCCGTAGATATGAGGGCTATCTTCTCTAATGCCTCTTCTATAGTCCAATTAGTACCTAGGGTGTTAAGTACTCTCCTAGTAGTAGAATTACAATTTCGGAGAGCACACTCCCTGAGCAATACTCCCCTAAGATATTTTGGCACCTCAGCTCTTTCAATTTCTGCAGCAACCTTGTCAACAAAAGAGCTAAATGATTCCTCTCTGCCTTGCTTGATTCCTATATATATAGGTCTCTCTTCTGGTTCCTTTACCCTTTCCATCGCGAGTCTGACTAACCTTATTGCCTCCCGGCACTTCTCTTGACCTATTAAGGCTTGTGCCTCAGGACGAAAGAAAGGTCCCAGACCCATAAGCTCACTAACAGTGACGCCATGGAGAGGGTCACCCTGCTGCCTTTGTACTGCCACGCACTCGCTAACGAGCGCTTGCCAATGAGCATTAAACAGCAATTGCTGATGTTGGGTAAAGATTAATTTAACTATGCCACGACAATCATTAATAAGAAGAATACTGGTGTCAAAAATATAGTCGAGCATTTGCTTGGCTGGTTCACTTTTAAAGCCAAACTGGCTAACAGTAGCTCGCAACTGAGATAACATCTTCCAATCTAAAGCACTAATTGTCGCTTGCATACCTCCGCCAGCCTGGGGGGTGAAAATAACCGGACAAGCCAGTTCGCTCGCTAAGCTTATCAACTCCTGGTCTCCCTTGTCCATTGCATCTTTGGCAAGAGCTGCCCACGCATCCCGTCTTTCCCGTGCAATCATCACCGCTCGATCGTTTTCCAACCCAGGGCTCTGATTACTTTTCGGGAACGGGACACACGTTTGTGGCCCTGGCTGCTGCGATGCAAGCAATACGGGAGACTCAGAAGTGCTATGCGTAGCCTGCGGCGAAGCGGGCAATAAAGCACCCTGCGGAGCACCCTGCGGAGCTTGGCTCGTCAGGGGAGGCTGGCTCGTTAAAGGAGGCGGTAGAAGCGGCGCAGAGGGTAGTAAAGCGCCCTGCGGAGCCTGGCTCGGCGCCTGGCTTGCCGAGGGAGGAGGCGAGGTCGGTAATGAAACCGTCCTCATTGCAGGGCCAGGAGGAGTCCCCGACTCTTTATCAAACTCCCTCTCTTGATCGTATTCTTTATTACGATCGTGAGCGGCAGTAGCCTGATAGGCAGCCCTCTTTTCCGCCTGAAACTGCAACAGTTCGTTGTTAATAACCCGCCATAATTTACCCATTTTCCTAGCAGTTTTATCATCGTCTAACGTAGCCTGCCATAATATATCACCAAATTTACGCCACTCCGACAACTCGTGAACCGTGTGGGGATTCACAAAGACTCCCCTTTCCAGACCATAAGCCAAAAGACCTTGCAATTCTTTCTGTAAGTCTATACCCTTAATTTGCCTTTTTTGCAAAAATGTAATAAAAAGTTCATATGCGGCTTGTCTTTCCATACCTCTTTTTAAGTGCGCACTTTCACCTAGCAGCGTATTCCAAGACTTCTATGCCGCACGTATCAGCTGGCCCATCTAATTATGGTCGCCAGGGCACGGCGCGTATCGGCGGTTTTCTTTTTTCCTCCGCTTTAATTTCGCGCTTATTGCCGCTCCCGCTGCTTCGGAGCCTGAACCATTCCTCACTTATCCTTTGGTGTTCGCAATCCCCGTGATGGCCGCGATCGTCGTGGTGTCCGCTATCACGTCCGGGTGTCACCAATTTGTTGAAGTGAGGGGGAGAACGACCATCCTATAATGCATCGAACTCCGACTTTATTGATCGATCCATCACTTTAAATAACAGTGTTAATTAACTTCATGCATATTCCAAAATACAGCTTTATGATAGGCTAACAGAGAAAACTCTAACCACTCCTTTTGTTTTACAATACCGTTGATTGTTTACATCAAACAAAATCAGTGTTCTCACTGTGATACGAACGGTTCCCAAAACTTCCATAACTGTTCCCAGGGTGCCATCTTTTCCCAGAGAGGATGTTACCTCTGTTATGGGAAGACTGCCTGAGAACTTTATTGCTTATACAAGGATGCCTGAGAGAGACTAATTGTTTATAGAAGTCAGGCTGGAAACTGCTTTGAAACTGCTTCACAGCTACCTGTTACTTTTCTCTCAGCTGCATGGCTTCGTGGCCTTTTTCTTTAAGCCATGATTGAACTAAACTCCCGACAGTTGTCCAAAACAGCTTCCAATCGAATGTTCATGTGATTGGAAAAGTCAGGAAAGTGGTAAGGTACTGTTTTCTATCAGTTGGCAAGCTGCGCACACAATCCCAGTGTTGTACAGCTTCCTTCTTCACCTTTCCGATGCTGCCGCTCTCTCCGGCTCCCGGAGCCGAAGAAGCGGCTTCTTCGCGCAAAGACGATTGTACCGCTCACAGTGCTCTCTTAGCGCCGCTTCTGCCGAAAGAAGCCCGGGAGCGGCGCTTAGCTCCGGAGAGCATCGTCCCTTCGTCTTTAGCGTCTTTTGTGGTCTACATCCTAGCAGAAAGCTTTTCCACTCTGTCTGGCAAGGAAAACCTGCGCCAGCACAGAAAACATCTCCCATCGTGTTCTGGACGTTGTACGGAGGTCTGCCAAGTGTTTGACAAGAAGAGAAGAAAAGTTGTCCAAAACAGCTTCCAATCGAATATTCATGTGATTGGAAAAGTCAGGAAAGTGGTAAGGTACTGTTTTCTATCAGTTGGCAAGCTGCGCACACAATCCCAGTGTTGTACAGCTTCCTTCTTCACCTTTCCGATGCTGCCGCTCTCTCCGGCTCCCGGAGCCGAAGAAGCGGCTTCTTCGCGCAAAGACGATTGTACCGCTCACAGTGCTCTCTTAGCGCCGCTTCTGCCGAAAGAAGCCCGGGAGCGGCGCTTAGCTCCGGAGAGCCTCGTACCTTCGTCTTTAGCGTCTTTTGTGGTCTACATCCTAGCAGAAAGCTTTTCCACTCTGTCTGGCAAGGAAAACATGCGCCAGCACAGAAAACATCTCCCATCGTGTTCTGGACGTTGCACGGAGGTCTGCCAAGTGTTTGACAAGAAGAGAGGAAAAGTTGTCCAAAACAGCTTCCAATCGAATATTCATGTGATTGGAAAAGTCAGGAAAGTGGTAAGGTACTGTTTTCTATCAGTTGGCAAGCTGGCGCACACAATCCCAGTGTTGTACAGCTTCCTTCTTCACCTTTCCGATGCTGCCGCTCTCTCCGGCTCCCGGAGCCGAAGAAGCGGCTTCTTCGCGCAAAGACGATTGTACCGCTCACAGTGCTCTCTTAGCGCCGCTTCTGCCGAATGAAGCCCGGGAGCGGCGCTTAACTCCGGAGAGCCTCGTACCATCTTCTTTAGCGTCTTTTGTGGTCTACATCCTAGCAGAAAGCTTTTCCACTCAGTCTGGCAAGGAAAACCTGCGCCAGCGCAGAAAACATCTCCCATCGTGTTCTGGACGTTGCACGGAGGTCTGCCAAGTGTTTGCATAAAGAAATGAAAAGTTGTCCAAAATAACTTCCTATCGAATATTCATGTGATTGGAAAGGTCAGGAAAGTGTAAGGTACTGTTTTCTATCAGTTGGCAAGCTGCGCACATAATCCCAGTGTTGTACAGCTTCCTTCTTCACCTTTCCGATGCTGCCGCTCTCTCCGGCTCCCGGAGCCGAAGAAGCGGCTTCTTCACGCAAAGACGATTGTACCGCTCACAGTGCTCTCTTAGCGCGGCTTCTGCCGAAAGAAGCCCGGGAGCGGCGCTTAGCTCCGGAGAGCATCGTCCCTTCGTCTTTAGCGTCTTTTGTGGTCTACATCCTAGCAGAAAGCTTTTCCACTCTGTCTGGCAAGGAAAACCTGCGCCAGCACAGAAAACATCTCCCATCGTGTTCTGGACGTTGTACGGAGGTCTGCCAAGTGTTTGACAAGAAGAGAAGAAAAGTTGTCCAAAACAGCTTCCAATCGAATATTCATGTGATTGGAAAAGTCAGGAAAGTTGTAAGGTACTGTTTTCTATCAGTTGGCAAGCTGCGCACACAATCCCAGTGTTGTACAGCTTCCTTCTTCACCTTTCCGATGCTGCCGCTCTCTCCGGCTCCCGGAGCCGAAGAAGCGGCTTCTTCGCGCAAAGACGATTGTACCGCTCACAGTGCTCTCTTAGCGCGGCTTCTGCCGAAAGAAGCCCGGGAGCGGCGCTTAACTCCGGAGAGCATCGTCCCTTCGTCTTTAGCGTCTTTTGTGGTCTACATCCTAGCAGAAAGCTTTTCCACTCTGTCTGGCAAGGAAAACCTGCGCCAGCACAGAAAACATCTCCCTTCGTGTTCTGGACGTTGTACGGAGGTCTGCCAAGTGTTTGAAAGAAACAAAGAAAAGTTGTCCAAAACAGCTTCCATTCGAATATTCTGTGATTGGAAACGTCAGGAAAGTGTAAGGTACTGTTTTCTATCAGTTGGCAAGCTGCGCACACAATCCTAGTGTTGTACAGCTTCCTTCTTCACCTTTCCGATGCTGCCGCTCTCTCCGGCTCCCGGAGCCGAAGAAGCGGCTTCTTCGCGCAAAGACGATTGTACCGCTCACAGTGCTCTCTTAGCGCCGCTTCTGCCGAAAGAAGCCCGGGAGCGGTGCTTAGCTCCGGAGAGCCTCGTACCTTCGTCTTTAGCGTCTTTTGTGGTCTACATCCTAGCAGAAAGCTTTTCCACTCTGTCTGGCAAGGAAAACCTGCGCCAGCACAGAAAACATCTCCCATCGTGTTCTGGACGTTGCACGGAGGTCTGCCAAGTGTTTGCATAAAGAAATGAAAAGTTGTCCAAAATAACTTCCTATCGAATGTTCATGTGATTGGAAAAGTCAGGAAAGTGGTAAGGTACTGTTTTCTATCAGTTGGCAAGCTGCGCACACAATCCCAGTGTTGTACAGCTTCCTTCTTCACCTTTGCGATGCTGCCGCTCTCTCCGGCTCCCGGAGCCGAAGAAGCGGCTTCTTCGCGCAAAGGCGATTGTACCGCTCACAGTGCTCTCTTAGCGCCGCTTCTGCCGAAAGAAGCCCGGGAGCGGTGCTTAGCTCCGGAGAGCCTCGTACCTTCGTCTTTAGCGTCTTTTGTGGTCTACATCCTAGCAGAAAGCTTTTCCACTCTGTCTGGCAAGGAAAACATGCGGAACACAGAAAACATCTCCCATTGTGTTCTGGACGTTGCACGGAGGTCTGCCAAGTGTTTGCATAAAGAAATGAAAAGTTGTCCAAAATAACTTCCTATCGAATGTTCATGTGATTGGAAAAGTCAGGAAAGTGGTAAGGTACTGTTTTCTATCAGTTGGCAAGCTGCGCACACAAGCCCAGTGTTGTACAGCTTCCTTCTTCACCTTTCCGATGCTGCCGCTCTCTCCGGCTCCCGGAGCCGAAGAAGCGGCTTCTTCGCGCAAAGACGATTGTACCGCTCACAGTGCTCTCTTAGCGCGGCTTCTGCCGAAAGAAGCCCGGGAGCGGCGCTTAGCTCCGGAGAGCATCGTACCTTCGTCTTTAGCGTCTTTTGTGGTCTACATCCTAGCAGAAAGCTTTTCCACTCTGTCTGGCAAGGAAAACCTGCGCCAGCACAGAAAACATCTCCCATCGTGTTCTGGACGTTGCACGGAGGTCTGCCAAGTGTTTGACAAGTAGAGAGGAAAAGTTGTCGAAAACAGCTTCCAATCGAATATTCATGTGATTGGAAACGTCAGGAAAGTGGTAAGGTACTGTTTTCTATCAGTTGGCAAGCTGGCGCACACAATCCCAGTGTTGTACAGCTTCCTTCTTCACCTTTCCGATGCTGCCGCTCTCTCCGGCTCCCGGAGCCGAAGAAGCGGCTTCTTCGCGCAAAGACGATTGTACCGCTCACAGTGCTCTCTTAGCGCCGCTTCTGCCGAATGAAGCCCGGGAGCGGCGCTTAACTCCGGAGAGCCTCGTACCATCTTCTTTAGCGTCTTTTGTGGTCTACATCCTAGCAGAAAGCTTTTCCACTCTGTCTGGCAAGGAAAACCTGCGCCAGCGCAGAAAACATCTCCCATCGTGTTCTGGACGTTGCACGGAGGTCTGCCAAGTGTTTCCATAAAGAAATGAAAAGTTGTCCAAAATAACTTCCTATCGAATGTTCATGTGATTGGAAAGGTCAGGAAAGTGTAAGGTACTGTTTTCTATCAGTTGGCAAGCTGCGCACACAATCCCAGTGTTGTACAGCTTCCTTCTTCACCTTTCCGATGCTGCCGCTCTCTCCGGCTCCCGGAGCCGAAGAAGCGGCTTCTTCGCGCAAAGACGATTGTACCGCTCACAGTGCTCTCTTAGCGCGGCTTCTGCCGAAAGAAGCCCGGGAGCGGCGCTTAACTCCGGAGAGCATCGTCCCTTCGTCTTTAGCGTCTTTTGTGGTCTACATCCTAGCAGAAAGCTTTTCCACTCTGTCTTGCAAGGAAAACCTGCGCCAGCACAGAAAACATCTCCCTTCGTGTTCTGGACGTTGTACGGAGGTCTGCCAAGTGTTTGAAAGAAACAAAGAAAAGTTGTCCAAAACAGCTTCCAATCGAATATTCTGTGATTGGAAACGTCAGGAAAGTGGTAAGGTACTGTTTTCTATCAGTTGGCAAGCTGCGCACACAATCCCAGTGTTGTACAGCTTCCTTCTTCACCTTTCCGATGCTGCCGCTCTCTCCGGCTCCCGGAGCCGAAGAAGCGGCTTCTTCGCGCAAAGACGATTGTACCGCTCACAGTGCTCTCTTAGCGCCGCTTCTGCCGAAAGAAGCCCGCGAGCGGTGCTTAGCTCCGGAGAGCATCGTACCTTCGTCTTTAGCGTCTTTTGTGGTCTACATCCTAGCAGAAAGCTTTTCCACTCAGTCTGGCAAGGAAAACCTGCGCCAGCGCAGAAAACATCTCCCATCGTGTTCTGGACGTTGCACGGAGGTCTGCCAAGTGTTTGCATAAAGAAATGAAAAGTTGTCCAAAATAACTTCCTATCGAATGTTCATGTGATTGGAAAAGTCAGGAAAGTGGTAAGGTACTGTTTTCTATCAGTTGGCAAGCTGCGCACACAATCCCAGTGTTGTACAGCTTCCTTCTTCACCTTTCCGATGCTGCCGCTCTCTCCGGCTCCCGGAGCCGAAGAAGCGGCTTCTTCGCGCAAAGACGATTGTACCGCTCACAGTGCTCTCTTAGCGCCGCTTCTGCCGAAAGAAGCCCGGGAGCGGTGCTTAGCTCCGGAGAGCCTCGTACCTTCGTCTTTAGCGTCTTTTGTGGTCTACATCCTAGCAGAAAGCTTTTCCACTCTGTCTGGCAAGGAAAACCTGCGCCAGCACAGAAAACATCTCCCATCGTGTTCTGGACGTTGCACGGAGGTCTGCCAAGTGTTTGCATAAAGAAATGAAAAGTTGTCCAAAATAACTTCCTATCGAATGTTCATGTGATTGGAAAAGTCAGGAAAGTGGTAAGGTACTGTTTTCTATCAGTTGGCAAGCTGCGCACACAATCCCAGTGTTGTACAGCTTCCTTCTTCACCTTTGCGATGCTGCCGCTCTCTCCGGCTCCCGGAGCCGAAGAAGCGGCTTCTTCGCGCAAAGGCGATTGTACCGCTCACAGTGCTCTCTTAGCGCCGCTTCTGCCGAAAGAAGCCCGGGAGCGGTGCTTAGCTCCGGAGAGCCTCGTACCTTCGTCTTTAGCGTCTTTTGTGGTCTACATCCTAGCAGAAAGCTTTTCCACTCTGTCTGGCAAGGAAAACATGCGGAACACAGAAAACATCTCCCATTGTGTTCTGGACGTTGCACGGAGGTCTGCCAAGTGTTTGCATAAAGAAATGAAAAGTTGTCCAAAATAACTTCCTATCGAATGTTCATGTGATTGGAAAAGTCAGGAAAGTGGTAAGGTACTGTTTTCTATCAGTTGGCAAGCTGCGCACACAAGCCCAGTGTTGTACAGCTTCCTTCTTCACCTTTCCGATGCTGCCGCTCTCTCCGGCTCCCGGAGCCGAAGAAGCGGCTTCTTCGCGCAAAGACGATTGTACCGCTCACAGTGCTCTCTTAGCGCGGCTTCTGCCGAAAGAAGCCCGGGAGCGGCGCTTAGCTCCGGAGAGCATCGTACCTTCGTCTTTAGCGTCTTTTGTGGTCTACATCCTAGCAGAAAGCTTTTCCACTCTGTCTGGCAAGGAAAACCTGCGCCAGCACAGAAAACATCTCCCATCGTGTTCTGGACGTTGCACGGAGGTCTGCCAAGTGTTTGACAAGTAGAGAGGAAAAGTTGTCGAAAACAGCTTCCAATCGAATATTCATGTGATTGGAAACGTCAGGAAAGTGGTAAGGTACTGTTTTCTATCAGTTGGCAAGCTGGCGCACACAATCCCAGTGTTGTACAGCTTCCTTCTTCACCTTTCCGATGCTGCCGCTCTCTCCGGCTCCCGGAGCCGAAGAAGCGGCTTCTTCGCGCAAAGACGATTGTACCGCTCACAGTGCTCTCTTAGCGCCGCTTCTGCCGAATGAAGCCCGGGAGCGGCGCTTAACTCCGGAGAGCCTCGTACCATCTTCTTTAGCGTCTTTTGTGGTCTACATCCTAGCAGAAAGCTTTTCCACTCTGTCTGGCAAGGAAAACCTGCGCCAGCGCAGAAAACATCTCCCATCGTGTTCTGGACGTTGCACGGAGGTCTGCCAAGTGTTTCCATAAAGAAATGAAAAGTTGTCCAAAATAACTTCCTATCGAATGTTCATGTGATTGGAAAGGTCAGGAAAGTGTAAGGTACTGTTTTCTATCAGTTGGCAAGCTGCGCACACAATCCCAGTGTTGTACAGCTTCCTTCTTCACCTTTCCGATGCTGCCGCTCTCTCCGGCTCCCGGAGCCGAAGAAGCGGCTTCTTCGCGCAAAGACGATTGTACCGCTCACAGTGCTCTCTTAGCGCGGCTTCTGCCGAAAGAAGCCCGGGAGCGGCGCTTAACTCCGGAGAGCATCGTCCCTTCGTCTTTAGCGTCTTTTGTGGTCTACATCCTAGCAGAAAGCTTTTCCACTCTGTCTTGCAAGGAAAACCTGCGCCAGCACAGAAAACATCTCCCTTCGTGTTCTGGACGTTGTACGGAGGTCTGCCAAGTGTTTGAAAGAAACAAAGAAAAGTTGTCCAAAACAGCTTCCAATCGAATATTCTGTGATTGGAAACGTCAGGAAAGTGGTAAGGTACTGTTTTCTATCAGTTGGCAAGCTGCGCACACAATCCCAGTGTTGTACAGCTTCCTTCTTCACCTTTCCGATGCTGCCGCTCTCTCCGGCTCCCGGAGCCGAAGAAGCGGCTTCTTCGCGCAAAGACGATTGTACCGCTCACAGTGCTCTCTTAGCGCCGCTTCTGCCGAAAGAAGCCCGCGAGCGGTGCTTAGCTCCGGAGAGCATCGTACCTTCGTCTTTAGCGTCTTTTGTGGTCTACATCCTAGCAGAAAGCTTTTCCACTCAGTCTGGCAAGGAAAACCTGCGCCAGCGCAGAAAACATCTCCCATCGTGTTCTGGACGTTGCACGGAGGTCTGCCAAGTGTTTGCATAAAGAAATGAAAAGTTGTCCAAAATAACTTCCTATCGAATGTTCATGTGATTGGAAAAGTCAGGAAAGTGGTAAGGTACTGTTTTCTATCAGTTGGCAAGCTGCGCACACAATCCCAGTGTTGTACAGCTTCCTTCTTCACCTTTCCGATGCTGCCGCTCTTTCCGGCTCCCGGAGCCGAAGAAGCGGCTTCTTCGCGCAAAGACGATTGTACCGCTCACAGTGCTCTCTTAGCGCCGCTTCTGCCGAAAGAAGCCCGGGAGCGGTGCTTAGCTCCGGAGAGCCTCGTACCTTCGTCTTTAGCGTCTTTTGTGGTCTACATCCTAGCAGAAAGCTTTTCCACTCTGTCTGGAAAGGAAAACATGCGGAACACAGAAAACATCTCCCATCGTGTTCTGGACGTTGCACGGAGGTCTGCCAAGTGTTTGACAAGAAGAGAAGAAAAGTTGTCCAAAACAGCTTCCAATCGAATATTCATGTGATTGGAAAAGTCAGGAGAGTGGTAAGGTACTGTTTTCTATCAGTTGGCAAGCTGCGCACACAATCCCAGTGTTGTACAGCTTCCTTCTTCACCTTTCCGATGCTGCCGCTCTCTCCGGCTCCCGGAGCCGAAGAAGCGGCTTCTTCGCGCAAAGACGATTGTACCGCTCACAGTGCTCTCTTAGCGCGGCTTCTGCCGAAAGAAGCCCGGGAGCGGTGCTTAGCTCCGGAGAGCATCGTACCTTCGTCTTTAGCGACTTTTGTGGTCTACATCCTAGCAGAAAGCTTTTCCACTCTGTCTGGCAAGGATAACCTGCGCCAGCACAGAAAACATCTCCCATCGTGTTCTGGACGTTGCACGGAGGTCTGCCAAGTGTTTGCATAAAGAAATGAAAAGTTGTCCAAAATAACTTCCTATCGAATGTTCATGTGTTTGGAAAGGTCAGGAAAGTGGTAAGGTACTGTTTTCTATCAGTTGGCAAGCTGCGCACACAAGCCCAGTGTTGTACAGCTTCCTTCTTCACCTTTCCGATGCTGCCGCTCTCTCCGGCTCCCGGAGCCGAAGAAGCGGCTTCTTCGCGCAAAGACGATTGTACCGCTCACAGTGCTCTCTTAGCGCGGCTTCTGCCGAAAGAAGCCCGGGAGCGGCGCTTACCTCCGGAGAGCATCGTCCCTTCGTCTTTAGCGTCTTTTGTGGTCTACATCCTAGCAGAAAGCTTTTCCACTCTGTCTGGCAAGGAAAACATGCGCCAGCACAGAAAACATCTCCCATCGTGTTCTGGACGTTGCACGGATGTCTGCCAAGTGTTTGAAAGAAACAAAGAAAAGTTGTCCAAAACAGCTTCCAATCGAATATTCATGTGATTGGAAAAGTCAGGAGAGTGGTAAGGTACTGTTTTCTATCAGTTGGCAAGCTGCGCACACAATCCCAGTGTTGTACAGCTTCCTTCTTCACCTTTCCGATGCTGCCGCTCTCTCCGGCTCCCGGAGCCGAAGAAGCGGCTTCTTCGCGCAAAGGCGATTGTACCGCTCACAGTGCTCTCTTAGCGCCGCTTCTGCCGAAAGAAGCCCGGGAGCGGTGCTTAGCTCCGGAGAGCCTCGTACCTTCGTCTTTAGTGTCTTTTGTGGTCTACATCCTAGCAGAAAGCTTTTCCACTCTGTCTGGCAAGGAAAACCTGCGCCAGCGCAGAAAACATCTCCCATCGTGTTCTGGACGTTGCACGGAGGTCTGCCAAGTGTTTGCATAAAGAAATGAAAAGTTGTCCAAAATAACTTCCTATCGAATGTTCATGTGATTGGAAAAGTCAGGAAAGTGGTAAGGTACTGTTTTCTATCAGTTGGCAAGCTGCGCACACAATCCCAGTGTTGTACAGCTTCCTTCTTCACCTTTCCGATGCTGCCGCTCTCTCCGGCTCCCGGAGCCGAAGAAGCGGCTTCTTCGCGCAAAGACGATTGTACCGCTCACAGTGCTCTCTTAGCGCGGCTTCTGCCGAAAGAAGCCAGGGAGCGGTGCTTAGCTCCGGAGAGCCTCGTACCTTCGTCTTTAGCGTCTTTTGTGGTCTACATCCTAGCAGAAAGCTTTTCCACTCTGTCTGGAAAGGAAAACATGCGGAACACAGAAAACATCTCCCATCGTGTTCTGGACGTTGCACGGAGGTCTGCCAAGTGTTTGACAAGAAGAGAAGAAAAGTTGTCCAAAACAGCTTCCAATCGAATATTCATGTGATTGGAAAAGTCAGGAGAGTGGTAAGGTACTGTTTTCTATCAGTTGGCAAGCTGCGCACACAATCCCAGTGTTGTACAGCTTCCTTCTTCACCTTTCCGATGCTGCCGCTCTCTCCGGCTCCCGGAGCCGAAGAAGCGGCTTCTTCGCGCAAAGACGATTGTACCGCTCACAGTGCTCTCTTAGCGCCGCTTCTGCCGAAAGAAGCCCGGGAGCGGTGCTTAGCTCCGGAGAGCCTCGTACCTTCGTCTTTAGCGTCTTTTGTGGTCTACATCCTAGCAGAAAGCTTTTCCACTCTGTCTGGCAAGGATAACCTGCGCCAGCACAGAAAACATCTCCCATCGTGTTCTGGACGTTGCACGGAGGTCTGCCAAGTGTTTGCATAAAGAAATGAAAAGTTGTCCAAAATAACTTCCTATCGAATGTTCATGTGATTGGAAAAGTCAGGAAAGTGGTAAGGTGTTAGGTTTCTGTGTTGCTGTTTAGGTGGCCTGGAAAGGCCCAGGGATGGCCTTGGAGAGCCGACGCTTCAAAGAACGAGGAGAGACTTCTGATCTTGTCTCGGTCTCGGTGTTTATTAATTGTTTATCTAAAAGATTTTCTTTCAGCCCGACAGAGGTCTGCACAGCAAGTCAGCCATGGGCACACTCCCGAAGCCCCCGGGCGGTCACTTATCTTTATACCCTAAGTTACGTGTACAATATTTATCATTTTTCTCCAATACTTTCTACTCTTATTAACCTGTGCACTTCTAGTAATGACCAATCCCAAAGTGCCACCACCACCACAGAAGATGGAGGCCAAGAAGAAGAAGAAGAAGGACAGGACACGCCCCAATTCCTCCATCTTACTTCTTTAGACCCCCCTGTACCAAAATCCTAAATCCTGTGTTTTACACTCTAACTAACTTATCCCTTCACCATTCACCCAGTGAATTCCTCCTATCCTCATACAGGTCTCATCTCCTGTGTAGGATCAAAATCCTGCCACCAGACACTTCTGGCAACATTCCAGGATTCCCGAGCCCCCCAAGGGTGGTCTCGGCCTCTCTGCACCTCCGTCCTGAGGTGCTGAGATCCCACATCTCCCCCTTCTGTTTGCACCAGGAAGATCTCTTTTACTATCCGATTCATAGCGTGTTTTAAACATGCAAATATGCATGGGATGACAAGTATGAGGAATAGGAGAATTATTAAAACATAAAATCCTACTCTTAAAATTCCTCTCCAAATGGGAGAGATGTCAAAGAATTCTACCATACATTTTGCTTTGGCTGATTAATAGGTAAATTACCCCCATTGCTTATTGCAATGAATGAAAGAATGATGCACATAAGCATCATGAAACTCATGGCTTCACTTCTGTGTGACATCATTGTTTTGCTTTTCATTCAGGACCTTAACAGAGAATCCCCCCAAAGTCCTTAGTTTCTTCTTATTTCTCTTTTGAGTTGTCTTGGCAATCTGAGTCTCGACCCCTGTTTGAGTACTCGTCTCTTTGTTTTTTCTTGGATCTTTGTTTCTGGGATCCGCATTTTCATGTTCTCGCACTCGAAATGGTTTCACGTGTCGTGCCGACACCCACGTCTCGATCTGTGGAGATACAAGCGAAAGCCTTGCCCCCCACTAGGTGGCGCTGTCACCGGCCTCCCCAGCTCGGATGACAGCCTGAGCTCTACCGCCCCTGTCCTGTCGACTGCCGCGTTCGTGATCTCATTTGAGACCGTGTCTGCTTGGCTTTTAATTCAGCTGAAAATGGAGCTTGAACACCAGAACGTCTCCCTTGAAGGGAAGGGACTGGGACTCCGAGGGTTATACCAGAGGCATCAAGTCTGAGGAGGGTGTGGAGCCGCTGGGACATAGGATCCCGAGCACGGCCCCTCCTCGCCCGAGACGTCACTCTCTCCCCCTCGTTCCACCTCCGAATCTCCTCCCCTCGGTCTGTCCCGACTCTGTCTCCTCTCCCTCTGACACTGTGTCCCTGGCTCCTCCCGCCGGTGTGTACAGCCCGCCCCCCGCCGGCACCCGGGCCCGCCCCGCAATTCGACCCGACTTCGCTCCCGGGTTTTTGCGAGTTTTGCCCGCCGCGCGCGTCTCCGCTACTCTGCCGGCCGGCCGGAGCGGCCGCCACCCCCCGGCGCCGCGCTGATAAAAGCCACGTCTGCACTCATGTCTCCCTTTTCTGTCTCTTCACCCGCGCTCCCCGCCAGCTCCGTCGCTGCCGCGCCGTGCCCCCCGCGGGAAACGCCTCCCCCCCCGATCCCTTCTCTTCCCCCTGCACCCCCCCTCCGATCCTGACTCCCTTGTATTCTCCGGAGTTTTAGGACGCTTTAGGAGCTTCTTGGGGTTTCTGGGTTTTGGGACCGGGGGCTTTAATATTATTTCCTGCTCTCTTTTCTCGAGAGCCCTTTCCCCTGGCTTCTTGAGGCCAGAACTAATTAAAATTTTTTCTTTTTTTTTTTCTCCTGGAGCTTTGCTCCCACCCTCCTTCTGAGGGTGCCAGCAACTTTTCGTTGCTCTCCCAGTCTTTTTGACTGTGCCGAGATGATGCCTTTCTGGCATCAATCTTGCCGACGAGAGCAGCTTTAACGCTGTCTCGTCTTTTTTTTTTTTTTTTTTTTTTTTTTTTTTTTTTTTTTTTTTGTTAAGAAATATAAGTGTCTATTAATTTCCTGCCAAAACCCCACTTCGAATAGCAGGCATGTTTCGGCCAGTGGGTAATTAAGCCTTGCCCACAACAACAGCTGTTTTAATTCTTTTCTTTTGAGATCCTTTCTGTATATGTTTGAGCCACGCCTTGTAAGGCGGACAAAATTTCCCGTTGTTTTTTGGGAGAGTGTGCAATTATGTTCTTATTTTTTGACCTTCTCACCGAATCTGTCGTCAGAGCTGTCCGAAGGCTCCTGTCTCTGTCCAGCAGGTCACAGGAGAAGGATCCAGAGGCGCCTTCTGGTTCCGATCCGGGCTGCTCTGCGAACTGCCTTCGGCAGAAGCTGAGAGATGGAATTCTCAGTGACTGCTGTTTTTTTGCAGACTCTTCTGGCTGTTTTTTTTTTTTTTTTTTCTTTTCTTTTCTTCTTTCTTCTTTTCCTTCTTTTTTTTTTTTTTTTTTTTTTTTTTTTTCTCAGGCTTCTCTCCTCAGGAGCTGCTCTCTCGGCTCTCCAACTCTTCAGCTCTTCAGCTCTTCAGCTCTTCAGGGCTGATCCCCCCCCGAAAGGGTTGGTGGGGGGTGTCCACGCAGCGAACGCCACTTGTAAATTTCCTGGCGTTCTTCTTTTCTCTTTGCTGGGCTGATTTATGTCCAGAGCTATTTCAGGGACGCCGCTTGTAAATTTTTCTGGCGTTCTTCTTTTCGGCTGTAAACCGAAAGGTTGGTGGTTCGAGCCCACCCAGGGACGCCACTTGTTAGGTTTCTGTGTTGCTGTTTAGGTGGCCTGGAAAGGCCCAGGGATGGCCTTGGAGAGCCGACGCTTCAAAGAACGAGGAGAGACTTCTGATCTTGTCTCGGTCTCGGTGTTTATTAATTGTTTATCTAAAAGATTTTCTTTCAGCCCGACAGAGGTCTGCACAGCAAGTCAGCCATGGGCACACTCCCGAAGCCCCCGGGCGGTCACTTATCTTTATACCCTAAGTTACGTGTACAATATTTATCATTTTTCTCCAATACTTTCTACTCTTATTAACCTGTGCACTTCTAGTAATGACCAATCCCAAAGTGCCACCACCACCACAGAAGATGGAGGCCAAGAAGAAGAAGAAGAAGGACAGGACACGCCCCAATTCCTCCATCTTACTTCTTTAGACCCCCCTGTACCAAAATCCTAAATCCTGTGTTTTACACTCTAACTAACTTATCCCTTCACCATTCACCCAGTGAATTCCTCCTATCCTCATACAGGTCTCATCTCCTGTGTAGGATCAAAATCCTGCCACCAGACACTTCTGGCAACATTCCAGGATTCCCGAGCCCCCCAAGGGTGGTCTCGGCCTCTCTGCACCTCCGTCCTGAGGTGCTGAGATCCCACAGTAAGGTACTGTTTTCTATCAGTTGGCAAGCTGCGCACACAAGCCCAGTGTTGTACAGCTTCCTTCTTCACCTTTCCGATGCTGCCGCTCTCTCCGGCTCCCGGAGCCGAAGAAGCGGCTTCTTCGCGCAAAGGCGATTGTACCGCTCACAGTGCTCTCTTAGCGCCGCTTCTGCCGAAAGAAGCCCGGGAGCGGTGCTTAGCTCCGGAGAGCCTCGTACCTTCGTCTTTAGCGTCTTTTGTGGTCTACATCCTAGCAGAAAGCTTTTCCACTCTGTCTGGCAAGGAAAACCTGCGCCAGCGCAGAAAACATCTCCCATCGTGTTCTGGACGTTGCACGGAGGTCTGCCAAGTGTTTGCATAAAGAAATGAAAAGTTGTCCAAAACAGCTTCCAATCGAATATTCCTGTGATTGGAAAAGTCAGGAAAGTGGTAAGGTACTGTTTTCTATCAGTTGGCAAGCTGCGCACACAAGCCCAGTGTTGTACAGCTTCCTTCTTCACCTTTCCGATGCTGCCGCTCTCTCCGGCTCCCGGAGCCGAAGAAGCGGCTTCTTCGCGCAAAGACGATTGTACCGCTCACAGTGCTCTCTTAGCGCGGCTTCTGCCGAAAGAAGCCCGGGAGCGGCGCTTAGCTCCGGAGAGCATCGTACCTTCGTCTTTAGCGTCTTTTGTGGTCTACATCCTAGCAGAAAGCTTTTCCACTCTGTCTGGCAAGGAAAACCTGCGCCAGCGCAGAAAACATCTGCCATCGTGTTCTGGACGTTGCACGGAGGTCTGCCAAGTGTTTGCATAAAGAAATGAAAAGTTGTCCAAAATAACTTCCTATCGAATGTTCATGTGATTGGAAAAGTCAGGAAAGTGGTAAGGTATTGTTTTCTATCAGGTGGCAAGCTGCGCACACAAGCCCAGTGTTGTACAGCTTCCTTCTTCACCTTTCCGATGCTGCCGCTCTCTCCGGCTCCCGGAGCCGAAGAAGCGGCTTCTTCGCGCAAAGACGATTGTACCGCTCACAGTGCTCTCTTAGCGCGGCTTCTGCCGAAAGAAGCCCGGGAGCGGCGCTTAGCTCCGGAGAGCCTCGTCCCTTCGTCTTTAGCGTCTTTTGTGGTCTACATCCTAGCAGAAAGCTTTTCCACTCTGTCTGGCAAGGAAAACATGCGCCAGCGCAGAAAACATCTCCCATCGTGTTCTGGACGTTGCACGGAGGTCTGCCAAGTGTTTGACAAGAAGAGAAGAAAAGTTGTCCAAAACAGCTTCCAATCGAATATTCATGTGATTGGAAAAGTCAGGAGAGTGGTAAGGTACTGTTTTCTATCAGTTGGCAAGCTGCGCACACAATCCCAGTGTTGTACAGCTTCCTTCTTCACCTTTCCGATGCTGCCGCTCTCTCCGGCTCCCGGAGCCGAAGAAGCGGCTTCTTCGCGCAAAGGCGATTGTACCGCTCACAGTGCTCTCTTAGCGCCGCTTCTGCCGAAAGAAGCCCGGGAGCGGTGCTTAGCTCCGGAGAGCCTCGTACCTTCGTCTTTAGCGTCTTTTGTGGTCTACATCCTAGCAGAAAGCTTTTCCACTCTGTCTGGCAAGGATAACCTGCGCCAGCACAGAAAACATCTCCCATCGTTTTCTGGACGTTGTACGGAGGTCTGCCAAGTGTTTGCATAAAGAAATGAAAAGTTGTCCAAAATAACTTCCTATCGAATGTTCATGTGATTGGAAAAGTCAGGAAAGTGGTAAGGTACTGTTTTCTATCAGTTGGCAAGCTGCGCACACAATCCCAGTGTTGTACAGCTTCCTTCTTCACCTTTCCGATGCTGCCGCTCTCTCCGGCTCCCGTAGCCGAAGAAGCGGCTTCTTCGCGCAAAGACGATTGTACCGCTCACAGTGCTCTCTTAGCGCCGCTTCTGCCGAAAGAAGCCCGGGAGCGGCGCTTAGCTCCGGAGAGCCTCGTACCTTCGTCTTTAGCGTCTTTTGTGGTCTACATCCTAGCAGAAAGCTTTTCCACTCTGTCTGGCAAGGAAAACCTGCGCAAGCACAGAAAACATCTCCCATCGTGTTCTGGACGTTGCACGGATGTCTGCCAAGTGTTTGAAAGAAACAAAGAAAAGTTGTCCAAAACAGCTTCCAATCGAATATTCATGTGATTGGAAAAGTCAGGAAAGTGGTAAGGTACTGTTTTCTATCAGTTGGCAAGCTGCGCACACAATCCCAGTGTTGTACAGCTTCCTTCTTCACCTTTCCGATGCTGCCGCTCTCTCCGGCTCCCGGAGCCGAAGAAGCGGCTTCTTCGCGCAAAGGCGATTGTACCGCTCACAGTGCTCTCTTAGCGCCGCTTCTGCCGAAAGAAGCCCGGGAGCGGTGCTTAGCTCCGGAGAGCCTCGTACCTTCGTCTTTAGCGTCTTTTGTGGTCTACATCCTAGCAGAAAGCTTTTCCACTCTGTCTGGCAAGGAAAACCTGCGCCAGCGCAGAAAACATCTCCCATCGTGTTCTGGACGTTGCACGGAGGTCTGCCAAGTGTTTGCATAAAGAAATGAAAAGTTGTCCAAAATAACTTCCAATCGGATATTCCTGTGATTGGAAAAGTCAGGAAAGTGGTAAGGTACTGTTTTCTATCAGTTGGCAAGCTGCGCACACAAGCCCAGTGTTGTACAGCTTCCTTCTTCACCTTTCCGATGCTGCCGCTCTCTCCGGCTCCCGGAGCCGAAGAAGCGGCTTCTTCGCGCAAAGACGATTGTACCGCTCACAGTGCTCTCTTAGCGCCGCTTCTGCCGAAAGAAGCCCGGGAGCGGCGCTTAGCTCCGGAGAGCATCGTACCTTCGTCTTTAGCGTCTTTTGTGGTCTACATCCTAGCAGAAAGCATTTCCACTCTGTCTGGCAAGGAAAACATGCGCCAGCACAGAAAACATCTCCCATCGTGTTCTGGACGTTGCACGGAGGTCTGCCAAGTGTTTGACAAGAAGAGAGGAAAAGTTGTCCAAAACAGCTTCCAATCGAAGATTCATGTGATTGGAAACGTCAGGAAAGTGTAAGGTACTGTTTTCTATCAGTTGGCAAGCTGCGCACACAATCCCAGTGTTGTACAGCTTCCTTCTTCACCTTTCCGATGCTGCCGCTCTCTCCGGCTCCCGGAGCCGAAGAAGCGGCTTCTTCGCGCAAAGACGATTGTACCGCTCACAGTGCTCTCTTAGCGCCGCTTCTGCCGAAAGAAGCCCGGGAGCGGTGCTTAGCTCCGGAGAGCCTCGTACCTTCGTCTTTAGCGTCTTTTGTGGTCTACATCCTAGCAGAAAGCTTTTCCACTCAGTCTGGCAAGGAAAACCTGCGCCAGCGCAGAAAACATCTCCCATCGTGTTCTGGACGTTGCACGGAGGTCTGCCAAGTGTTTGCATAAAGAAATGAAAAGTTATCCAAAATAACTTCCTATCGAATGTTCATGTGATTGGAAAAGTCAGGAAAGTGGTAAGGTACTGTTTTCTATCAGTTGGCAAGCTGCGCACACAATCCCAGTGTTGTACAGCTTCCTTCTTCACCTTTCCGATGCTGCCGCTCTCTCCGGCTCCCGGAGCCGAAGAAGCGGCTTCTTCGCGCAAAGGCGATTGTACCGCTCACAGTGCTCTCTTAGCGCCGCTTCTGCCGAAAGAAGCCCGGGAGCGGTGCTTAGCTCCGGAGAGCCTCGTACCTTCGTCTTTAGCGTCTTTTGTGGTCTACATCCTAGCAGAAAGCATTTCCACTCTGTCTGGCAAGGAAAACCTGCGCCAGCGCAGAAAACATCTCCCATCGTGTTCTGGACGTTGCACGGAGGTCTGCCAAGTGTTTGCATAAAGAAATGAAAAGTTGTCCAAAATAACTTCCAATCGAATATTCCTGTGATTGGAAAAGTCAGGAAAGTGGTAAGGTACTGTTTTCTATCAGTTGGCAAGCTGCGCACACAAGCCCAGTGTTGTACAGCTTCCTTCTTCACCTTTCCGATGCTGCCGCTCTCTCCGGCTCCCGGAGCCGAAGAAGCGGCTTCTTCGCGCAAAGACGATTGTACCGCTCACAGTGCTCTCTTAGCGCGGCTTCTGCCGAAAGAAGCCCGGGAGCGGCGCTTAGCTCCGGAGAGCATCGTACCTTCGTCTTTAGCGTCTTTTGTGGTCTACATCCTAGCAGAAAGCATTTCCACTCTGTCTGGCAAGGAAAACATGCGCCAGCACAGAAAACATCTCCCATCGTGTTCTGGACGTTGCACGGAGGTCTGCCAAGTGTTTGACAAGAAGAGAGGAAAAGTTGTCCAAAACAGCTTCCAATCGAAGATTCATGTGATTGGAAACGTCAGGAAAGTGTAAGGTACTGTTTTCTATCAGTTGGCAAGCTGCGCACACAATCCCAGTGTTGTACAGCTTCCTTCTTCACCTTTCCGATGCTGCCGCTCTCTCCGGCTCCCGGAGCCGAAGAAGCGGCTTCTTCGCGCAAAGACGATTGTACCGCTCACAGTGCTCTCTTAGCGCCGCTTCTGCCGAAAGAAGCCCGGGAGCGGTGCTTAGCTCCGGAGAGCCTCGTACCTTCGTCTTTAGCGTCTTTTGTGGTCTACATCCTAGCAGAAAGCTTTTCCACTCAGTCTGGCAAGGAAAACCTGCGCCAGCGCAGAAAACATCTCCCATCGTGTTCTGGACGTTGCACGGAGGTCTGCCAAGTGTTTGCATAAAGAAATGAAAAGTTATCCAAAATAACTTCCTATCGAATGTTCATGTGATTGGAAAAGTCAGGAAAGTGGTAAGGTACTGTTTTCTATCAGTTGGCAAGCTGCGCACACAATCCCAGTGTTGTACAGCTTCCTTCTTCACCTTTCCGATGCTGCCGCTCTCTCCGGCTCCCGGAGCCGAAGAAGCGGCTTCTTCGCGCAAAGACGATTGTACCGCTCACAGTGCTCTCTTAGCGCGGCTTCTGCCGAAAGAAGCCCGGGAGCGGCGCTTAGCTCCGGAGAGCATCGTACCTTCGTCTTTAGCGTCTTTTGTGGTCTACATCCTAGCAGAAAGCTTTTCCACTCTGTCTGGCAAGGAAAACATGCGCCAGCGCAGAAAACATCTCCCATCGTGTTCTGGACGTTGCACGGAGGTCTGCCAAGTGTTTGACAAGAAGAGAAGAAAAGTTGTCCAAAACAGCTTCCAATCGAATATTCATGTGTTTGGAAAAGTCAGGAGAGTGGTAAGGTACTGTTTTCTATCAGTTGGCAAGCTGCGCACACAATCCCAGTGTTGTACAGCTTCCTTCTTCACCTTTCCGATGCTGCCGCTCTCTCCGGCTCCCGGAGCCGAAGAAGCGGCTTCTTCGCGCAAAGACGATTGTACCGCTCACAGTGCTCTCTTAGCACCGCTTCTGCCGAAAGAAGCCCGGGAGCGGTGCTTAGCTCCGGAGAGGCTCGTACCTTCGTCTTTAGCGTCTTTTGTGGTCTACATCCTAGCAGAAAGCTTTTCCACTCTGTCTGGCAAGGATAACCTGCGCCAGCACAGAAAACATCTCCCATCGTGTTCTGGACGTTGTACGGAGGTCTGCCAAGTGTTTGCATAAAGAAATGAAAAGTTGTCCAAAATAACTTCCTATCGAATGTTCATGTGATTGGAAAAGTCAGGAAAGTGGTAAGGTACTGTTTTCTATCAGTTGGCAAGCTGCGCACACAATCCCAGTGTTGTACAGCTTCCTTCTTCACCTTTCCGATGCTGCCGCTCTCTCCGGCTCCCGGAGCCGAAGAAGCGGCTTCTTCGCGCAAAGACGATTGTACCGCTCACAGCGCTCTCTTAGCGCCGCTTCTGCCGAAAGAAGCCCGGGAGCGGCGCTTAGCTCCGGAGAGCATCGTACCTTCGTCTTTAGCGTCTTTTCTGGTCTACATCCTAGCAGAAAGCTTTTCCACTCTGTCTGGCAAGGAAAACCTGCGCAAGCACAGAAAACATCTCCCATCGTGTTCTGGACGTTGCACGGATGTCTGCCAAGTGTTTGAAAGAAACAAAGAAAAGTTGTCCAAAACAGCTTCCAATCGAATATTCATGTGATTGGAAAAGTCAGGAAAGTGGTAAGGTACTGTTTTCTATCAGTTGGCAAGCTGCGCACACAATCCCAGTGTTGTACAGCTTCCTTCTTCACCTTTCCGATGCTGCCGCTCTCTCCGGCTCCCGGAGCCGAAGAAGCGGCTTCTTCGCGCAAAGACGATTGTACCGCTCACAGTGCTCTCTTAGCGCCGCTTCTCCCGAAAGAAGCCCAGGATCGGTGCTTAGCTCCGGAGAGCATCGTACCTTCGTCTTTAGCGTCTTTTGTGGTCTACATCCTAGCAGAAAGCTTTTCCACTCAGTCTGGCAAGGAAAACCTGCGCCAGCGCAGAAAACATCTCCCATCGTGTTCTGGACGTTGCACGGAGGTCTGCCAAGTGTTTGCATAAAGAAATGAAAAGTTGTCCAAAATAACTTCCTATCGAATATTCTGTGATTGGAAACGTCAGGAAAGTGTAAGGTACTGTTTTCTATCAGTTGGCAAGCTGCGCACACAATCCCAGTGTTGTACAGCTTCCTTCTTCACCTTTCCGATGCTGCCGCTCTCTCCGGCTCCCGGAGCCGAAGAAGCGGCTTCTTCGCGCAAAGACGATTGTACCGCTCACAGTGCTCTCTTAGCGCGGCTTCTGCCGAAAGAAGCCCGGGAGCTGTGCTTAGCTCCGGAGAGCATCGTACCTTCGTCTTTAGCGTCTTTTGTGGTCTACATCCTAGCAGAAAGCTTTTCCACTCAGTCTGGCAAGGAAAACCTGCGCCAGCGCAGAAAACATCTCCCATCGTGTTCTGGACGTTGCACGGAGGTCTGCCAAGTGTTTGCATAAAGAAATGAAAAGTTGTCCAAAACAGCTTCCAATCGAATATTCCTGTGATTGGAAAAGTCAGGAAAGTGGTAAGGTACTGTTTTCTATCAGTTGGCAAGCTGCGCACACAAGCCCAGTGTTGTACAGCTTCCTTCTTCACCTTTCCGATGCTGCCGCTCTCTCCGGCTCCCGGAGCCGAAGAAGCGGCTTCTTCGCGCAAAGACGATTGTACCGCTCACAGTGCTCTCTTAGCGCCGCTTCTGCCGAAAGAAGCCCGGGAGCGGCGCTTAGCTCCGGAGAGCCTCGTCCCTTCGTCTTTAGCGTCTTTTGTGGTCTACATCCTAGCAGAAAGCTTTTCCACTCAGTCTGGCAAGGAAAACCTGCGCCAGCACAGAAAACATCTCCCATCGTGTTCTGGACGTTGCACGGAGGTCTGCCAAATGTTTGAAAGAAACAAAGAAAAGTTGTCCAAAACAGCTTCCAATCGAATATTCATGTGATTGGAAACGTCAGGAAAGTGGTAAGGTACTGTTTTCTATCAGTTGGCAAGCTGGCGCACACAATCCCAGTGTTGTACAGCTTCCTTCTTCACCTTTCCGATGCTGCCGCTCTCTCCGGCTCCCGGAGCCGAAGAAGCGGCTTCTTCGCAAAAAGACGATTGTACCGCTCACAGTGCTCTCTTAACGCCGCTTCCGCCGAATGAAGCCCGGGAACGGCGCTTAACTCCGGAGAGCCTCCTACCATCTTCTTTAGCGTCTTTTGTGGTCTACATCCTAGCAGAAAGCTTTTCCACTCTGTCTGGCAAGGAAAACCTGCGCCAGCACAGAAAACATCTCCCATCGTGTTCTGGACGTTGTACGGAGGTCTGCCAAGTGTTTGAAAGAAACAAAGAAAAGTTGTCCAAAACAGCTACCAATCGAAGATTCATGTGATTGGAAACGTCAGGAAAGTGGTAAGGTACTGTTTTCTATCAGTTGGCAAGCTGCGCACACAATCCCAGTGTTGTACAGCTTCCTTCTTCACCTTTCCGATGCTGCCGCTCTCTCCGGCTCCCGGAGCCGAAGAAGCGGCTTCTTCGCGCAAAGACGATTGTACCGCTCACAGTGCTCTCTTAGCGCCGCTTCTGCCGAAAGAAGCCCGGGAGCGGTGCTTAGCTCCGGAGAGCCTCGTACCTTCGTCTTTAGCGTCTTTTGTGGTCTACATCCTAGCAGAAAGCTTTTCCACTCAGTCTGGCAAGGAAAACCTGCGCCAGCGCAGAAAACATCTCCCATCGTGTTCTGGACGTTGCACGGAGGTCTGCCAAGTGTTTGCATAAAGAAATGAAAAGTTGTCCAAAATAACTTCCTATCGAATGTTCATGTGATTGGAAAAGTCAGGAAAGTGGTAAGGTACTGTTTTCTATCAGTTGGCAAGCTGCGCACACAATCCCAGTGTTGTACAGCTTCCTTCTTCACCTTTCCGATGCTGCCGCTCTCTCCGGCTCCCGGAGCCGAAGAAGCGGCTTCTTCGCGCAAAGACGATTGTACCGGTCACAGTGCTCTCTTAGCGCCGCTTCTGCCGAAAGAAGCCCGGGAGCGGTGCTTAGCTCCGGAGAGCCTCGTACCTTCGTCTTTAGCGTCTTTTGTGGTCTACATCCTAGCAGAAAGCTTTTCCACTCTGTCTGGCAAGGAAAACCTGCGGAACACAGAAAACATCTCCCATCGTGTTCTGGACGTTGCACGGAGGTCTGCCAAGTGTTTGCATAAAGAAATGAAAAGTTGTCCAAAATAACTTCCTATCGAATGTTCATGTGATTGGAAAAGTCAGGAAAGTGGTAAGGTACTGTTTTCTATCAGTTGGCAAGCTGCGCACACAATCCCAGTGTTGTACAGCTTCCTTCTTCACCTTTCCGATGCTGCCGCTCTCTCCGGCTCCCGGAGCCGAAGAAGCGGCTTCTTCGCGCAAAGACGATTGTACCGCTCACAGTGCTCTCTTAGCGCGGCTTCTGCCGAAAGAAGCCCGGGAGCGGCGCTTAGCTCCGGAGAGCATCGTACCTTCGTCTTTAGCGTCTTTTGTGGTCTACATCCTAGCAGAAAGCTTTTCCACTCTGTCTGGCAAGGATAACCTGCGCCAGCACAGAAAACATCTCCCATCGTGTTCTGGACGTTGCACGGAGGTCTGCCAAGTGTTTGCATAAAGAAATGAAAAGTTGTCCAAAATAACTTCCTATCGAATGTTCATGTGATTGGAAAAGTCAGGAAAGTGGTAAGGTACTGTTTTCTATCAGTTGGCAAGCTGCGCACACAATCCCAGTGTTGTACAGCTTCCTTCTTCACCTTTTCGATGCTGCCGCTCTCTCCGGCTCCCGGAGCCGAAGAAGCGGCTTCTTCGCGCAAAGACGATTGTACCGCTCACAGTGCTCTCTTAGCGCCGCTTCTGCCGAAAGAAGCCCGGGAGCGGCGCTTAACTCCGGAGAGCATCGTCCCTTCGTCTTTAGCGTCTTTTGTGGTCTACATCCTAGCAGAAAGCTTTTCCACTCTGTCTGGCAAGGAAAACCTGCGCCAGCACAGAAAACATCTCCCATCGTGTTCTGGACGTTGTACGGAGGTCTGCCAAGTGTTTGAAAGAAACAAAGAAAAGTTGTCCAAAACAGCTTCCAATCGAAGATTCTGTGATTGGAAACGTCAGGAAAGTGTAAGGTACTGTTTTCTATCAGTTGGCAAGCTGCGCACACAATCCCAGTGTTGTACAGCTTCCTTCTTCACCTTTCCGATGCTGCCGCTCTCTCCGGCTCCCGGAGCCGAAGAAGCGGCTTCTTCGCGCAAAGACGATTGTACCGCTCACAGTGCTCTCTTAGCGCGGCTTCTGCCGAAAGAAGCCCGGGAGCGGTGCTTAGCTCCGGAGAGCATCGTACCTTCGTCTTTAGCGTCTTTTGTGGTCTACATCCTAGCAGAAAGCTTTTCCACTCAGTCTGGCAAGGAAAACCTGCGCCAGCGCAGAAAACATCTCCCATCGTGTTCTGGACGTTGCACGGAGGTCTGCCAAGTGTTTGCATAAAGAAATGAAAAGTTGTCCAAAACAGCTTCCAATCGAATATTCCTGTGATTGGAAAAGTCAGGAAAGTGGTAAGGTACTGTTTTCTATCAGTTGGCAAGCTGCGCACACAAGCCCAGTGTTGTACAGCTTCCTTCTTCACCTTTCCGATGCTGCCGCTCTCTCCGGCTCCCGGAGCCGAAGAAGCGGCTTCTTCGCGCAAAGACGATTGTACCGCTCACAGTGCTCTCTTAGCGCCGCTTCTGCCGAAAGAAGCCCGGGAGCGGCGCTTAGCTCCGGAGAGCATCGTTCCTTCGTCTTTAGCGTCTTTTGTGGTCTACATCCTAGCAGAAAGCTTTTCCACTCAGTCTGGCAAGGAAAACCTGCGCCAGCACAGAAAACATCTCCCATCGTGTTCTGGACGTTGCACGGAGGTCTGCCAAATGTTTGAAATAAACAAAGAAAAGTTGTCCAAAACAGCTTCCAATCGAATATTCCTGTGATTGGAAAAGTCAGGAAAGTGGTAAGGTACTGTTTTCTATCAGTTGGCAAGCTGGCGCACACAATCCCAGTGTTGTACAGCTTCCTTCTTCACCTTTCCGATGCTGCCGCTCTCTCCGGCTCCCGGAGCCGAAGAAGCGGCTTCTTCGCGCAAAGACGATTGTACCGCTCACAGTGCTCTCTTAACGCCGCTTCCGCCGAATGAAGCCCGGGAACGGCGCTTAACTCCGGAGAGCCTCCTACCATCTTCTTTAGCGTCTTTTGTGGTCTACATCCTAGCAGAAAGCTTTTCCACTCTGTCTGGCAAGGAAAACCTGCGCCAGCACAGAAAACATCTCCCATCGTGTTCTGGACGTTGTACGGAGGTCTGCCAAGTGTTTGAAAGAAACAAAGAAAAGTTGTCCAAAACAGCTACCAATCGAAGATTCATGTGATTGGAAACGTCAGGAAAGTGTAAGGTACTGTTTTCTATCAGTTGGCAAGCTGCGCACACAATCCCAGTGTTGTACAGCTTCCTTCTTCACCTTTCCGATGCTGCCGCTCTCTCCGGCTCCCGGAGCCGAAGAAGCGGCTTCTTCGCGCAAAGACGATTGTACCGCTCACAGTGCTCTCTTAGCGCCGCTTCTGCCGAAAGAAGCCCGGGAGCGGTGCTTAGCTCCGGAGAGCCTCGTCCCTTCGTCTTTAGCGTCTTTTGTGGTCTACATCCTAGCAGAAAGCTTTTCCACTCAGTCTGGCAAGGAAAACCTGCGCCAGCGCAGAAAACATCTCCCATCGTGTTCTGGACGTTGCACGGAGGTCTGCCAAGTGTTTGCATAAAGAAATGAAAAGTTGTCCAAAATAACTTCCTATCGAATGTTCATGTGATTGGAAAAGTCAGGAAAGTGGTAAGGTACTGTTTTCTATCAGTTGGCAAGCTGCGCACACAATCCCAGTGTTGTACAGCTTCCTTCTTCACCTTTCCGATGCTGCCGCTCTCTCCGGCTCCCGGAGCCGAAGAAGCGGCTTCTTCGCGCAAAGACGATTGTACCGGTCACAGTGCTCTCTTAGCGCCGCTTCTGCCGAAAGAAGCCCGGGAGCGGTGCTTCGCTCCGGAGAGCCTCGTACCTTCGTCTTTAGCGTCTTTTGTGGTCTACATCCTAGCAGAAAGCTTTTCCACTCTGTCTGGCAAGGAAAACATGCGGAACACAGAAAACATCTCCCATCGTGTTCTGGACGTTGCACGGAGGTCTGCCAAGTGTTTGCATAAAGAAATGAAAAGTTGTCCAAAATAACTTCCTATCGAATGTTCATGTGATTGGAAAAGTCAGGAAAGTGGTAAGGTACTGTTTTCTATCAGTTGGCAAGCTGCGCACACAAGCCCAGTGTTGTACAGCTTCCTTCTTCACCTTTCCGATGCTGCCGCTCTCTCCGGCTCCCGGAGCCGAAGAAGCGGCTTCTTCGCGCAAAGACGATTGTACCGCTCACAGTGCTCTCTTAGCGCCGCTTCTGCCGAAAGAAGCCCGGGAGCTGTGCTTAGCTCCGGAGAGCATCGTACCTTCGTCTTTAGCGTCTTTTGTGGTCTACATCCTAGCAGAAAGCTTTTCCACTCAGTCTGGCAAGGAAAACCTGCGCCAGCGCAGAAAACATCTCCCATCGTGTTCTGGACGTTGCACGGAGGTCTGCCAAGTGTTTGCATAAAGAAATGAAAAGTTGTCCAAAATAACTTCCTATCGAATGTTCATGTGATTGGAAAAGTCAGGAAAGTGGTAAGGTACTGTTTTCTATCAGTTGGCAAGCTGCGCACACAAGCCCAGTGTTGTACAGCTTCCTTCTTCACCTTTCCGATGCTGCCACTCTCTCCGGCTCCCGGAGCCGAAGAAGCGGCTTCTTCGCGCAAAGACGATTGTACTGCTCACAGTGCTCTCTTAGCGCGGCTTCTGCCGAAAGAAGCCCGGGAGCGGCGCTTAGCTCCGGAGAGCATCGTACCTTCGTCTTTAGCGTCTTTTGTGGTCTACATCCTAGCAGAAAGCTTTTCCACTCTGTCTGGCAAGGAAAACCTGCGCCAGCGCAGGAAACATCTCCCATCGTGTTCTGGACGTTGCACGGAGGTCTGCCAAGTGTTTGCATAAAGAAATGAAAAGTTGTCCAAAATAACTTCCTATCGAATGTTCATGTGATTGGAAAAGTCAGGAAAGTGGTAAGGTACTGTTTTCTATCAGTTGGCAAGCTGCGCACACAATCCCAGTGTTGTACAGCTTCCTTCTTCACCTTTCCGATGCTGCCGCTCTCTCCGGCTCCCGGAGCCGAAGAAGCGGCTTCTTCGCGCAAAGACGATTGTACCGCTCACAGTGCTCTCTTTCGCCGCTTCTGCCGAAAGAAGCCCGGGAGCGGTGCTTAGCTCTGGAGAGGCTCGTACCTTCGTCTTTAGCGTCTTTTGTGGTCTACATCCTAGCAGAAAGCTTTTCCACTCTGTCTGGCAAGGAAAACATGCGCCAGCACAGAAAACATCTCCCATCGTGTTCTGGACGTTGTACGGAGGTCTGCCAAGTGTTTGCATAAAGAAATGAAAAGTTGTCCAAAATAACTTCCTATCGAATGTTCATGTGATTGGAAAAGTCAGGAAAGTGGTAAGGTACTGTTTTCTATCAGTTGGCAAGCTGCACACACAATCCCAGTGTTGTACAGCTTCCTTCTTCACCTTTCCGATGCTGCCGCTCTCTCCGGCTCCCGGAGCCGAAGAAGCGGCTTCTTCGCGCAAAGACGATTGTACCGCTCACAGTGCTCTCTTAGCGCCGCTTCTGCCGAAAGAAGCCCGGGAGCGGCGCTTAGCTCCGGAGAGCATCGTACCTTCGTCTTTAGCGTCTTTTGTGGTCTACATCCTAGCAGAAAGCTTTTCCACTCTGTCTGGCAAGGAAAACCTGCGCAAGCACAGAAAACATCTCCCATCATGTTCTGGACGTTGCACGGATGTCTGCCAAGTGTTTGAAAGAAACAAAGAAAAGTTGTCCAAAACAGCTTCCAATCGAATATTCATGTGATTGGAAAAGTCAGGAAAGTGGTAAGGTACTGTTTTCTATCAGTTGGCAAGCTGCGCACACAATCCCAGTGTTGTACAGCTTCCTTCTTCACCTTTCCGATGCTGCCGCTCTCTCCGGCTCCCGGAGCCGAAGAAGCGGCTTCTTCGCGCAAAGGCGATTGTACCGCTCACAGTGCTCTCTTAGCGCCGCTTCTGCCGAAAGAAGCCCGGGAGCGGTGCTTAGCTCCGGAGAGCCTCGTACCTTCGTCTTTAGCGTCTTTTGTGGTCTACATCCTAGCAGAAAGCTTTTCCACTCTGTCTGGCAAGGAAAACCTGCGCCAGCACAGAAAACATCTCCCTTCGTGTTCTGGACGTTGTACGGAGGTCTGCCAAGTGTTTGAAAGAAACAAAGAAAAGTTGTCCAAAACAGCTTCCAATCGAAGATTCTGTGATTGGAAACGTCAGGAAAGTGTAAGGTACTGTTTTCTATCTGTTGGCAAGCTGCGCACACAATCCCAGTGTTGTACAGCTTCCTTCTTCACCTTTCCGATGCTGCCGCTCTCTCCGGCTCCCGGAGCCGAAGAAGCGGCTTCTTCGCGCAAAGACGATTGTACCGCTCACAGTGCTCTCTTAGCGCGGCTTCTGCCGAAAGAAGCCCGGGAGCGGTGCTTAGCTCCGGAGAGCATCGTACCTTCGTCTTTAGCGTCTTTTGTGGTCTACATCCTAGCAGAAAGCTTTTCCACTCAGTCTGGCAAGGAAAACCTGCGCCAGCGCAGAAAACATCTCCCATCGTGTTCTGGACGTTGCACGGAGGTCTGCCAAGTGTTTGCATAAAGAAATGAAAAGTTGTCCAAAACAGCTTCCAATCGAATATTCCTGTGATTGGAAAAGTCAGGAAAGTGGTAAGGTACTGTTTTCTATCAGTTGGCAAGCTGCGCACACAAGCCCAGTGTTGTACAGCTTCCTTCTTCACCTTTCCGATGCTGCCGCTCTCTCCGGCTCCCGGAGCCGAAGAAGCGGCTTCTTCGCGCAAAGACGATTGTACCGCTCACAGTGCTCTCTTAGCGCGGCTTCTGCCGAAAGAAGCCCGGGAGCGGCGCTTCGCTCCGGAGAGCATCGTACCTTCGTCTTTAGCGTCTTTTGTGGTCTACATCCTAGCAGAAAGCTTTTCCACTCTGTCTGGCAAGGAAAACATGCGCCAGCGCAGAAAACATCTCCCATCGTGTTCTGGACGTTGTACGGAGGTCTGCCAAGTGTTTGACAAGAAGAGAGGAAAAGTTGTCCAAAACAGCTTCCAATCGAATATTCATGTGATTGGAAACGTCAGGAAAGTGGTAAGGTACTGTTTTCTATCAGTTGGCAAGCTGGCGCACACAATCCCAGTGTTGTACAGCTTCCTTCTTCACCTTTCCGATGCTGCCGCTCTCTCCGGCTCCCGGAGCCGAAGAAGCGGCTTCTTCGCGCAAAGACGATTGTACCGCTCACAGTGCTCTCTTAACGCCGCTTCTGCCGAATGAAGCCCGGGAGCGGCGCTTAACTCCGGAGAGCCTCGTACCATCTTCTTTAGCGTCTTTTGTGGTCTACATCCTAGCAGAAAGCTTTTCCACTCAGTCTGGCAAGGAAAACCTGCGCCAGCACAGAAAACATCTCCCATCGTGTTCTGGACGTTGCACGGAGGTCTGCCAAATGTTTGAAAGAAACAAAGAAAAGTTGTCCAAAACAGCTTCCAATCGAATATTCATGTGATTGGAAAAGTCAGGAAAGTGGTAAGGTACTGTTTTCTATCAGTTGGCAAGCTGGCGCACACAATCCCAGTGTTGTACAGCTTCCTTCTTCACCTTTCCGATGCTGCCGCTCTCTCCGGCTCCCGGAGCCGAAGAAGCGGCTTCTTCGCGCAAAGACGATTGTACCGCTCACAGTGCTCTCTTAACGCCGCTTCTGCCGAATGAAGCCCGGGAACGGCCCTTAACTCCGGAGAGCCTCCTACCATCTTCTTTAGCTTCTTTTGTGGTCTACATCCTAGCAGAAAGCTTTTCCACTCTGTCTGGCAAGGAAAACATGCGGAACACAGAAAACATCTCCCATCGTGTTCTGGACGTTGCACGGAGGTCTGCCAAGTGTTTGCATAAAGAAATGAAAAGTTGTCCAAAATAACTTCCTATCGAATGTTCATGTGATTGGAAAAGTCAGGAAAGTGGTAAGGTACTGTTTTCTATCAGTTGGCAAGCTGCGCACACAATCCCAGTGTTGTACAGCTTCCTTCTTCACCTTTCCGATGCTGCCGCTCTCTCCGGCTCCCGGAGCCGAAGAAGCGGCTTCTTCGCGCAAAGACGATTGTACCGGTCACAGTGCTCTCTTAGCGCCGCTTCTGCCGAATGAAGCCCGGGAGCGGCGCTTAACTCCGGAGAGCCTCGTACCATCTTCTTTAGCGTCTTTTGTGGTCTACATCCTAGCAGAAAGCTTTTCCACTCTGTCTGGCAAGGAAAACCTGCGCCAGCGCAGAAAACATCTCCCATCGTGTTCTGGACGTTGCACGGAGGTCTGCCAAGTGTTTGCATAAAGAAATGAAAAGTTGTCCAAAATAACTTCCTATCGAATGTTCATGTGATTGGAAAGGTCAGGAAAGTGTAAGGTACTGTTTTCTATCAGTTGGCAAGCTGCGCACACAATCCCAGTGTTGTACAGCTTCCTTCTTCACCTTTCCGATGCTGCCGCTCTCTCCGGCTCCCGGAGCCGAAGAAGCGGCTTCTTCGCGCAAAGACGATTGTACCGCTCACAGTGCTCTCTTAGCGCCGCTTCTGCCGAAAGAAGCCCGGGAGCGGCGCTTAGCTCCGGAGAGCATCGTCCCTTCGTCTTTAGCGTCTTTTGTGGTCTACATCCTAGCAGAAAGCTTTTCCACTCTGTCTGGCAAGGAAAACCTGCGCCAGCACAGAAAACATCTCCCTTCGTGTTCTGGACGTTGTACGGAGGTCTGCCAAGTGTTTGAAAGAAACAAAGAAAAGTTGTCCAAAACAGCTTCCAATCGAATATTCTGTGATTGGAAACGTCAGGAAAGTGTAAGATACTGTTTTCTATCAGTTGGCAAGCTGCGCACACAATCCCAGTGTTGTACAGCTTCCTTCTTCACCTTTCCGATGCTGCCGCTCTCTCCGGCTCCCGTAGCCGAAGAAGCGGCTTCTTCGCGCAAAGACGATTGTACCGCTCACAGTGCTCTCTTAGCGCCGCTTCTGCCGAAAGAAGCCCGGGAGCGGTCCTTAGCTCCGGAGAGCCTCGTACCTTCGTCTTTAGCGTCTTTTGTGGTCTACATCCTAGCAGAAAGCTTTTCCACTCAGTCTGGCAAGGAAAACCTGCGCCAGCGCAGAAAACATCTCCCATCGTGTTCTGGACGTTGCACGGAGGTCTGCCAAGTGTTTGCATAAAGAAATGAAAAGTTGTCCAAAATAACTTCCTATCGAATGTTCATGTGATTGGAAAGGTCAGGAAAGTGTAAGGTACTGTTTTCTATCAGTTGGCAAGCTGCGCACACAATCCCAGTGTTGTACAGCTTCCTTCTTCACCTTTCCGATGCTGCCGCTCTCTCCGGCTCCCGGAGCCGAAGAAGCGGCTTCTTCGCGCAAAGACGATTGTACCGCTCACAGTGCTCTCTTAGCGCGGCTTCTGCCGAAAGAAGCCCGGGAGCGGCGCTTAGCTCCGGAGAGCATCGTCCCTTCGTCTTTAGCGTCTTTTGTGGTCTACATCCTAGCAGAAAGCTTTTCCACTCTGTCTGGCAAGGAAAACCTGCGCCAGCACAGAAAACATCTCCCTTCGTGTTCTGGACGTTGTACGGAGGTCTGCCAAGTGTTTGAAAGAAACAAAGAAAAGTTGTCCAAAACAGCTTCCAATCGAATATTCTGTGATTGGAAACGTCAGGAAAGTGTAAGATACTATTTTCTATCAGTTGGCAAGCTGCGCACACAATCCCAGTGTTGTACAGCTTCCTTCTTCACCTTTCCGATGCTGCCGCTCTCTCCGGCTCCCGGAGCCGAAGAAGCGGCTTCTTCGCGCAAAGACGATTGTACCGCTCACAGTGCTCTCTTAGCGCCGCTTCTGCCGAAAGAAGCCCGGGAGCGGTCCTTAGCTCCGGAGAGCCTCGTACCTTCGTCTTTAGCGTCTTTTGTGGTCTACATCCTAGCAGAAAGCTTTTCCACTCAGTCTGGCAAGGAAAACCTGCGCCAGCGCAGAAAACATCTCCCATCGTGTTCTGGACGTTGCACGGAGGTCTGCCAAGTGTTTGCATAAAGAAATGAAAAGTTGTCCAAAACAGCTTCCAATCGAATATTCCTGTGATTGGAAAAGTCAGGAAAGTGGTAAGGTACTGTTTTCTATCAGTTGGCAAGCTGCGTACACAAGCCCAGTGTTGTACAGCTTCCTTCTTCACCTTTGCGATGCTGCCGCTCTCTCCGGCTCCCGGAGCCGAAGAAGCGGCTTCTTCGCGCAAAGACGATTGTACCGCTCACAGTGCTCTCTTAGCACAGCTTCTGCCGAAAGAAGCCCGGGAGCGGCGCTTAACTCCGGAGAGCATCGTACCTTCTTCTTTAGCGTCTTTTGTGGTCTACATCCTAGCAGAAAGCTTTTCCACTCTGTCTGGCAAGGAAAACCTGCGCCAGCACAGAAAACATCTCCCATCGTGTTCTGGACGTTGCACGGAGGTCTGCCAAGTGTTTGAAAGAAACAAAGAAAAGTTGTCCAAAACAGCTTCCAATCGAATGTTCATGTGATTGGAAAAGTCAGGAAAGTGGTAAGGTACTGTTTTCTATCAGTTGGCAAGCTGCGCACACAATCCCAGTGTTGTACAGCTTCCTTCTTCACCTTTCCGATGCTGCCGCTCTCTCCGGCTCCCGGAGCCGAAGAAGCGGCTTCTTCGCGCAAAGACGATTGTACCGCTCACAGTGCTCTCTTAGCGCCGCTTCTGCCGAATGAAGCCCGGGAGCGGCGCTTAACTCCGGAGAGCCTCGTACCATCTTCTTTAGCGTCTTTTGTGGTCTACATCCTAGCAGAAAGCTTTTCCACTCTGTCTGGCAAGGAAAACCTGCGCCAGCGCAGAAAACATCTCCCATCGTGTTCTGGACGTTGCACGGAGGTCTGCCAAGTGTTTGCATAAAGAAATGAAAAGTTGTCCAAAATAACTTCCTATCGAATGTTCATGTGATTGGAAAGGTCAGGAAAGTGTAAGGTACTGTTTTCTATCAGTTGGCAAGCTGCGCACACAATCCCAGTGTTGTACAGCTTCCTTCTTCACCTTTCCGATGCTGCCGCTCTCTCCGGCTCCCGGAGCCGAAGAAGCGGCTTCTTCGCGCAAAGACGATTGTACCGCTCACAGTGCTCTCTTAGCGCCGCTTCTGCCGAAAGAAGCCCGGGAGCGGCGCTTAGCTCCGGAGAGCCTCGTCCCTTCGTCTTTAGCGTCTTTTGTGGTCTACATCCTAGCAGAAAGCTTTTCCACTCTGTCTGGCAAGGAAAACCTGCGCCAGCACAGAAAACATCTCCCTTCGTGTTCTGGACGTTGTACGGAGGTCTGCCAAGTGTTTGAAAGAAACAAAGAAAAGTTGTCCAAAACAGCTTCCAATCGAATATTCTGTGATTGGAAACGTCAGGAAAGTGTAAGATACTGTTTTCTATCAGTTGGCAAGCTGCGCACACAATCCCAGTGTTGTACAGCTTCCTTCTTCACCTTTCCGATGCTGCCGCTCTCTCCGGCTCCCGGAGCCGAAGAAGCGGCTTCTTCGCGCAAAGACGATTGTACCGCTCACAGTGCTCTCTTAGCGCCGCTTCTGCCGAAAGAAGCCCGGGAGCGGTCCTTAGCTCCGGAGAGCCTCGTACCTTCGTCTTTAGTGTCTTTTGTGGTCTACATCCTAGCAGAAAGCTTTTCCACTCAGTCTGGCAAGGAAAACCTGCGCCAGCGCAGAAAACATCTCCCATCGTGTTCTGGACGTTGCACGGAGGTCTGCCAAGTGTTTGCATAAAGAAATGAAAAGTTGTCCAAAACAGCTTCCAATCGAATATTCCTGTGATTGGAAAAGTCAGGAAAGTGGTAAGGTACTGTTTCTATCAGTTGGCAAGCTGCGCACACAAGCCCAGTGTTGTACAGCTTCCTTCTTCACCTTTGCGATGCTGCCGCTCTCTCCGGCTCCCGGAGCCGAAGAAGCGGCTTCTTCGCGCAAAGACGATTGTACCGCTCACAGTGCTCTCTTAGCGCAGCTTCTGCCGAAAGAAGCCCGGGAGCGGCGCTTAACTCCGGAGAGCATCGTACCTTCTTCTTTAGCGTCTTTTGTGGTCTACATCCTAGCAGAAAGCTTTTCCACTCAGTCTGGCAAGGAAAACCTGCGCCAGCGCAGAAAACATCTCCCATCGTGTTCTGGACGTTGCACGGAGGTCTGCCAAGTGTTTGAAAGAAACAAAGAAAAGTTGTCCAAAACAGCTTCCAATCGAATGTTCATGTGATTGGAAAAGTCAGGAAAGTGGTAAGGTACTGTTTTCTATCAGTTGGCAAGCTGCGCACACAATCCCAGTGTTGTACAGCTTCCTTCTTCACCTTTCCGATGCTGCCGCTCTCTCCGGCTCCCGGAGCCGAAGAAGCGGCTTCTTCGCGCAAAGACGATTGTACCGCTCACAGTGCTCTCTTAGCGCGGCTTCTGCCGAAAGAAGCCCGGGAGCGGCGCTTAGCTCCGGAGAGCATCGTCCCTTCGTCTTTAGCGTCTTTTGTGGTCTACATCCTAGCAGAAAGCTTTTCCACTCTGTCTGGCAAGGAAAACCTGCGCCAGCACAGAAAACATCTCCCTTCGTGTTCTGGACGTTGTACGGAGGTCTGCCAAGTGTTTGAAAGAAACAAAGAAAAGTTGTCCAAAACAGCTTCCAATCGAATATTCTGTGATTGGAAACGTCAGGAAAGTGTAAGATACTGTTTTCTATCAGTTGGCAAGCTGCGCACACAATCCCAGTGTTGTACAGCTTCCTTCTTCACCTTTCCGATGCTGCCGCTCTCTCCGGCTCCCGTAGCCGAAGAAGCGGCTTCTTCGCGCAAAGACGATTGTACCGCTCACAGTGCTCTCTTAGCGCCGCTTCTGCCGAAAGAAGCCCGGGAGCGGTCCTTAGCTCCGGAGAGCCTCGTACCTTCGTCTTTAGCGTCTTTTGTGGTCTACATCCTAGCAGAAAGCTTTTCCACTCAGTCTGGCAAGGAAAACCTGCGCCAGCGCAGAAAACATCTCCCATCGTGTTCTGGACGTTGCACGGAGGTCTGCCAAGTGTTTGCATAAAGAAATGAAAAGTTGTCCAAAACAGCTTCCAATCGAATATTCCTGTGATTGGAAAAGTCAGGAAAGTGGTAAGGTACTGTTTTCTATCAGTTGGCAAGCTGCGCACACAATCCCAGTGTTGTACAGCTTCCTTCTTCACCTTTGCGATGCTGCCGCTCTCTCCGGCTCCCGGAGCCGAAGAAGCGGCTTCTTCGCGCAAAGACGATTGTACCGCTCACAGTGCTCTCTTAGCGCAGCTTCTGCCGAAAGAAGCCCGGGAGCGGCGCTTAACTCCGGAGAGCATCGTACCTTCTTCTTTAGCGTCTTTTGTGGTCTACATCCTAGCAGAAAGCTTTTCCACTCAGTCTGGCAAGGAAAACCTGCGCCAGCACAGAAAACATCTCCCATCGTGTTCTGGACGTTGCACGGAGGTCTGCCAAGTGTTTGAAAGAAACAAAGAAAAGTTGTCCAAAACAGCTTCCAATCGAATGTTCATGTGATTGGAAAAGTCAGGAAAGTGGTAAGGTACTGTTTTCTATCAGTTGGCAAGCTGCGCACACAATCCCAGTGTTGTACAGCTTCCTTCTTCACCTTTCCGATGCTGCCGCTCTCTCCGGCTCCCGGAGCCGAAGAAGCGGCTTCTTCGCGCAAAGACGATTGTACCGCTCACAGTGCTCTCTTAGCGCCGCTTCTGCCGAATGAAGCCCGGGAGCGGCGCTTAACTCCGGAGAGCCTCGTACCATCTTCTTTAGCGTCTTTTGTGGTCTACATCCTAGCAGAAAGCTTTTCCACTCTGTCTGGCAAGGAAAACCTGCGCCAGCGCAGAAAACATCTCCCATCGTGTTCTGGACGTTGCACGGAGGTCTGCCAAGTGTTTGCATAAAGAAATGAAAAGTTGTCCAAAATAACTTCCTATCGAATGTTCATGTGATTGGAAAGGTCAGGAAAGTGTAAGGTACTGTTTTCTATCAGTTGGCAAGCTGCGCACACAATCCCAGTGTTGTACAGCTTCCTTCTTCACCTTTCCGATGCTGCCGCTCTCTCCGGCTCCCGGAGCCGAAGAAGCGGCTTCTTCGCGCAAAGACGATTGTACCGCTCACAGTGCTCTCTTAGCGCCGCTTCTGCCGAAAGAAGCCCGGGAGCGGCGCTTAGCTCCGGAGAGCATCGTCCCTTCGTCTTTAGCGTCTTTTGTGGTCTACATCCTAGCAGAAAGCTTTTCCACTCTGTCTGGCAAGGAAAACCTGCGCCAGCACAGAAAACATCTCCCTTCGTGTTCTGGACGTTGTACGGAGGTCTGCCAAGTGTTTGAAAGAAACAAAGAAAAGTTGTCCAAAACAGCTTCCAATCGAATATTCTGTGATTGGAAACGTCAGGAAAGTGTAAGATACTGTTTTCTATCAGTTGGCAAGCTGCGCACACAATCCCAGTGTTGTACAGCTTCCTTCTTCACCTTTCCGATGCTGCCGCTCTCTCCGGCTCCCGGAGCCGAAGAAGCGGCTTCTTCACGCAAAGACGATTGTACCGCTCACAGTGCTCTCTTAGCGCCGCTTCTGCCGAAAGAAGCCCGGGAGCGGTCCTTAGCTCCGGAGAGCCTCGTACCTTCGTCTTTAGCGTCTTTTGTGGTCTACATCCTAGCAGAAAGCTTTTCCACTCAGTCTGGCAAGGAAAACCTGCGCCAGCGCAGAAAACATCTCCCATCGTGTTCTGGACGTTGCACGGAGGTCTGCCAAGTGTTTGCATAAAGAAATGAAAAGTTGTCCAAAACAGCTTCCAATCGAATATTCCTGTGATTGGAAAAGTCAGGAAAGTGGTAAGGTACTGTTTTCTATCAGTTGGCAAGCTGCGTACACAAGCCCAGTGTTGTACAGCTTCCTTCTTCACCTTTGCGATGCTGCCGCTCTCTCCGGCTCCCGGAGCCGACGAAGCGGCTTCTTCGCGCAAAGACGATTGTACCGCTCACAGTGCTCTCTTAGCACAGCTTCTGCCGAAAGAAGCCCGGGAGCGGCGCTTAACTCCGGAGAGCATCGTACCTTCTTCTTTAGCGTCTTTTGTGGTCTACATCCTAGCAGAAAGCTTTTCCACTCTGTCTGGCAAGGAAAACCTGCGCCAGCACAGAAAACATCTCCCATCGTGTTCTGGACGTTGCACGGAGGTCTGCCAAGTGTTTGAAAGAAACAAAGAAAAGTTGTCCAAAACAGCTTCCAATCGAATGTTCATGTGATTGGAAAAGTCAGGAAAGTGGTAAGGTACTGTTTTCTATCAGTTGGCAAGCTGCGCACACAATCCCAGTGTTGTACAGCTTCCTTCTTCACCTTTCCGATGCTGCCGCTCTCTCCGGCTCCCGGAGCCGAAGAAGCGGCTTCTTCGCGCAAAGACGATTGTACCGCTCACAGTGCTCTCTTAGCGCCGCTTCTGCCGAATGAAGCCCGGGAGCGGCGCTTAACTCCGGAGAGCCTCGTACCATCTTCTTTAGCGTCTTTTGTGGTCTACATCCTAGCAGAAAGCTTTTCCACTCTGTCTGGCAAGGAAAACCTGCGCCAGCGCAGAAAACATCTCCCATCGTGTTCTGGACGTTGCACGGAGGTCTGCCAAGTGTTTGCATAAAGAAATGAAAAGTTGTCCAAAATAACTTCCTATCGAATGTTCATGTGATTGGAAAGGTCAGGAAAGTGTAAGGTACTGTTTTCTATCAGTTGGCAAGCTGCGCACACAATCCCAGTGTTGTACAGCTTCCTTCTTCACCTTTCCGATGCTGCCGCTCTCTCCGGCTCCCGGAGCCGAAGAAGCGGCTTCTTCGCGCAAAGACGATTGTACCGCTCACAGTGCTCTCTTAGCGCCGCTTCTGCCGAAAGAAGCCCGGGAGCGGCGCTTAGCTCCGGAGAGCCTCGTCCCTTCGTCTTTAGCGTCTTTTGTGGTCTACATCCTAGCAGAAAGCTTTTCCACTCTGTCTGGCAAGGAAAACCTGCGCCAGCACAGAAAACATCTCCCTTCGTGTTCTGGACGTTGTACGGAGGTCTGCCAAGTGTTTGAAAGAAACAAAGAAAAGTTGTCCAAAACAGCTTCCAATCGAATATTCTGTGATTGGAAACGTCAGGAAAGTGTAAGATACTGTTTTCTATCAGTTGGCAAGCTGCGCACACAATCCCAGTGTTGTACAGCTTCCTTCTTCACCTTTCCGATGCTGCCGCTCTCTCCGGCTCCTGGAGCCGAAGAAGCGGCTTCTTCGCGCAAAGACGATTGTACCGCTCACAGTGCTCTCTTAGCGCCGCTTCTGCCGAAAGAAGCCCGGGAGCGGTCCTTAGCTCCGGAGAGCCTCGTACCTTCGTCTTTAGTGTCTTTTGTGGTCTACATCCTAGCAGAAAGCTTTTCCACTCAGTCTGGCAAGGAAAACCTGCGCCAGCGCAGAAAACATCTCCCATCGTGTTCTGGACGTTGCACGGAGGTCTGCCAAGTGTTTGCATAAAGAAATGAAAAGTTGTCCAAAACAGCTTCCAATCGAATATTCCTGTGATTGGAAAAGTCAGGAAAGTGGTAAGGTACTGTTTTCTATCAGTTGGCAAGCTGCGCACACAAGCCCAGTGTTGTACAGCTTCCTTCTTCACCTTTGCGATGCTGCCGCTCTCTCCGGCTCCCGGAGCCGAAGAAGCGGCTTCTTCGCGCAAAGACGATTGTACCGCTCACAGTGCTCTCTTAGCGCAGCTTCTGCCGAAAGAAGCCCGGGAGCGGCGCTTAACTCCGGAGAGCATCGTACCTTCTTCTTTAGCGTCTTTTGTGGTCTACATCCTAGCAGAAAGCTTTTCCACTCAGTCTGGCAAGGAAAACCTGCGCCAGCGCAGAAAACATCTCCCATCGTGTTCTGGACGTTGCACGGAGGTCTGCCAAGTGTTTGAAAGAAACAAAGAAAAGTTGTCCAAAACAGCTTCCAATCGAATGTTCATGTGATTGGAAAAGTCAGGAAAGTGGTAAGGTACTGTTTTCTATCAGTTGGCAAGCTGCGCACACAATCCCAGTGTTGTACAGCTTCCTTCTTCACCTTTCCGATGCTGCCGCTCTCTCCGGCTCCCGGAGCCGAAGAAGCGGCTTCTTCGCGCAAAGACGATTGTACCGCTCACAGTGCTCTCTTAGCGCCGCTTCTGCCGAAAGAAGCCCGGGAGCGGCGCTTAACTCCGGAGAGCCTCGTACCATCTTCTTTAGCGTCTTTTGTGGTCTACATCCTAGCAGAAAGCTTTTCCACTCTGTCTGGCAAGGAAAACCTGCGCCAGCGCAGAAAACATCTCCCATCGTGTTCTGGACGTTGCACGGAGGTCTGCCAAGTGTTTGCATAAAGAAATGAAAAGTTGTCCAAAAAAACTTCCTATCGAATGTTCATGTGATTGGAAAGGTCAGGAAAGTGGTAAGGTACTGTTTTCTATCAGTTGGCAAGCTGCGCACACAATCCCAGTGTTGTACAGCTTCCTTCTTCACCTTTCCGATGCTGCCGCTCTCTCCGGCTCCCGGAGCCGAAGAAGCGGCTTCTTCGCGCAAAGACGATTGTACCGCTCACAGTGCTCTCTTAGCGCCGCTTCTGCCGAAAGAAGCCCGGGAGCGGCGCTTAACTCCGGAGAGCATCGTCCCTTCGTCTTTAGCGTCTTTTGTGGTCTACATCCTAGCAGAAAGCTTTTCCACTCTGTCTGGCAAGGAAAACCTGCGCCAGCACAGAAATCATCTCCCATCGTGTTCTGGACGTTGTACGGAGGTCTGCCAAGTGTTTGAAAGAAACAAAGAAAAGTTGTCCAAAACAGCTACCAATCGAAGATTCATGTGATTGGAAACGTCAGGAAAGTGTAAGGTACTGTTTTCTATCAGTTGGCAAGCTGCGCACACAAGCCCAGTGTTGTACAGCTTCCTTCTTCACCTTTCCGATGCTGCCGCTCTCTCCGGCTCCCGGAGCCGAAGAAGCGGCTTCTTCGCGCAAAGACGATTGTACCGCTCACAGTGCTCTCTTAGCGCCGCTTCTGCCGAAAGAAGCCCGGGAGCGGTGCTTAGCTCCGGAGAGCCTCGTACCTTCGTCTTTAGCGTCTTTTGTGGTCTACATCCTAGCAGAAAGCTTTTCCACTCTGTCTGGCAAGGAAAACCTGCGCCAGCGCAGAAAACATCTCCCATCGTGTTCTGGACGTTGCACGGAGGTCTGCCAAGTGTTTGCATAAAGAAATGAAAAGTTGTCCAAAATAACTTCCTATCGAATGTTCATGTGATTGGAAAAGTCAGGAGAGTGGTAAGGTACTGTTTTCTATCAGTTGGCAAGCTGCGCACACAATCCCAGTGTTGTACAGCTTCCTTCTTCACCTTTCCGATGCTGCCGCTCTCTCCGGCTCCCGGAGCCGAAGAAGCGGCTTCTTCGCGCAAAGACGATTGTACCGGTCACAGTGCTCTCTTAGCGCGGCTTCTGCCGAAAGAAGCCCGGGAGCGGTGCTTAGCTCCGGAGAGCCTCGTACCTTCGTCTTTAGCGTCTTTTGTGGTCTACATCCTAGCAGAAAGCTTTTCCACTCTGTCTGGCAAGGAAAACCTGCGGAACACAGAAAACATCTCCCATCGTGTTCTGGACGTTGCACGGAGGTCTGCCAAGTGTTTGCATAAAGAAATGAAAAGTTGTCCAAAATAACTTCCTATCGAATGTTCATGTGATTGGAAAAGTCAGGAAAGTGGTAAGGTACTGTTTTCTATCAGTTGGCAAGCTGCGCACACAAGCCCAGTGTTGTACAGCTTCCTTCTTCACCTTTCCGATGCTGCCGCTCTCTCCGGCTCCCGGAGCCGAAGAAGCGGCTTCTTCGCGCAAAGACGATTGTACCGGTCACAGTGCTCTCTTAGCGCGGCTTCTGCCGAAAGAAGCCCGGGAGCGGCGCTTAGCTCCGGAGAGCATCGTACCTTCGTCTTTAGCGTCTTTTGTGGTCTACATCCTAGCAGAAAGCTTTTCCACTCAGTCTGGCAAGGAAAACCTGCGCCAGCGCAGGAAACATCTCCCATCGTGTTCTGGACGTTGCACGGAGGTCTGCCAAGTGTTTGCATAAAGAAATGAAAAGTTGTCCAAAATAACTTCCTATCGAATGTTCATGTGATTGGAAAAGTCAGGAAAGTGGTAAGGTACTGTTTTCTATCAGTTGGCAAGCTGCGCACACAAGCCCAGTGTTGTACAGCTTCCTTCTTCACCTTTCCGATGCTGCCGCTCTCTCCGGCTCCCGGAGCCGAAGAAGCGGCTTCTTCGCGCCAAGACGATTGTACCGCTCACAGTGCTCTCTTTCGCCGCTTCTGCCGAAAGAAGCCCGGGAGCGGTGCTTAGCTCCGGAGAGGCTCGTACCTTCGTCTTTAGCGTCTTTTGTGGTCTACATCCTAGCAGAAAGCTTTTCCACTCTGTCTGGCAAGGATAACCTGCGCCAGCACAGAAAACATCTCCCATCGTGTTCTGGACGTTGTACGGAGGTCTGCCAAGTGTTTGCATAAAGAAATGAAAAGTTGTCCAAAATAACTTCCTATCGAATGTTCATGTGATTGGAAAAGTCAGGAAAGTGGTAAGGTACTGTTTTCTATCAGTTGGCAAGCTGCGCACACAATCCCAGTGTTGTACAGCTTCCTTCTTCACCTTTCCGATGCTGCCGCTCTCTCCGGCTCCCGGAGCCGAAGAAGCGGCTTCTTCGCGCAAAGACGATTGTACCGCTCACAGTGCTCTCTTAGCGCCGCTTCTGCCGAAAGAAGCCCGGGAGCGGCGCTTAGCTCCGGAGAGCCTCGTACCTTCGTCTTTAGCGTCTTTTGTGGTCTACATCCTAGCAGAAAGCTTTTCCACTCTGTCTGGCAAGGAAAACCTGCGCCAGCACAGAAAACATCTCCCATCGTGTTCTGGACGTTGCACGGATGTCTGCCAAGTGTTTGAAAGAAACAAAGAAAAGTTGTCCAAAACAGCTTCCAATCGAATATTCATGTGATTGGAAAAGTCAGGAAAGTGGTAAGGTACTGTTTTCTATCAGTTGGCAAGCTGCGCACACAATCCCAGTGTTGTACAGCTTCCTTCTTCACCTTTCCGATGCTGCCGCTCTCTCCGGCTCCCGGAGCCGAAGAAGCGGCTTCTTCGCGCAAAGGCGATTGTACCGCTCACAGTGCTCTCTTAGCGCCGCTTCTGCCGAAAGAAGCCCGGGAGCGGTGCTTAGCTCCGGAGAGCCTCGTCCCTTCGTCTTTAGCGTCTTTTGTGGTCTACATCCTAGCAGAAAGCTTTTCCACTCTGTCTGGCAAGGAAAACCTGCGCCAGCGCAGAAAACATCTCCCATCGTGTTCTGGACGTTGCACGGAGGTCTGCCAAGTGTTTGCATAAAGAAATGTAAAGTTGTCCAAAATAACTTCCTATCGAATGTTCATGTGATTGGAAAAGTCAGGAAAGTTGTAAGGTACTGTTTTCTATCAGTTGGCAAGCTGCGCACACAATCCCAGTGTTGTACAGCTTCCTTCTTCACCTTTCCGATTCTGCCGCTCTCTCCGGCTCCCGGAGCCGAAGAAGCGGCTTCTTCGCGCAAAGACGATTGTACCGCTCACAGTGCTCTCTTAGCGCGGCTTCTGCCGAAAGAAGCCCGGGAGCGGCGCTTAGCTCCGGAGAGCATCGTACCTTCGTCTTTAGCGTCTTTTGTGGTCTACATCCTAGCAGAAAGCTTTTCCACTCTGTCTGGCAAGGATAACCTGCGCCAGCACAGAAAACATCTCCCATCGTGTTCTGGACGTTGTACGGAGGTCTGCCAAGTGTTTGACAAGAAGAGAGGAAAAGTTGTCCAAAACAGCTTCCAATCGAATATTCCTGTGATTGGAAAAGTCAGGAAAGTGGTAAGGTACTGTTTTCTATCAGTTGGCAAGCTGCGCACACAATCCCAGTGTTGTACAGCTTCCTTCTTCACCTTTCCGATGCTGCAGCTCTCTCCGGCTCCCGGAGCCGAAGAAGCGGCTTCTTCGCGCAAAGACGATTGTACCGCTCACAGTGCTCTCTTAGCGCCGCTTCTGCCGAAAGAAGCCCGGGAGCGGCGCTTAGCCCCGGAGAGCATCGTCCCTTCGTCTTTAGCGTCTTTTGTGGTCTACATCCTAGCAGAAAGCTTTTCCACTCTGTCTGGCAAGGAAAACCTGCGGGAGCACAGAAAACATCTCCCATCGTGTTCTGGACGTTGCACGGAGGTCTGCCAAGTGTTTGACAAGAAGAGAAGAAAAGCTGTTTAAAACAGCTTCCAATCGAATATTTATGTGATTGGAAAAGTCAGGAGAATGTTAACGTACTGTTTTCTATCAGTTGGCAAGATGCGCACACAATCCCAGTGTTGTACAGCTTCCTTCTTCACCTTTCCGATGCTGCCGCTCTCTCCGGCTCCCGGAGCCGAAGAAGCGGCTTCTTCGCGCAAAGACGATTGTACCGCTCACAGTGCTCTCTTAGCGCCGCTTCTGCCGAAAGAAGCCCAGGAGCGGCGCTTAACTCCGGAGAGCATCGTCCCTTCGTCTTTAGCGTCTTTTGTGGTCTACATCCTAGCAGAAAGCTTTTCCACTCTGTCTGGCAAGGAAAACCTGCGCCAGCACAGAAAACATCTCCCATCGTGTTCTGGACGTTGTACGGAGGTCTGCCAAGTGTTTGAAAGAAACAAAGAAAAGTTGTCCAAAACAGCTACCAATCGAAGATTCATGTGATTGGAAACGTCAGGAAAGTGTAAGGTACTGTTTTCTATCAGTTGGCAAGCTGCGCACACAAGCCCAGTGTTGTACAGCTTCCTTCTTCACCTTTCCGATGCTGCCGCTCTCTCCGGCTCCCGGAGCCGAAGAAGCGGCTTCTTCGCGCAAAGACGATTGTACCGCTCACAGTGCTCTCTTAGCGCCGCTTCTGCCGAAAGAAGCCCGGGAGCGGTGCTTAGCTCCGGAGAGCCTCGTCCCTTCGTCTTTAGCGTCTTTTGTGGTCTACATCCTAGCAGAAAGCTTTTCCACTCAGTCTGGCAAGGAAAACCTGCGCCAGCGCAGAAAACATCTCCCATCGTGTTCTGGACGTTGCACGGAGGTCTGCCAAGTGTTTGCATAAAGAAATGAAAAGTTGTCCAAAATAACTTCCTATCGAATGTTGATGTGATTAGAAAAGTCAGGAAAGTGGTAAGGTACTGTTTTCTATCAGTTGGCAAGCTGCGCACACAATCCCAGTGTTGTACAGCTTCCTTCTTCACCTTTCCGATGCTGCCGCTCTCTCCGGCTCCCGGAGCCGAAGAAGCGGCTTCTTCGCGCAAAGACGATTGTACCGCTCACAGTGCTCTCTTTCGCCGCTTCTGCCGAAAGAAGCCCGGGAGCGGTGCTTAGCTCCGGAGAGCCTCGTACCTTCGTCTTTAGCGTCTTTTGTGGTCTACATCCTAGCAGAAAGCTTTTCCACTCAGTCTGGCAAGGAAAACCTGCGCCAGCGCAGGAAACATCTCCCATCGTGTTCTGGACGTTGCACGGAGGTCTGCCAAGTGTTTGCATAAAGAAATGAAAAGTTGTCCAAAATAACTTCCTATCGAATGTTCATGTGATTGGAAAAGTCAGGAAAGTGGTAAGGTACTGTTTTCTATCAGTTGGCAAGCTGCGCACACAATCCCAGTGTTGTACAGCTTCCTTCTTCACCTTTCCGATGCTGCCGCTCTCTCCGGCTCCCGGAGCCGAAGAAGCGGCTTCTTCGCGCAAAGACGATTGTACCGCTCACAGTGCTCTCTTAGCGCCGCTTCTGCCGAAAGAAGCCCGGGAGCGGTGCTTAGCTCCGGAGAGGCTCGTACCTTCGTCTTTAGCGTCTTTTGTGGTCTACATCCTAGCAGAAAGCTTTTCCACTCTGTCTGGCAAGGATAACCTGCGCCAGCACAGAAAACATCTCCCATCGTGTTCTGGACGTTGTACGGAGGTCTGCCAAGTGTTTGACAAGAAGAGAGGAAAAGTTGTCCAAAACAGCTTCCAATCGAATATTCCTGTGATTGGAAAAGTCAGGAAAGTGGTAAGGTACTGTTTTCTATCAGTTGGCAAGCTGCGCACACAATCCCAGTGTTGTACAGCTTCCTTCTTCACCTTTCCGATGCTGCCGCTCTCTCCGGCTCCCGGAGCCGAAGAAGCGGCTTCTTCGCGCAAAGACGATTGTACCGCTCACAGTGCTCTCTTAGCGCGGCTTCTGCGGAAAGAAGCCCGGGAGCGGCGCTTAGCTCCGGAGAGCATCGTACCTTCGTCTTTAGCGTCTTTTGTGGTCTACATCCTAGCAGAAAGCTTTTCCACTCAGTCTGGCAAGGAAAACCTGCGCCAGCGCAGAAAACATCTCCCATCGTGTTCTGGACGTTGCACGGAGGTCTGCCAAGTGTTTGACAAGAAGAGAAGAAAAGTTGTCCAAAACAGCTTCCAATCGAATATTCATGTGATTGGAAAAGTCAGGAGAGTGGTAAGGTACTGTTTTCTATCAGTTGGCAAGCTGCGCACACAATCCCAGTGTTGTACAGCTTCCTTCTTCACCTTTCCGATGCTGCCGCTCTCTCCGGCTCCCGGAGCCGAACAAGCGGCTTCTTCGCGCAAAGACGATTGTACCGCTCACAGTGCTCTCTTAGCGCGGCTTCTGCCGAAAGAAGCCCGGGAGCGGTGCTTAGCTCCGGAGAGCCTCGTCCCTTCGTCTTTAGCGTCTTTTGTGGTCTACATCCTAGCAGAAAGCTTTTCCACTCTGTCTGGCAAGGATAACCTGCGCCAGCACAGAAAACATCTCCCATTGTGTTCTGGACGTTGTACGGAGGTCTGCCAAGTGTTTGCATAAAGAAATGAAAAGTTGTCCAAAACAGCTTCCAATCGAATATTCATGTGATTGGAAAAGTCAGGAAAGTGGTAAGGTACTGTTTTCTATCAGTTGGCAAGCTGCGCACACAATCCCAGTGTTGTACAGCTTCCTTCTTCATCTTTCCGTTGCTGCCGCTCTCTCCGGCTCCCGGAGCCGAAGAAGCGGCTTCTTCGCGCAAAGGCGATTGTACCGCTCACAGTGCTCTCTTAGCGCCGCTTCTGCCGAAAGAAGCCCGGGAGCGGTGCTTAGCTCCGGAGAGCCTCGTACCTTCGTCTTTAGCGTCTTTTGTGGTCTACATCCTAGCAGAAAGCTTTTCCACTCTGGCAAGGATAACCTGCGCCAGCGCAGAAAACATCTCCCATCGTGTTCTGGACGTTGCACGGAGGTCTGCCAAGTGTTTGCATAAAGAAATGAAAAGTTGTCCAAAATAACTTCCTATCGATTGTTCATGTGATTGGAAAAGTCAGGAAAGTGGTAAGGTACTGTTTTCTATCAGTTGGCAAGCTGCGCACACAATCCCAGTGTTGTACAGCTTCCTTCTTCACCTTTCCGATGCTGCAGCTCTCTCCGGCTCCCGGAGCCGAAGAAGCGGCTTCTTCGCGCAAAGACGATTGTACCGCTCACAGTGCTCTCTTAGCGCCGCTTCTGCCGAAAGAAGCCCGGGAGCGGCGCTTAGCCCCGGAGAGCATCGTCCCTTCGTCTTTAGCGTCTTTTGTGGTCTACATCCTAGCAGAAAGCTTTTCCACTCTGTCTGGCAAGGAAAACCTGCGCCAGCACAGAAAACATCTCCCATCGTGTTCTGGACGTTGCACGGAGGTCTGCCAAGTGTTTGACAAGAAGAGAAGAAAAGCTGTTTAAAACAGCTTCCAATCGAATATTTATGTGATTGGAAAAGTCAGGAGAATGTTAACGTACTGTTTTCTATCAGTTGGCAAGATGCGCACACAATCCCAGTGTTGTACAGCTTCCTTCTTCACCTTTCCGATGCTGCCGCTCTCTCCGGCTCCCGGAGCCGAAGAAGCGGCTTCTTCGCGCAAAGGCGATTGTACCGCTCACAGTGCTCTCTTAGCGCCGCTTCTGCCGAAAGAAGCCCGGGAGCGGCGCTTAACTCCGGAGAGCATCGTCCCTTCGTCTTTAGCGTCTTTTGTGGTCTACATCCTAGCAGAAAGCTTTTCCACTCTGTCTGGCAAGGAAAACCTGCGCCAGCACAGAAAACATCTCCCATCGTGTTCTGGACGTTGTACGGAGGTCTGCCAAGTGTTTGAAAGAAACAAGGAAAAGTTGTCCAAAACTGCTACCAATCGAAGATTCATGTGATTGGAAACGTCAGGAAAGTGTAAGGTACTGTTTTCTATCAGTTGGCAAGCTGCGCACACAAGCCCAGTGTTGTACAGCTTCCTTCTTCACCTTTCCGATGCTGCCGCTCTCTCCGGCTCCCGGAGCCGAAGAAGCGGCTTCTTCGCGCAAAGACGATTGTACCGCTCACAGTGCTCTCTTAGCGCCGCTTCTGCCGAAAGAAGCCCGGGAGCGGTGCTTAGCTCCGGAGAGCCTCGTCCCTTCGTCTTTAGCGTCTTTTGTGGTCTACATCCTAGCAGAAAGCTTTTCCACTCAGTCTGGCAAGGAAAACCTGCGCCAGCGCAGAAAACATCTCCCATCGTGTTCTGGACGTTGCACGGAGGTCTGCCAAGTGTTTGCATAAAGAAATGAAAAGTTGTCCAAAATAACTTCCTATCGAATGTTCATGTGATTGGAAAAGTCAGGAAAGTGGTAAGGTACTGTTTTCTATCAGTTGGCAAGCTGCGCACACAATCCCAGTGTTGTACAGCTTCCTTCTTCACCTTTCCGATGCTGCCGCTCTCTCCGGCTCCCGGAGCCGAAGAAGCGGCTTCTTCGCGCAAAGACGATTGTACCGCTCACAGTGCTCTCTTTCGCCGCTTCTGCCGAAAGAAGCCCGGGAGCGGTGCTTAGCTCCGGAGAGCCTCGTACCTTCGTCTTTAGCGTCTTTTGTGGTCTACATCCTAGCAGAAAGCTTTTCCACTCAGTCTGGCAAGGAAAACCTGCGCCAGCGCAGGAAACATCTCCCATCGTGTTCTGGACGTTGCACGGAGGTCTGCCAAGTGTTTGCATAAAGAAATGAAAAGTTGTCCAAAATAACTTCCTATCGAATGTTCATGTGATTGGAAAAGTCAGGAAAGTGGTAAGGTACTGTTTTCTATCAGTTGGCAAGCTGCGCACACAATCCCAGTGTTGTACAGCTTCCTTCTTCACCTTTCCGATGCTGCCGCTCTCTCCGGCTCCCGGAGCCGAAGAAGCGGCTTCTTCGCGCAAAGACGATTGTACCGCTCACAGTGCTCTCTTAGCGCCGCTTCTGCCGAAAGAAGCCCGGGAGCGGTGCTTAGCTCCGGAGAGGCTCGTACCTTCGTCTTTAGCGTCTTTTGTGGTCTACATCCTAGCAGAAAGCTTTTCCACTCTGTCTGGCAAGGAAAACCTGCGCCAGCACAGAAAACATCTCCCATCGTGTTCTGGACGTTGTACGGAGGTCTGCCAAGTGTTTGCATAAAGAAATGAAAAGTTGTCCAAAATAACTTCCTATCGAATGTTCATGTGATTGGAAAAGTCAGGAAAGTGGTAAGGTACTGTTTTCTATCAGTTGGCAAGCTGCGCACAAAATCCCAGTGTTGTACAGCTTCCTTCTTCACCTTTCCGATGCTGCCGCTCTCTCCGGCTCCCGGAGCCGAAGAAGCGGCTTCTTCGCGCAAAGACGATTGTACCGCTCACAGTGCTCTCTTAGCGCCGCTTCTGCCGAAAGAAGCCCGGGAGCGGCGCTTAGCTCCGGAGAGCATCGTACCTTCGTCTTTAGCGTCTTTTGTGGTCTACATCCTAGCAGAAAGCTTTTCCACTCTGTCTGGCAAGGAAAACCTGTGCAAGCACAGAAAACATCTCCCATCGTGTTCTGGACGTTGCACGGATGTCTGCCAAGTGTTTGAAAGAAACAAAGAAAAGTTGTCCAAAACAGCTTCCAATCGAATATTCATGTGATTGGAAAAGTCAGGAAAGTGGTAAGGTACTGTTTTCTATCAGTTGGCAAGCTGCGCACACAATCCCAGTGTTGTACAGCTTCCTTCTTCACCTTTCCGATGCTGCCGCTCTCTCCGGCTCCCGGAGCCGAAGAAGCGGCTTCTTCGCGCAAAGGCGATTGTACCGCTCACAGTGCTCTCTTAGCGCCGCTTCTGCCGAAAGAAGCCCGGGAGCGGTGCTTAGCTCCGGAGAGCCTCGTACCTTCGTCTTTAGCGTCTTTTGTGGTCTACATCCTAGCAGAAAGCTTTTCCACTCTGTCTGGCAAGGAAAACCTGCGCCAGCGCAGAAAACATCTCCCATCGTGTTCTGGACGTTGCACGGAGGTCTGCCAAGTGTTTGCATAAAGAAATGAAAAGTTGTCCAAAATAACTTCCTATCGAATGTTCATGTGATTGGAAAAGTCAGGAAAGTGGTAAGGTACTGTTTTCTATCAGTTGGCAAGCTGCGCACACAATCCCAGTGTTGTACAGCTTCCTTCTTCACCTTTCCGATGCTGCCGCTCTCTCCGGCTCCCGGAGCCGAAGAAGCGGCTTCTTCGCGCAAAGACGATTGTACCGGTCACAGTGCTCTCTTAGCGCGGCTTCTGCCGAAAGAAGCCCGGGAGCGGCGCTTAGCTCCGGAGAGCATCGTACCTTCGTCTTTAGCGTCTTTTGTGGTCTACATCCTAGCAGAAAGCTTTTCCACTCTGTCTGGCAAGGATAACCTGCGCCAGCACAGAAAACATCTCCCATTGTGTTCTGGACGTTGTACGGAGGTCTGCCAAGTGTTTGACAAGAAGAGAGGAAAAGTTGTCCAAAACAGCTTCCAATCGAATATTCCTGTGATTGGAAAAGTCAGGAAAGTGGTAAGGTACTGTTTTCTATCAGTTGGCAAGCTGCGCACACAATCCCAGTGTTGTACAGCTTCCTTCTTCACCTTTCCGATGCTGCCGCTCTCTCCGGCTCCCGGAGCCGAAGAAGCGGCTTCTTCGCGCAAAGACGATTGTACCGCTCACAGTGCTCTCTTAGCGCCGCTTCTGCCGAAAGAAGCCCGGGAGCGGCGCTTAGCCCCGGAGAGCATCGTACCTTCGTCTTTAGCGTCTTTTGTGGTCTACATCCTAGCAGAAAGCTTTTCCACTCTGTCTGGCAAGGATAACCTGCGCCAGCACAGAAAACATCTCCCATCGTGTTCTGGACGTTGTACGGAGGTCTGCCAAGTGTTTGAAAGAAACAAAGAAAAGTTGTCAAAAACAGCTTCCAATCGAATGTTCATGTGATTGGAAAAGTCAGGAAAGTGGTAAGGTACTGTTTTCTATCAGTTGGCAAGCTGCGCACACAATCCCAGTGTTGTACAGCTTCCTTCTTCACCTTTCCGATGCTGCCGCTCTCTCCGGCTCCCGGAGCCGAAGAAGCGGCTTCTTCGCGCAAAGACGATTGTACCGCTCACAGTGCTCTCTTAGCGCCGCTTCTGCGGAAAGAAGCCCGGGAGCGGCGCTTAGCTACGGAGAGCATCGTACCTTCGTCTTTAGCGTCTTTTGTGGTCTACATCCTATCAGAAAGCTTTTCCACTCAGTCTGGCAAGGAAAACCTGCGCCAGCGCAGAAAACATCTCCCATCGTGTTCTGGACGTTGCACGGAGGTCTGCCAAGTGTTTGACAAGAAGAGAAGAAAAGTTGTCCAAAACAGCTTCCAATCGAATATTCATGTGATTGGAAAAGTCAGGAGAGTGGTAAGGTACTGTTTTCTATCAGTTGGCAAGCTGCGCACACAATCCCAGTGTTGTACAGCTTCCTTCTTCACCTTTCCGATGCTGCCGCTCTCTCCGGCTCCCGGAGCCGAACAAGCGGCTTCTTCGCGCAAAGACGATTGTACCGCTCACAGTGCTCTCTTAGCGCGGCTTCTGCCGAAAGAAGCCCGGGAGCGGTGCTTAGCTCCGGAGAGCATCGTCCCTTCGTCTTTAGCGTCTTTTGTGGTCTACATCCTAGCAGAAAGCTTTTCCACTCTGTCTGGCAAGGATAACCTGCGCCAGCACAGAAAACATCTCCCATCGTGTTCTGGACGTTGTACGGAGGTCTGCCAAGTGTTTGCATAAAGAAATGAAAAGTTGTCCAAAATAACTTCCTATCGAATGTTGATGTGATTGGAAAAGTCAGGAAAGTGGTAAGGTACTGTTTTCTATCAGTTGGCAAGCTGCGCACACAATCCCAGTGTTGTACAGCTTCCTTCTTCACCTTTCCGATGCTGCCGCTCTCTCCGGCTCCCGGAGCCGAAGAAGCGGCTTCTTCGCGCAAAGACGATTGTACCGCTCACAGTGCTCTCTTAGCGCCGCTTCTGCCGAAAGAAGCCCGGGAGCGGCGCTTAGCTCCGGAGAGCATCGTACCTTCGTCTTTAGCGTCTTTTGTGGTCTACATCCTAGCAGAAAGCTTTTCCACTCTGTCTGGCAAGGAAAACCTGCGCCAGCACAGAAAACATCTCCCATCGTGTTCTGGACGTTGCACGGAGGTCTGCCAAGTGTTTGAAAGAAACAAAGAAAAGTTGTCCAAAACAGCTTCCAATCGAATATTCATGTGATTGGAAAAGTCAGGAAAGTGGTAAGGTACTGTTTTCTATCAGTTGGCAAGCTGCGCACACAATCCCAGTGTTGTACAGCTTCCTTCTTCATCTTTCCGATGCTGCCGCTCTCTCCGGCTCCCGGAGCCGAAGAAGCGGCTTCTTCGCGCAAAGGCGATTGTACCGCTCACAGTGCTCTCTTAGCGCCGCTTCTGCCGAAAGAAGCCCGGGAGCGGTGCTTAGCTCCGGAGAGCCTCGTCCCTTCGTCTTTAGCGTCTTTTGTGGTCTACATCCTAGCAGAAAGCTTTTCCACTCTGGCAAGGATAACCTGCGCCAGCGCAGAAAACATCTCCCATCGTGTTCTGGATGTTGCACGGAGGTCTGCCAAGTGTTTGCATAAAGAAATGAAAAGTTGTCCAAAATAACTTCCTATCGATTGTTCATGTGATTGGAAAAGTCAGGAAAGTGGTAAGGTACTGTTTTCTATCAGTTGGCAAGCTGCGCACACAATCCCAGTGTTGTACAGCTTCCTTCTTCACCTTTCCGATGCTGCCGCTCTCTCCGGCTCCCGGAGCCGAAGAAGCGGCTTCTTCGCGCAAAGACGATTGTACCGCTCACAGTGCTCTCTTAGCGCCGCTTCTGCCGAAAGAAGCCCGGGAGCGGTGCTTAGCTCCGGAGAGCATCGTACCTTCGTCTTTAGCGTCTTTTGTGGTCTACATCCTAGCAGAAAGCTTTTCCACTCTGTCTGGCAAGGAAAACCTGCGCTAGCACAGAAAACATCTCCCATCGTGTTCTGGACTTTGCACGGATGTCTGCCAAGTGTTTGAAAGAAACAAAGAAAAGTTGTCCAAAACAGCTTCCAATCGAATATTCATGTGATTGGAAAAGTCAGGAAAGTGGTAAGGTACTGTTTTCTATCAGTTGGCAAGCTGCGCACACAATCCCAGTGTTGTACAGCTTCCTTCTTCACCTTTCCGATGCTGCCGCTCTCTCCGGCTCCCGGAGCCGAAGAAGCGGCTTCTTCGCGCAAAGACGATTGTACCGCTCACAGTGCTCTCTTAGCGCCGCTTCTGCCGAAAGAAGCCCGGGAGCGGCGCTTAGCTCCGGAGAGCATCGTCCCTTTGTCTTTAGCGTCTTTTGTGGTCTACATCCTAGCAGAAAGCTTTTCCACTCTGTCTGGCAAGGAAAACCTGCGCCAGCACAGAAAACATCTCCCATCGTGTTCTGGACGTTGTACGGAGGTCTGCCAAGTGTTTGACAAGAAGAGAAGAAAAGTTGTCCAAAACAGCTTCCAATCGAATATTCATGTGATTGGAAAAGTCAGGAAAGTGGTAAGGTACTGTTTTCTATCAGTTGGCAAGCTGCGCACACAATCCCAGTGTTGTACAGCTTCCTTCTTCACCTTTCCGATGCTGCCGCTCTCTCCGGCTCCCGGAGCCGAAGAAGCGGCTTCTTCGCGCAAAGACGATTGTACCGCTCACAGTGCTCTCTTAGCGCCGCTTCTGCCGAAAGAAGCCCGGGAGCGGCGCTTAGCTCCGGAGAGCATCGTACCTTCGTCTTTAGCGTCTTTTGTGGTCTACATCCTAGCAGAAAGCTTTTCCACTCTGTCTGGCAAGGAAAACCTGCGCCAGCGCAGAAAACATCTCCCATCGTGTTCTGGACGTTGCACGGAGGTCTGCCAAGTGTTTGCATAAAGAAATGAAAAGTTGTCCAAAATAACTTCCTATCGAATGTTCATGTGATTGGAAAGGTCAGGAAAGTGTAAGGTACTGTTTTCTATCAGTTGGCAAGCTGCGCACACAATCCCAGTGTTGTACAGCTTCCTTCTTCACCTTTCCGATGCTGCCGCTCTCTCCGGCTCCCGGAGCCGAAGAAGCGGCTTCTTCGCGCAAAGACGATTGTACCGCTCACAGTGCTCTCTTAGCGCCGCTTCTGCCGAAAGAAGCCCGGGAGCGGTGCTTAGCTCCGGAGAGCATCGTCCCTTCGTCTTTAGCGTCTTTTGTGGTCTACATCCTAGCAGAAAGCTTTTCCACTCTGTCTGGCAAGGAAAACCTGCGCCAGCACAGAAAACATCTCCCATCGTGTTCTGGACGTTGTACGGAGGTCTGCCAAGTGTTTGAAAGAAACAAAGAAAAGTTGTCCAAAACAGCTTCCAATCGAATATTCTGTGATTGGAAACGTCAGGAAAGTGTAAGGTACTGTTTTCTATCAGTTGGCAAGCTGCGCACACAATCCCAGTGTTGTACAGCTTCCTTCTTCACCTTTCCGATGCTGCCGCTCTCTCCGGCTCCCGGAGCCGAAGAAGCGGCTTCTTCGCGCAAAGACGATTGTACCGCTCACAGTGCTCTCTTAGCGCCGCTTCTGCCGAAAGAAGCCCGGGAGCGGCGCTTAGCTCCGGAGAGCATCGTACCTTCGTCTTTAGCGTCTTTTGTGGTCTACATCCTAGCAGAAAGCTTTTCCACTCTGTCTGGCAAGGATAACCTGCGCCAGCACAGAAAACATCTCCCATTGTGTTCTGGACGTTGTACGGAGGTCTGCCAAGTGTTTGACAAGAAGAGAGGAAAAGTTGTCCAAAACAGCTTCCAATCGAATATTCCTGTGATTGGAAAAGTCAGGAAAGTGGTAAGGTACTGTTTTCTATCAGTTGGCAAGCTGCGCACACAATCCCAGTGTTGTACAGCTTCCTTCTTCACCTTTCCGATGCTGCCGCTCTCTCCGGCTCCCGGAGCCGAAGAAGCGGCTTCTTCGCGCAAAGACGATTGTACCGCTCACAGTGCTCTCTTAGCGCCGCTTCTGCCGAAAGAAGCCCGGGAGCGGCGCTTAGCCCCGGAGAGCATCGTACCTTCGTCTTTAGCGTCTTTTGTGGTCTACATCCTAGCAGAAAGCTTTTCCACTCTGTCTGGCAAGGATAACCTGCGCCAGCACAGAAAACATCTCCCATCGTGTTCTGGACGTTGTACGGAGGTCTGCCAAGTGTTTGAAAGAAACAAAGAAAAGTTGTCAAAAACAGCTTCCAATCGAATGTTCATGTGATTGGAAAAGTCAGGAAAGTGGTAAGGTACTGTTTTCTATCAGTTGGCAAGCTGCGCACACAATCCCAGTGTTGTACAGCTTCCTTCTTCACCTTTCCGATGCTGCCGCTCTCTCCGGCTCCCGGAGCCGAAGAAGCGGCTTCTTCGCGCAAAGACGATTGTACCGCTCACAGTGCTCTCTTAGCGCCGCTTCTGCCGAAAGAAGACCGGGAGCGGCGCTTAGCTACGGAGAGCATCGTACCTTCGTCTTTAGCGTCTTTTGTGGTCTACATCCTATCAGAAAGCTTTTCCACTCTGTCTGGCAAGGAAAACCTGCGCCAGCGCAGAAAACATCTCCCATCGTGTTCTGGACGTTGCACGGACGTCTGCCAAGTGTTTGACAAGAAGAGAAGAAAAGTTGTCCAAAACAGCTTCCAATCGAATATTCATGTGATTGGAAAAGTCAGGAGAGTGGTAAGGTACTGTTTTCTATCAGTTGGCAAGCTGCGCACACAATCCCAGTGTTGTACAGCTTCCTTCTTCACCTTTCCGATGCTGCCGCTCTCTCCGGCTCCCGGAGCCGAAGAAGCGGCTTCTTCGCGCAAAGACGATTGTACCGCTCACAGTGCTCTCTTAGCGCGGCTTCTGCCGAAAGAAGCCCGGGAGCGGTGCTTAGCTCCGGAGAGCATCGTCCCTTCGTCTTTAGCGTCTTTTGTGGTCTACATCCTAGCAGAAAGCTTTTCCACTCTGTCTGGCAAGGATAACCTGCGCCAGCACAGAAAACATCTCCCATCGTGTTCTGGACGTTGTACGGAGGTCTGCCAAGTGTTTGCATAAAGAAATGAAAAGTTGTCCAAAATAACTTCCTATCGAATGTTGATGTGATTGGAAAAGTCAGGAAAGTGGTAAGGTACTGTTTTCTATCAGTTGGCAAGCTGCGCACACAATCCCAGTGTTGTACAGCTTCCTTCTTCACCTTTCCGATGCTGCCGCTCTCTCCGGCTCCCGGAGCCGAAGAAGCGGCTTCTTCGCGCAAAGACGATTGTACCGCTCACAGTGCTCTCTTAGCGCGGCTTCTGCCGAAAGAAGCCCGGGAGCGGCGCTTAGCTCCGGAGAGCATCGTACCTTCGTCTTTAGCGTCTTTTGTGGTCTACATCCTAGCAGAAAGCTTTTCCACTCTGTCTGGCAAGGAAAACCTGCGCCAGCACAGAAAACATCTCCCATCGTGTTCTGGACGTTGCACGGAGGTCTGCCAAGTGTTTGAAAGAAACAAAGAAAAGTTGTCCAAAACAGCTTCCAATCGAATATTCATGTGATTGGAAAAGTCAGGAAAGTGGTAAGGTACTGTTTTCTATCAGTTGGCAAGCTGCGCACACAATCCCAGTGTTGTACAGCTTCCTTCTTCATCTTTCCGATGCTGCCGCTCTCGCCGGCTCCCGGAGCCGAAGAAGCGGCTTCTTCGCGCAAAGGCGATTGTACCGCTCACAGTGCTCTCTTAGCGCCGCTTCTGCCGAAAGAAGCCCGGGAGCGGTGCTTAGCTCCGGAGAGCCTCGTCCCTTCGTCTTTAGCGTCTTTTGTGGTCTACATCCTAGCAGAAAGCTTTTCCACTCTGGCAAGGATAACCTGCGCCAGCGCAGAAAACATCTCCCATCGTGTTCTGGACGTTGCACGGAGGTCTGCCAAGTGTTTGCATAAAGAAATGAAAAGTTGTCCAAAATAACTTCCTATCGATTGTTCATGTGATTGGAAAAGTCAGGAAAGTGGTAAGGTACTGTTTTCTATCAGTTGGCAAGCTGCGCACACAATCCCAGTGTTGTACAGCTTCCTTCTTCACCTTTCCGATGCTGCCGCTCTCTCCGGCTCCCGGAGCCGAAGAAGCGGCTTCTTCGCGCAAAGACGATTGTACCGCTCACAGTGCTCTCTTAGCGCCGCTTCTGCCGAAAGAAGCCCGGGAGCGGTGCTTAGCTCCGGAGAGCATCGTACCTTCGTCTTTAGCGTCTTTTGTGGTCTACATCCTAGCAGAAAGCTTTTCCACTCTGTCTGGCAAGGAAAACCTGCGCTAGCACAGAAAACATCTCCCATCGTGTTCTGGACGTTGCACGGATGTCTGCCAAGTGTTTGAAAGAATCAAAGAAAAGTTGTCCAGAACAGCTTCCAATCGAATATTCATGTGATTGGAAAAGTCAGGAAAGTGGTAAGGTACTGTTTTCTATCAGTTGGCAAGCTGCGCACACAATCCCAGTGTTGTACAGCTTCCTTCTTCACCTTTCCGATGCTGCCGCTCTCTCCGGCTCCCGGAGCCGAAGAAGCGGCTTCTTCGCGCAAAGACGATTGCACCGCTCACAGTGCTCTCTTAGCGCCGCTTCTGCCGAAAGAAGCCCGGCAGCGGCTCTTAGCTCCGGAGAGCATCGTCCCTTCGTCTTTAGCGTCTTTTGTGGTCTACATCCTAGCAGAAAGCTTTTCCACTCTGTCTGGCAAGGAAAACCTGCGCCAGCACAGAAAACATCTCCCATCGTGTTCTGGACGTTGTACGGAGGTCTGCCAAGTGTTTGACAAGAAGAGAAGAAAAGTTGTCCAAAACAGCTTCCAATCGAATATTCATGTGATTGGAAAAGTCAGGAAAGTGGTAAGGTACTGTTTTCTATCAGTTGGCAAGCTGCGCACACAATCCCAGTGTTGTACAGCTTCCTTCTTCACCTTTCCGATGCTGCCGCTCTCTCCGGCTCCCGGAGCCGAAGAAGCGGCTTCTTCGCGCAAAGACGATTGTACCGCTCACAGTGCTCTCTTAGCGCCGCTTCTGCCGAAAGAAGCCCGGGAGCGGCGCTTAGCTCCGGAGAGCATCGTACCTTCGTCTTTAGCGTCTTTTGTGGTCTACATCCTAGCAGAAAGCTTTTCCACTCTGTCTGGCAAGGAAAACCTGCGCCAGCGCAGAAAACATCTCCCATCGTGTTCTGGACGTTGCACGGAGGTCTGCCAAGTGTTTGCATAAAGAAATGAAAAGTTGTCCAAAATAACTTCCTATCGAATGTTCATGTGATTGGAAAGGTCAGGAAAGTGTAAGGTACTGTTTTCTATCAGTTGGCAAGCTGCGCACACAATCCCAGTGTTGTACAGCTTCCTTCTTCACCTTTCCGATGCTGCCGCTCTCTCCGGCTCCCGGAGCCGAAGAAGCGGCTTCTTCGCGCAAAGACGATTGTACCGCTCACAGTGCTCTCTTAGCGCCGCTTCTGCCGAAAGAAGCCCGGGAGCGGTGCTTAGCTCCGGAGAGCATCGTCCCTTCGTCTTTAGCGTCTTTTGTGGTCTACATCCTAGCAGAAAGCTTTTCCACTCTGTCTGGCAAGGAAAACCTGCGCCAGCACAGAAAACATCTCCCATCGTGTTCTGGACGTTGTACGGAGGTCTGCCAAGTGTTTGAAAGAAACAAAGAAAAGTTGTCCAAAACAGCTTCCAATCGAATATTCTGTGATTGGAAACGTCAGGAAAGTGTAAGGTACTGTTTTCTATCAGTTGGCAAGCTGCGCACACAATCCCAGTGTTGTACAGCTTCCTTCTTCACCTTTCCGATGCTGCCGCTCTCTCCGGCTCCCGGAGCCGAAGAAGCGGCTTCTTCGCGCAAAGACGATTGTACCGCTCACAGTGCTCTCTTAGCGCCGCTTCTGCCGAAAGAAGCCCGGGAGCGGTGCTTAGCTCCGGAGAGCCTCGTACCTTCGTCTTTAGCGTCTTTTGTGGTCTACATCCTAGCAGAAAGCTTTTCCACTCTGTCTGGCAAGGAAAACATGCGGAACACAGAAAACATCTCCCATCCTGTTCTGGACGTTGCACGGAGGTCTGCCAAGTGTTTGCATAAAGAAATGAAAAGTTGTCCAAAATAACTTCCTATCGAATGTTCATGTGATTTGAAAGGTCAGGAAAGTGTAAGGTACTGTTTTCTATCAGTTGGCAAGCTGCGCACACAATCCCAGTGTTGTACAGCTTCCTTCTTCACCTTTCCGATGCTGCCGCTCTCTCCGGCTCCCGGAGCTGAAGAAGCGGCTTCTTCGCGCAAAGACGATTGTACCGCTCACAGTGCTCTCTTAGCGCCGCTTCTGCCGAAAGAAGCCCGGGAGCGGCGCTTAGCTCCGGAGAGCATCGTCCCTTCGTCTTTAGCGTCTTTTGTGGTCTACATCCTAGCAGAAAGCTTTTCCACTCTGTCTGGCAAGGAAAACCTGCGCCAGCACAGAAAACATCTCCCTTCGTGTTCTGGACGTTGTACGGAGGTCTGCCAAGTGTTTGAAAGAAACAAAGAAAAGTTGTCCAAAACAGCTTCCAATCGAATATTCTGTGATTGGAAACGTCAGGAAAGTGTAAGGTACTGTTTTCTATCAGTTGGCAAGCTGCGCACACAATCCCAGTGTTGTACAGCTTCCTTCTTCACCTTTCCGATGCTGCCGCACTCTCCGGCTCCCGGAGCCGAAGAAGTGGCTTCTTCGCGCAAAGACGATTGTACCGCTCACAGTGCTCTCTTAGCGCCGCTTCTGCCGAAAGAAGCCCGGGAGCGGCGCTTAGCCCCGGAGAGCATCGTACCTTCGTCTTTAGCGTCTTTTGTGGTCTACATCCTAGCAGAAAGCTTTTCCACTCTGTCTGGCAAGGATAACCTGCGCCAGCACAGAAAACATCTCCCATCGTGTTCTGGACGTTGTACGGAGGTCTGCCAAGTGTTTGAAAGAAACAAAGAAAAGTTGTCAAAAACAGCTTCCAATCGAATGTTCATGTGATTGGAAAAGTCAGGAAAGTGGTAAGGTACTGTTTTCTATCAGTTGGCAAGCTGCGCACACAATCCCAGTGTTGTACAGCTTCCTTCTTCACCTTTCCGATGCTGCCGCTCTCTCCGGCTCCCGGAGCCGAAGAAGCGGCTTCTTCGCGCAAAGACGATTGTACCGCTCACAGTGCTCTCTTAGCGCCGCTTCTGCCGAAAGAAGACCGGGAGCGGCGCTTAGCTACGGAGAGCATCGTACCTTCGTCTTTAGCGTCTTTTGTGGTCTACATCCTATCAGAAAGCTTTTCCACTCTGTCTGGCAAGGAAAACCTGCGCCAGCGCAGAAAACATCTCCCATCGTGTTCTGGACGTTGCACGGACGTCTGCCAAGTGTTTGACAAGAAGAGAAGAAAAGTTGTCCAAAACAGCTTCCAATCGAATATTCATGTGATTGGAAAAGTCAGGAGAGTGGTAAGGTACTGTTTTCTATCAGTTGGCAAGCTGCGCACACAATCCCAGTGTTGTACAGCTTCCTTCTTCACCTTTCCGATGCTGCCGCTCTCTCCGGCTCCCGGAGCCGAAGAAGCGGCTTCTTCGCGCAAAGACGATTGTACCGCTCACAGTGCTCTCTTAGCGCGGCTTCTGCCGAAAGAAGCCCGGGAGCGGTGCTTAGCTCCGGAGAGCATCGTCCCTTCGTCTTTAGCGTCTTTTGTGGTCTACATCCTAGCAGAAAGCTTTTCCACTCTGTCTGGCAAGGATAACCTGCGCCAGCACAGAAAACATCTCCCATCGTGTTCTGGACGTTGTACGGAGGTCTGCCAAGTGTTTGCATAAAGAAATGAAAAGTTGTCCAAAATAACTTCCTATCGAATGTTGATGTGATTGGAAAAGTCAGGAAAGTGGTAAGGTACTGTTTTCTATCAGTTGGCAAGCTGCGCACACAATCCCAGTGTTGTACAGCTTCCTTCTTCACCTTTCCGATGCTGCCGCTCTCTCCGGCTCCCGGAGCCGAAGAAGCGGCTTCTTCGCGCAAAGACGATTGTACCGCTCACAGTGCTCTCTTAGCGCGGCTTCTGCCGAAAGAAGCCCGGGAGCGGCGCTTAGCTCCGGAGAGCATCGTACCTTCGTCTTTAGCGTCTTTTGTGGTCTACATCCTAGCAGAAAGCTTTTCCACTCTGTCTGGCAAGGAAAACCTGCGCCAGCACAGAAAACATCTCCCATCGTGTTCTGGACGTTGCACGGAGGTCTGCCAAGTGTTTGAAAGAAACAAAGAAAAGTTGTCCAAAACAGCTTCCAATCGAATATTCATGTGATTGGAAAAGTCAGGAAAGTGGTAAGGTACTGTTTTCTATCAGTTGGCAAGCTGCGCACACAATCCCAGTGTTGTACAGCTTCCTTCTTCATCTTTCCGATGCTGCCGCTCTCGCCGGCTCCCGGAGCCGAAGAAGCGGCTTCTTCGCGCAAAGGCGATTGTACCGCTCACAGTGCTCTCTTAGCGCCGCTTCTGCCGAAAGAAGCCCGGGAGCGGTGCTTAGCTCCGGAGAGCCTCGTCCCTTCGTCTTTAGCGTCTTTTGTGGTCTACATCCTAGCAGAAAGCTTTTCCACTCTGGCAAGGATAACCTGCGCCAGCGCAGAAAACATCTCCCATCGTGTTCTGGACGTTGCACGGAGGTCTGCCAAGTGTTTGCATAAAGAAATGAAAAGTTGTCCAAAATAACTTCCTATCGATTGTTCATGTGATTGGAAAAGTCAGGAAAGTGGTAAGGTACTGTTTTCTATCAGTTGGCAAGCTGCGCACACAATCCCAGTGTTGTACAGCTTCCTTCTTCACCTTTCCGATGCTGCCGCTCTCTCCGGCTCCCGGAGCCGAAGAAGCGGCTTCTTCGCGCAAAGACGATTGTACCGCTCACAGTGCTCTCTTAGCGCCGCTTCTGCCGAAAGAAGCCCGGGAGCGGTGCTTAGCTCCGGAGAGCATCGTACCTTCGTCTTTAGCGTCTTTTGTGGTCTACATCCTAGCAGAAAGCTTTTCCACTCTGTCTGGCAAGGAAAACCTGCGCTAGCACAGAAAACATCTCCCATCGTGTTCTGGACGTTGCACGGATGTCTGCCAAGTGTTTGAAAGAATCAAAGAAAAGTTGTCCAGAACAGCTTCCAATCGAATATTCATGTGATTGGAAAAGTCAGGAAAGTGGTAAGGTACTGTTTTCTATCAGTTGGCAAGCTGCGCACACAATCCCAGTGTTGTACAGCTTCCTTCTTCACCTTTCCGATGCTGCCGCTCTCTCCGGCTCCCGGAGCCGAAGAAGCGGCTTCTTCGCGCAAAGACGATTGCACCGCTCACAGTGCTCTCTTAGCGCCGCTTCTGCCGAAAGAAGCCCGGCAGCGGCTCTTAGCTCCGGAGAGCATCGTCCCTTCGTCTTTAGCGTCTTTTGTGGTCTACATCCTAGCAGAAAGCTTTTCCACTCTGTCTGGCAAGGAAAACCTGCGCCAGCACAGAAAACATCTCCCATCGTGTTCTGGACGTTGTACGGAGGTCTGCCAAGTGTTTGACAAGAAGAGAAGAAAAGTTGTCCAAAACAGCTTCCAATCGAATATTCATGTGATTGGAAAAGTCAGGAAAGTGGTAAGGTACTGTTTTCTATCAGTTGGCAAGCTGCGCACACAATCCCAGTGTTGTACAGCTTCCTTCTTCACCTTTCCGATGCTGCCGCTCTCTCCGGCTCCCGGAGCCGAAGAAGCGGCTTCTTCGCGCAAAGACGATTGTACCGCTCACAGTGCTCTCTTAGCGCCGCTTCTGCCGAAAGAAGCCCGGGAGCGGCGCTTAGCTCCGGAGAGCATCGTACCTTCGTCTTTAGCGTCTTTTGTGGTCTACATCCTAGCAGAAAGCTTTTCCACTCTGTCTGGCAAGGAAAACCTGCGCCAGCGCAGAAAACATCTCCCATCGTGTTCTGGACGTTGCACGGAGGTCTGCCAAGTGTTTGCATAAAGAAATGAAAAGTTGTCCAAAATAACTTCCTATCGAATGTTCATGTGATTGGAAAGGTCAGGAAAGTGTAAGGTACTGTTTTCTATCAGTTGGCAAGCTGCGCACACAATCCCAGTGTTGTACAGCTTCCTTCTTCACCTTTCCGATGCTGCCGCTCTCTCCGGCTCCCGGAGCCGAAGAAGCGGCTTCTTCGCGCAAAGACGATTGTACCGCTCACAGTGCTCTCTTAGCGCCGCTTCTGCCGAAAGAAGCCCGGGAGCGGTGCTTAGCTCCGGAGAGCATCGTCCCTTCGTCTTTAGCGTCTTTTGTGGTCTACATCCTAGCAGAAAGCTTTTCCACTCTGTCTGGCAAGGAAAACCTGCGCCAGCACAGAAAACATCTCCCATCGTGTTCTGGACGTTGTACGGAGGTCTGCCAAGTGTTTGAAAGAAACAAAGAAAAGTTGTCCAAAACAGCTTCCAATCGAATATTCTGTGATTGGAAACGTCAGGAAAGTGTAAGGTACTGTTTTCTATCAGTTGGCAAGCTGCGCACACAATCCCAGTGTTGTACAGCTTCCTTCTTCACCTTTCCGATGCTGCCGCTCTCTCCGGCTCCCGGAGCCGAAGAAGCGGCTTCTTCGCGCAAAGACGATTGTACCGCTCACAGTGCTCTCTTAGCGCCGCTTCTGCCGAAAGAAGCCCGGGAGCGGTGCTTAGCTCCGGAGAGCCTCGTACCTTCGTCTTTAGCGTCTTTTGTGGTCTACATCCTAGCAGAAAGCTTTTCCACTCTGTCTGGCAAGGAAAACATGCGGAACACAGAAAACATCTCCCATCCTGTTCTGGACGTTGCACGGAGGTCTGCCAAGTGTTTGCATAAAGAAATGAAAAGTTGTCCAAAATAACTTCCTATCGAATGTTCATGTGATTTGAAAGGTCAGGAAAGTGTAAGGTACTGTTTTCTATCAGTTGGCAAGCTGCGCACACAATCCCAGTGTTGTACAGCTTCCTTCTTCACCTTTCCGATGCTGCCGCTCTCTCCGGCTCCCGGAGCTGAAGAAGCGGCTTCTTCGCGCAAAGACGATTGTACCGCTCACAGTGCTCTCTTAGCGCCGCTTCTGCCGAAAGAAGCCCGGGAGCGGCGCTTAGCTCCGGAGAGCATCGTCCCTTCGTCTTTAGCGTCTTTTGTGGTCTACATCCTAGCAGAAAGCTTTTCCACTCTGTCTGGCAAGGAAAACCTGCGCCAGCACAGAAAACATCTCCCTTCGTGTTCTGGACGTTGTACGGAGGTCTGCCAAGTGTTTGAAAGAAACAAAGAAAAGTTGTCCAAAACAGCTTCCAATCGAATATTCTGTGATTGGAAACGTCAGGAAAGTGTAAGGTACTGTTTTCTATCAGTTGGCAAGCTGCGCACACAATCCCAGTGTTGTACAGCTTCCTTCTTCACCTTTCCGATGCTGCCGCACTCTCCGGCTCCCGGAGCCGAAGAAGTGGCTTCTTCGCGCAAAGACGATTGTACCGCTCACAGTGCTCTCTTAGCGCCGCTTCTGCCGAAAGAAGCCCGGGAGCGGTGCTTAGCTCCGGAGAGCCTCGTACCTTCGTCTTTAGCGTCTTTTGTGGTCTACATCCTAGCAGAAAGCTTTTCCACTCAGTCTGGCAAGGAAAACCTGCGCCAGCGCAGAAAACATCTCCCATCGTGTTCTGGACGTTGCACGGAGGTCTGCCAAGTGTTTGCATAAAGAAATGAAAAGTTGTCCAAAACAGCTTCCAATCGAATATTCCTGTGATTGGAAAAGTCAGGAAAGTGGTAAGGTACTGTTTTCTATCAGTTGGCAAGCTGCGCACACAAGCCCAGTGTTGTACAGCTTCCTTCTTCACCTTTCCGATGCTGCCGCTCTCTCCGGCTCCCGGAGCCGAAGAAGCGGCTTCTTCGCGCAAAGACGATTGTACCGCTCACAGTGCTCTCTTAGCGCCGCTTCTGCCGAAAGAAGCCCGGGAGCGGTGCTTAGCTCCGGAGAGCCTCGTACCATCTTCTTTAGCGTCTTTTGTGGTCTACACCCTAGCAGAAAGCTTTTCCACTCAGTCTGGCAAGGAAAACCTGCGCCAGCACAGAAAACATCTCCCATCGTGTTCTGGACGTTGCACGGAGGTCTGCCAAGTGTTTGAAAGAAACAAAGAAAAGTTGTCCAAAACAGCTTCCAATCGAATGTTCATGTGATTGGAAAAGTCAGGAAAGTGGTAAGGTACTGTTTTCTATCAGTTGGCAAGCTGCGCACACAATCCCAGTGTTGTACAGCTTCCTTCTTCACCTTTCCGATGCTGCCGCTCTCTCCGGCTCCCGGAGCCGAAGAAGCGGCTTCCTCGCGCAACGACGATTGTACCGCTCACAGTGCTCTCTTAGCGCCGCTTCTGCCGAATGAAGCCCGGGAGCGGCGCTTAACTCCGGAGAGCCTCGTACCATCTTTTTTAGCGTCTTTTGTGGTCTACATCCTAGCAGAAAGCTTTTCCACTCTGTCTGGCAAGGAAAACATGCGCCAGCGCAGAAAACATCTCCCATCGTGTTCTGGACGTTGCACGGAGGTCTGCCAAGTGTTTGCATAAAGAAATGAAAAGTTGTCCAAAATAACTTCCTATCGAATGTTCATGTGATTGGAAAGGTCAGGAAAGTGGTAAGGTACTGTTTTCTATCAGTTGGCAAGCTGCGCACACAATCCCAGTGTTGTACAGCTTCCTTCTTCACCTTTCCGATGCTGCCGCTCTCTCCGGCTCCCGGAGCCGAAGAAGCGGCTTCTTCGCGCAAAGACGATTGTACCGCTCACAGTGCTCTCTTAGCGCGGCTTCTGCCGAAAGAAGCCCGGGAGCGGCGCTTAACTCCGGAGAGCATCGTCCCTTCGTCTTTAGCGTCTTTTGTGGTCTACATCCTAGCAGAAAGCTTTTCCACTCTGTCTGGCAAGGAAAACCTGCGCCAGCACAGAAAACATCTCCCTTCGTGTTCTGGACGTTGTACGGAGGTCTGCCAAGTGTTTGAAAGAAACAAAGAAAAGTTGTCCAAAACAGCTTCCAATCGAATATTCTGTGATTGGAAACGTCAGGAAAGTGTAAGGTACTGTTTTCTATCAGTTGGCAAGCTGCGCACACAAGCCCAGTGTTGTACAGCTTCCTTCTTCACCTTTCCGATGCTGCCGCTCTCTCCGGCTCCCGGAGCCGAAGAAGCGGCTTCTTCGCGCAAAGACGATTCTACCTCTCACAGTGCTCTCTTAGCGCCGCTTCTGCCGAAAGAAGCCCGGGAGCGGTGCTTAGCTCCGGAGAGCCTCGTACCTTCGTCTTTAGCGTCTTTTGTGGTCTACATCCTAGCAGAAAGCTTTTCCACTCTGTCTGGCAAGGAAAACCTGCGCCAGCGCAGAAAACATCTCCCATCGTGTTCTGGACGTTGCACGGACGTCTGCCAAGTGTTTGCATAAAGAAATGAAAAGTTGTCCAAAATAACTTCCTATCGAATGTTCATGTGATTGGAAAAGTCAGGAAAGTGGTAAGGTACTGTTTTCTATCAGTTGGCAAGCTGCGCACACAATCCCAGTGTTGTACAGCTTCCTTCTTCACCTTTCCGATGCTGCCGCTCTCTCCGGCTCCCGGAGCCGAAGAAGCGGCTTCTTCGCGCAAAGACGATTGTACCGGTCACAGTGCTCTCTTAGCGCCGCTTCTGCCGAAAGAAGCCCGGGAGCGGTGCTTAGCTCCGGAGAGCCTCGTACCTTCGTCTTTAGCGTCTTTTGTGGTCTACATCCTAGCAGAAAGCTTTTCCACTCTGTCTGGCAAGGAAAACATGCGGAACACAGAAAACATCTCCCATCGTGTTCTGGACGTTGCACGGAGGTCTGCCAAGTGTTTGCATAAAGAAATGAAAAGTTGTCCAAAATAACTTCCTATCGAATGTTCATGTGATTGGAAAAGTCAGGAAAGTGTAAGGTACTGTTTTCTATTAGTTGGCAAGCTGGCGCACACAAGCCCAGTGTTGTACAGCTTCCTTCTTCACCTTTCCGATGCTGCCGCTCTCTCCGGCTCCCGGAGCCGAAGAAGCGGCTTCTTCGCGCAAAGACGATTGTACCGCTCACAGTGCTCTCTTAGCGCGGCTTCTGCCGAAAGAAGCCCGGGAGCGGCGCTTAGCTCCGGAGAGCATCGTACCTTCGTCTTTAGCGTCTTTTGTGGTCTACATCCTAGCAGAAAGCTTTTCCACTCAGTCTGGCAAGGAAAACCTGCGCCAGCGCAGAAAACATCTCCCATCGTGTTCTGGACGTTGCACGGAGGTCTGCCAAGTGTTTGCATAAAGAAATGAAAAGTTGTCCAAAATAACTTCCTATCGAATGTTCATGTGATTGGAAAAGTCAGGAAAGTGGTAAGGTACTGTTTTCTATCAGTTGGCAAGCTGCGCACACAAGCCCAGTGTTGTACAGCTTCCTTCTTCACCTTTCCGATGCTGCCGCTCTCTCCGGCTCCCGGAGCCGAAGAAGCGGCTTCTTCGCGCAAAGACGATTGTACCGCTCACAGTGCTCTCTTAGCGCGGCTTCTGCCGAAAGAAGCCCGGGAGCGGCGCTTAGCTCCGGAGAGCATCGTACCTTCGTCTTTAGCGTCTTTTGTGGTCTACATCCTAGCAGAAAGCTTTTCCACTCTGTCTGGCAAGGAAAACATGCGCCAGCGCAGAAAACATCTCCCATCGTGTTCTGGACGTTGCACGGAGGTCTGCCAAGTGTTTGCAAAAAGAAATGAAAAGTTGTCCAAAATAACTTCCTATCGAATGTTCATGTGATTGGAAAAGTCAGGAAAGTGGTAAGGTACTGTTTTCTATCAGTTGGCAAGCTGCGCACACAAGCCCAGTGTTGTACAGCTTCCTTCTTCACCTTTCCGATGCTGCCGCTCTCTCCGGCTCCCGGAGCCGAAGAAGCGGCTTCTTCGCGCAAAGACGATTGTACCGCTCACAGTGCTCTCTTAGCGCCGCTTCTGCCGAAAGAAGCCCGGGAGCGGCGCTTAGCTCCGGAGAGCATCGTACCTTCGTCTTTAGCGTCTTTTGTGGTCTACATCCTAGCAGAAAGCTTTTCCACTCTGTCTGGCAAGGAAAACCTGCGCCAGCACAGAAAACATCTCCCATCGTGTTCTGGACGTTGCACGGAGGTCTGCCAAGTGTTTGAAAGAAACAAAGAAAAGTTGTCCAAAACAGCTTCCAATCGAATGTTCATGTGATTGGAAAAGTCAGGAAAGTGGTAAGGTACTGTTTTCTATCAGTTGGCAAGCTGCGCACACAATCCCAGTGTTGTACAGCTTCCTTCTTCACCTTTCCGATGCTGCCGCTCTCTCCGGCTCCCGGAGCCGAAGAAGCGGCTTCTTCGCGCAAAGACGATTGTACCGCTCACAGTGCTCTCTTAGCGCCGCTTCTGCCGAAAGAAGCCCGGGAGCGGCGCTTAGCTCCGGAGAGCATCGTCCCTTCGTCTTTATCGTCTTTTGTGGTCTACATCCTAGCAGAAAGCTTTTCCACTCTGTCTGGCAAGGAAAACCTGCGCCAGCACAGAAAACATCTCCCATCGTGTTCTGGACGTTGTACGGAGGTCTGCCAAGTGTTTGACAAGAAGAGAAGAAAAGTTGTCCAAAACAGCTTCCAATCGAATATTCATGTGATTGGAAAAGTCAGGAAAGTGGTAAGGTACTGTTTTCTATCAGTTGGCAAGCTGCGCACACAATCCCAGTGTTGTACAGCTTCCTTCTTCACCTTTCCGATGCTGCCGCTCTCACCGGCTCCCGGAGCCGAAGAAGCGGCTTCTTCGCGCAAAGACGATTGTACCGCTCACAGTGCTCTCTTAGCGCCGCCTCTGCCGAAAGAAGCCCGGGAGCGGCGCTTAGCTCCGGAGAGCATCGTACCTTCGTCTTTAGCGTCTTTTGTGGTCTACATCCTAGCAGAAAGCTTTTCCACTCTGTCTGGCAAGGAAAACCTGCGCCAGCGCAGAAAACATCTCCCATCGTGTTCTGGACGTTGCACGGAGGTCTGCCAAGTGTTTGCATAAAGAAATGAAAAGTTGTCCAAAATAACTTCCTATCGAATGTTCATGTGATTGGAAAGGTCAGGAAAGTGTAAGGTACTGTTTTCTATCAGTTGGCAAGCTGCGCACACAATCCCAGTGTTGTACAGCTTCCTTCTTCACCTTTCCGATGCTGCCGCTCTCTCCGGCTCCCGGAGCCGAAGAAGCGGCTTCTTCGCGCAAAGACGATTGTACCGCTCACAGTGCTCTCTTAGCGCCGCTTCTGCCGAAAGAAGCCCGGGAGCAGTGCTTAGCTCCGGAGAGCATCGTCCCTTCGTCTTTAGCGTCTTTTGTGGTCTACATCCTAGCAGAAAGCTTTTCCACTCTGTCAGGCAAGGAAAACCTGCGCCAGCACAGAAAACATCTCCCTTCGTGTTCTGGACGTTGTACGGAGGTCTGCCAAGTGTTTGAAAGAAACAAAGAAAAGTTGTCCAAAACAGCTTCCAATCGAATATTCTGTGATTGGAAACGTCAGGAAAGTGTAAGGTACTGTTTTCTATCAGTTGGCAAGCTGCGCACACAATCCCAGTGTTGTACAGCTTCCTTCTTCACCTTTCCGATGCTGCCGCTCTCTCCGGCTCCCGGAGCCGAAGAAGCGGCTTCTTCGCGCAAAGACGATTGTACCGCTCACAGTGCTCTCTTAGCGCCGCTTCTGCCGAAAGAAGCCCGGGAGCGGTGCTTAGCTCCGGAGAGCCTCGTACCTTCGTCTTTAGCGTCTTTTGTGGTCTACATCCTACCAGAAAGCTTTTCCACTCTGTCTGGCAAGGAAAACCTGCGCCAGCGCAGAAAACATCTCCCATCGTGTTCTGGACGTTGCACGGAGGTCTGCCAAGTGTTTGCATAAAGAAATGAAAAGTTGTCCAAAATAACTTCCTATCGAATGTTCATGTGATTGGAAAAGTCAGGAAAGTGGTAAGGTACTGTTTTCTATCAGTTGGCAAGCTGCGCACACAATCCCAGTGTTGTACAGCTTCCTTCTTCACCTTTCCGATGCTGCCGCTCTCTCCGGCTCCCGGAGCCGAAGAAGCGGCTTCTTCGCGCAAAGACGATTGTACCGCTCACAGTGCTCTCTTAGCGCCGCTTCTGCCGAAAGAAGCCCGGGAGCGGTGCTTAGCTCCGGAGAGCCTTTTACCTTCGTCTTTAGCGTCTTTTGTGGTCTACATCCTAGCAGAAAGCTTTTCCACTCTGTCTGGCAAGGAAAACATGCGGAACACAGAAAACATCTCCCATCGTGTTCTGGACGTTGCACGGAGGTCTGCCAAGTGTTTGCATAAAGAAATGAAAAGTTGTCCAAAATAACTTCCTATCGAATGTTCATGTGATTGGAAAAGTCAGGAAAGTGGTAAGGTACTGTTTTCTATCAGTTGGCAAGCTGCGCACACAAGCCCAGTGTTGTACAGCTTCCTTCTTCACCTTTCCGATGCTGCCGCTCTCTCCGGCTCCCGGAGCCGAAGAAGCGCCTTCTTCGCGCAAAGACGATTGTACCGCTCACAGTGCTCTCTTAGCGCCGCTTCTGCCGAATGAAGCCCGGGAGCGGCGCTTAACTCTGGAGAGCCTCGTACCATCTTCTTTAGCGTCTTTTGTGGTCTACATCCTAGCAGAAAGCTTTTCCACTCTGTCTGGCAAGGAAAACCTGCGCCAGCGCAGAAAACATCTCCCATCGTGTTCTGGACGTTGCACGGAGGTCTGCCAAGTGTTTGAAAGAAACAAAGAAAAGTTGTCCAAAACAGCTTCCAATCGAATGTTCATGTGATTGGAAAAGTCAGGAAAGTGGTAAGGTACTGTTTTCTATCAGTTGGCAAGCTGCGCACACAATCCCAGTGTTGTACAGCTTCCTTCTTCACCTTTCCGATGCTGCCGCTCTCTCCGGCTCCCGGAGCCGAAGAAGCGGCTTCTTCGCGCAAAGACGATTGTACCGCTCACAGTGCTCTCTTAGCGCCGCTTCTGCCGAAAGAAGCCCGGGAGCGGCGCTTAGCTCCGGAGAGCATCGTCCCTTCGTCTTTAGCGTCTTTTGTGGTCTACATCCTAGCAGAAAGCTTTTCCACTCTGTCTGGCAAGGAAAACCTGCGCCAGCACAGAAAACATCTCCCATCGTGTTCTGGACGTTGTACGGAGGTCTGCCAAGTGTTTGACAAGAAGAGAAGAAAAGTTGTCCAAAACAGCTTCCAATCGAATATTCATGTGATTGGAAAAGTCAGGAAAGTGGTAAGGTACTGTTTTCTATCAGTTGGCAAGCTGCGCACACAATCCCAGTGTTGTACAGCTTCCTTCTTCACCTTTCCGATGCTGCCGCTCTCTCCGGCTCCCGGAGCCGAAGAAGCGGCTTCTTCGCGCAAAGACGATTGTACCGCTCACAGTGCTCTCTTAGCGCCGCTTCTGCCGAAAGAAGCCCGGGAGCGGCGCTTAGCTCCGGAGAGCATCGTACCTTCGTCTTTAGCGTCTTTTGTGGTCTACATCCTAGCAGAAAGCTTTTCCACTCTGTCTGGCAAGGAAAACCTGCGCCAGCGCAGAAAACATCTCCCATCGTGTTCTGGACGTTGCACGGAGGTCTGCCAAGTGTCTGCATAAAGAAATGAAAAGTTGTCCAAAATAACTTCCTATCGAATGTTCATGTGATTGGAAAGGTCAGGAAAGTGTAAGGTACTGTTTTCTATCAGTTGGCAAGCTGCGCACACAATCCCAGTGTTGTACAGCTTCCTTCTTCACCTTTCCGATGCTGCCGCTCTCTCCGGCTCCCGGAGCCGAAGAAGCGGCTTCTTCGCGCAAAGACGATTGTACCGCTCACAGTGCTCTCTTAGCGCCGCTTCTGCCGAAAGAAGCCCGGGAGCGGTGCTTAGCTCCGGAGAGCATCGTCCCTTCGTCTTTAGCGTCTTTTGTGGTCTACATCCTAGCAGAAAGCTTTTCCACTCTGTCTGGCAAGGAAAACCTGAGCCAGCACAGAAAACATCTCCCTTCGTGTTCTGGACGTTGTACGGAGGTCTGCCAAGTGTTTGAAAGAAACAAAGAAAAGTTGTCCAAAACAGCTTCCAATCGAATATTCTGTGATTGGAAACGTCAGGAAAGTGTAAGGTACTGTTTTCTATCAGTTGGCAAGCTGCGCACACAATCCCAGTGTTGTACAGCTTCCTTCTTCACCTTTCCGATGCTGCCGCTCTCTCCGGCTCCCGGAGCCGAAGAAGCGGCTTCTTCGCGCAAAGACGATTGTACCGCTCACAGTGCTCTCTTAGCGCCGCTTCTGCCGAAAGAAGCCCGGGAGCGGTGCTTAGCTCCGGAGAGCCTCGTCCCTTCGTCTTTAGCGTCTTTTGTGGTCTACATCCTAGCAGAAAGCTTTTCCACTCAGTCTGGCAAGGAAAACCTGCGCCAGCGCAGAAAACATCTCCCATCGTGTTCTGGACGTTGCACGGAGGTCTGCCAAGTGTTTGCATAAAGAAATGAAAAGTTGTCCAAAATAACTTCCTATCGAATGTTCATGTGATTGGAAAAGTCAGGAAAGTGGTAAGGTACTGTTTTCTATCAGTTGGCAAGCTGCGCACACAATCCCAGTGTTGTACAGCTTCCTTCTTCACCTTTCCGATGCTGCCGCTCTCTCCGGCTCCCGGAGCCGAAGAAGCGGCTTCTTCGCGCAAAGACGATTGTACCGGTCACAGTGCTCTCTTAGCGCGGCTTCTGCCGAAAGAAGCCCGGGAGCGGTGCTTAGCTCCGGAGAGCCTCGTACCTTCGTCTTTAGCGTCTTTTGTGGTCTACATCCTAGCAGAAAGCTTTTCCACTCTGTCTGGCAAGGAAAACATGCGGAACACAGAAAACATCTCCCATCGTGTTCTGGACGTTGCACGGAGGTCTGCCAAGTGTTTGCATAAAGAAATGAAAAGTTGTCCAAAATAACTTCCTATCGAATGTTCATGTGATTGGAAAAGTCAGGAAAGTGGTAAGGTACTGTTTTCTATCAGTTGGCAAGGTGCGCACACAAGCCCAGTGTTGTACAGCTTCCTTCTTCACCTTTCCGATGCTGCCGCTCTCTCCGGCTCCCGGAGCCGAAGAAGCGCCTTCTTCGCGCAAAGACGATTTTACCGCTCACAGTGCTCTCTTAGCGCCGCTTCTGCCGAATGAAGCCCGGGAGCGGCGCTTAACTCCGGAGAGCCTCGTACCATCTTCTTTAGCGTCTTTTGTGGTCTACATCCTAGCAGAAAGCTTTTCCACTCTGTCTGGCAAGGAAAACCTGCGCCAGCGCAGAAAACATCTCCCATCGTGTTCTGGACGTTGCACGGAGGTCTGCCAAGTGTTTGCATAAAGAAATGAAAAGTTGTCCAAAATAACTTCCTATCGAATGTTCATGTGATTGGAAAGGTCAGGAAAGTGGTAAGGTACTGTTTTCTATCAGTTGGCAAGCTGCGCACACAATCCCAGTGTTGTACAGCTTCCTTCTTCACCTTTCCGATGCTGCCGCTCTCTCCGGCTCCCGGAGCCGAAGAAGCGGCTTCTTCGCGCAAAGACGATTGTACCGCTCACAGTGCTCTCTTAGCGCGGCTTCTGCCGAAAGAAGCCCGGGAGCGGCGCTTAACTCCGGAGAGCATCGTCCCTTCGTCTTTAGCGTCTTTTGTGGTCTACATCCTAGCAGAAAGCTTTTCCACTCTGTCTGGCAAGGAAAACCTGCGCCAGCACAGAAAACATCTCCCTTCGTGTTCTGGACGTTGTACGGAGGTCTGCCAAGTGTTTGAAAGAAACAAAGAAAAGTTGTCCAAAACAGCTACCAATCGAAGATTCATGTGATTGGAAACGTCAGGAAAGTGTAAGGTACTGTTTTCTATCACTTGGCAAGCTGCGCACACAAGCCCAGTGTTGTACAGCTTCCTTCTTCACCTTTCCGATGCTGCCGCTCTCTCCGGCTCCCGGAGCCGAAGAAGCGGCTTCTTCGCGCAAAGACGATTGTACCGCTCACAGTGCTCTCTTAGCGCCGCTTCTGCCGAAAGAAGCCCGGGAGCGGTGCTTAGCTCCGGAGAGCCTCGTACCTTCGTCTTTAGCGTCTTTTGTGGTCTACATCCTAGCAGAAAGCTTTTCCACTCAGTCTGGCAAGGAAAACCTGCGCCAGCGCAGAAAACATCTCCCATCGTGTTCTGGACGTTGCACGGAGGTCTGCCAAGTGTTTGCATAAAGAAATGAAAAGTTGTCCAAAATAACTTCCTATCGAATGTTCATGTGATTGGAAAAGTCAGGAAAGTGGTAAGGTACTGTTTTCTATCAGTTGGCAAGCTGCGCACACAATCCCAGTGTTGTACAGCTTCCTTCTTCACCTTTCCGATGCTGCCGCTCTCTCCGGCTCCCGGAGCCGAAGAAGCGGCTTCTTCGCGCAAAGACGATTGTACCGGTCACAGTGCTCTCTTTCGCCGCTTCTGCCGAAAGAAGCCCGGGAGCGGTGCTTAGCTCCGGAGAGCCTCGTACCTTCGTCTTTAGCGTCTTTTGTGGTCTACATCCTAGCAGAAAGCTTTTCCACTCTGTCTGGCAAGGAAAACATGCGGAACACAGAAAACATCTCCCATCGTGTTCTGGACGTTGCACGGAGGTCTGCCAAGTGTTTGCATAAAGAAATGAAAAGTTGTCCAAAATAACTTCCTATCGAATGTTCATGTGATTGGAAAAGTCAGGAAAGTGGTAAGGTACTGTTTTCTATCAGTTGGCAAGCTGCGCACACAAGCCCAGTGTTGTACAGCTTCCTTCTTCACCTTTCCGATGCTGCCGCTCTCTCCGGCTCCCGGAGCCGAAGAAGCGGCTTCTTCGCGCAAAGACGATTGTACCGCTCACAGTGCTCTCTTAGCGCCGCTTCTGCCGAAAGAAGCCCGGGAGCGGCGCTTAGCTCCGGAGAGCATCGTACCTTCGTCTTTAGCGTCTTTTGTGGTCTACATCCTAGCAGAAAGCTTTTCCACTCAGTCTGGCAAGGAAAACCTGCGCCAGCGCAGGAAATATCTCCCATCGTGTTCTGGACGTTGTACGGAGGTCTGCCAAGTGTTTGAAAGAAACAAAGAAAAGTTGTCCAAAACAGCTACCAATCGAAGATTCATGTGATTGGAAAAGTCAGGAAAGTGTAAGGTACTGTTTTCTATCAGTTGGCAAGCTGCGCACACAAGCCCAGTGTTGTACAGCTTCCTTCTTCACCTTTCCGATGCTGCCGCTCTCTCCGGCTCCCGGAGCCGAAGAAGCGGCTTCTTCGCGCAAAGACGATTGTACCGCTCACAGTGCTCTCTTAGCGCCGCTTCTGCCGAAAGAAGCCCGGGAGCGGTGCTTAGCTCCGGAGAGCCTCGTCCCTTCGTCTTTAGCGTCTTTTGTGGTCTACATCCTAGCAGAAAGCTTTTCCACTCAGTCTGGCAAGGAAAACCTGCGCCAGCGCAGAAAACATCTCCCATCGTGTTCTGGACGTTGCACGGAGGTCTGCCAAGTGTTTGCATAAAGAAATGAAAAGTTGTCCAAAATAACTTCCTATCGAATGTTCATGTGATTGGAAAAGTCAGGAAAGTGGTAAGGTACTGTTTTCTATCAGTTGGCAAGCTGCGCACACAATCCCAGTGTTGTACAGCTTCCTTCTTCACCTTTCCGATGCTGCCGCTCTCTCCGGCTCCCGGAGCCGAAGAAGCGGCTTCTTCGCGCAAAGACGATTGTACCGGTCACAGTGCTCTCTTTCGCCGCTTCTGCCGAAAGAAGCCCGGGAGCGGTGCTTAGCTCCGGAGAGCCTCGTACCTTCGTCTTTAGCGTCTTTTGTGGTCTACATCCTAGCAGAAAGCTTTTCCACTCTGTCTGGCAAGGAAAACCTGCGCCAGCACAGAAAACATCTCCCATCGTGTTCTAGACGTTGCACGGAGGTCTGCCAAGTGTTTGAAAGAAACAAAGAAAAGTTGTCCAAAACAGCTTCCAATCGAATGTTCATGTGATTGGAAAAGTCAGGAAAGTGGTAAGGTACTGTTTTCTATCAGTTGGCAAGCTGCGCACACAATCCCAGTGTTGTACAGCTTCCTTCTTCACCTTTCCGATGCTGCCGCTCTCTCCGGCTCCCGGAGCCGAAGAAGCGGCTTCTTCGCGCAAAGGCGATTGTACCGCTCACAGTGCTCTCTTAGCGCCGCTTCTGCCGAAAGAAGCCCGGGAGCGGCGCTTAGCTCCGGAGAGCATCGTCCCTTCGTCTTTAGCGTCTTTTGTGGTCTACATCCTAGCAGAAAGCTTTTCCACTCTGTCTGGCAAGGAAAACCTGCGCCAGCACAGAAAACATCTCCCATCGTGTTCTGGACGTTGTACGGAGGTCTGCCAAGTGTTTGACAAGAAGAGAAGAAAAGTTGTCCAAAACAGCTTCCAATCGAATATTCATGTGATTGGAAAAGTCAGGAAAGTGGTAAGGTACTGTTTTCTATCAGTTGGCAAGCTGCGCACACAATCCCAGTGTTGTACAGCTTCCTTCTTCACCTTTCCGATGCTGCTGCTCTCTCCGGCTCCCGGAGCCGAAGAAGCGGCTTCTTCGCGCAAAGACGATTGTACCGCTCACAGTGCTCTCTTAGCGCCGCTTCTGCCGAAAGAAGCCCGGGAGCGGCGCTTAGCTCCGGAGAGCATCGTACCTTCGTCTTTAGCGTCTTTTGTGGTCTACATCCTAGCAGAAAGCTTTTCCACTCTGTCTGGCAAGGAAAACCTGCGCCAGCGCAGAAAACATCTCCCATCGTGTTCTGGACGTTGCACGGAGGTCTGCCAAGTGTTTGCATAAAGAAATGAAAAGTTGTCCAAAATAACTTCCTATCGAATGTTCATGTGATTGGAAAGGTCAGGAAAGTGTAAGGTACTGTTTTCTATCAGTTGGCAAGCTGCGCACACAATCCCAGTGTTGTACAGCTTCCTTCTTCACCTTTCCGATGCTGCCGCTCTCTCCGGCTCCCGGAGCCGAAGAAGCGGCTTCTTCGCGCAAAGACGATTGTACCGCTCACAGTGCTCTCTTAGCGCCGCTTCTGCCGAAAGAAGCCCGGGAGCGGCGCTTAGCTCCGGAGAGCCTCGTACCTTCGTCTTTAGCGTCTTTTGTGGTCTACATCCTAGCAGAAAGCTTTTCCACTCTGTCTGGCAAGGAAAACCTGCGCCAGCACAGAAGACATCTCCCATCGTGTTCTGGACGTTGCACGGAGGTCTGCCAAGTGTTTGAAAGAAACAAAGAAAAGTTGTCCAAAACAGCTTCCAATCGAATGTTCATGTGATTGGAAAAGTCAGGAAAGTGGTAAGGTACTGTTTTCTATCAGTTGGCAAGCTGCGCACACAATCCCAGTGTTGTACAGCTTCCTTCTTCACCTTTCCGATGCTGCCGCTCTCTCCGGCTCCCGGAGCCGAAGAAGCAGCTTCCTCGCGCAACGACGATTGTACCGCTCACAGTGCTCTCTTAGCGCCGCTTCTGCCGAATGAAGCCCGGGAGCGGCGCTTAACTCCGGAGAGCCTCGTACCATCTTCTTTAGCGTCTTTTGTGGTCTACATCCTAGCAGAAAGCTTTTCCACTCTGTCTGGCAAGGAAAACCTGCGCCAGCGCAGAAAACATCTCCCATCGTGTTCTGGACGTTGCACGGAGGTCTGCCAAGTGTTTGCATAAAGAAATGAAAAGTTGTCCAAAATAACTTCCTATCGAATGTTCATGTGATTGGAAAGGTCAGGAAAGTGGTAAGGTACTATTTTCTATCAGTTGGCAAGCTGCGCACACAATCCCAGTGTTGTACAGCTTCCTTCTTCACCTTTCCGATGCTGCCGCTCTCTCCGGCTCCCGGAGCCGAAGAAGCGGCTTCTTCGCGCAAAGACGATTGTACCTGTCACAGTGCTCTCTTAGCGCCGCTTCTGCCGAAAGAAGCCCGGGAGCGGCGCTTAACTCCGGAGAGCATCGTCCCTTCGTCTTTAGCGTCTTTTGTGGTCTACATCCTAGCAGAAAGCTTTTCCACTCTGTCTGGCAAGGAAAACCTGCGCCAGCACAGAAAACATCTCCCATCGTGTTCTGGACGTTGTACGGAGGTCTGCCAAGTGTTTGAAAGAAACAAAGAAAAGTTGTCCAAAACAGCTACCAATCGAAGATTCATGTGATTGGAAAAGTCAGGAAAGTGTAAGGTACTGTTTTCTATCAGTTGGCAAGCTGCGCACACAAGCCCAGTGTTGTACAGCTTCCTTCTTCACCTTTCCGATGCTGCCGCTCTCTCCGGCTCCCGGAGCCGAAGAAGCGGCTTCTTCGCGCAAAGACGATTGTACCGCTCACAGTGCTCTCTTAGCGCCGCTTCTGCCGAAAGAAGCCCGGGAGCGGTGCTTAGCTCCGGAGAGCCTCGTCCCTTCGTCTTTAGCGTCTTTTGTGGTCTACATCCTAGCAGAAAGCTTTTCCACTCAGTCTGGCAAGGAAAACCTGCGCCAGCGCAGAAAACATCTCCCATCGTGTTCTGGACGTTGCACGGAGGTCTGCCAAGTGTTTGCATAAAGAAATGAAAAGTTGTCCAAAATAACTTCCTATCGAATGTTCATGTGATTGGAAAAGTCAGGAAAGTGGTAAGGTACTGTTTTCTATCAGTTGGCAAGCTGCGCACACAATCCCAGTGTTGTACAGCTTCCTTCTTCACCTTTCCGATGCTGCCGCTCTCTCCGGCTCCCGGAGCCGAAGAAGCGGCTTCTTCGCGCAAAGACGATTGTACCGGTCACAGTGCTCTCTTTCGCCGCTTCTGCCGAAAGAAGCCCGGGAGCGGTGCTTAGCTCCGGAGAGCCTCGTACCTTCGTCTTTAGCGTCTTTTGTGGTCTACATCCTAGCAGAAAGCTTTTCCACTCTGTCTGGCAAGGAAAACATGCGGAACACAGAAAACATCTCCCATCGTGTTCTGGACGTTGCACGGAGGTCTGCCAAGTGTTTGCATAAAGAAATGAAAAGTTGTCCAAAATAACTTCCTATCGAATGTTCATGTGATTGGAAAAGTCAGGAAAGTGGTAAGGTACTGTTTTCTATCAGTTGGCAAGCTGCGCACACAAGCCCAGTGTTGTACAGCTTCCTTCTTCACCTTTCCGATGCTGCCGCTCTCTCCGGCTCCCGGAGCCGAAGAAGCGGCTTCTTCGCGCAAAGACGATTGTACCGCTCACAGTGCTCTCTTCGCGCGGCTTCTGCCGAAAGAAGCCCGGGAGCGGCGCTTAGCTCCGGAGAGCATCGTACCTTCGTCTTTAGCGTCTTTTGTGGTCTACATCCTAGCAGAAAGCTTTTCCACTCAGTCTGGCAAGGAAAACCTGCGCCAGCGCAGGAAACATCTCCCATCGTGTTCTGGACGTTGCACGGAGGTCTGCCAAGTGTTTGCATAACGAAATGAAAAGTTGTCCAAAATAACTTCCTATCGAATGTTCATGTGATTGGAAAAGTCAGGAAAGTGGTAAGGTACTGTTTTCTATCAGTTGGCAAGCTGCGCACACAATCCCAGTGTTGTACAGCTTCCTTCTTCACCTTTCCGATGCTGCCGCTCTCTCCGGCTCCCGGAGCCGAAGAAGCGGCTTCTTCGCGCAAAGACGATTGTACCGCTCACAGTGCTCTCTTAGCGCCGCTTCTGCCGAAAGAAGCCCGGGAGCGGTGCTTAGCTCCGGAGAGGCTCGTACCTTCGTCTTTAGCGTCTTTTGTGGTCTACATCCTAGCAGAAAGCTTTTCCACTCTGTCTGGCAAGGATTTACCTGCGCCAGCACAGAAAACATCTCCCATCGTGTTCTGGACGTTGTACGGAGGTCTGCCAAGTGTTTGCATAAAGAAATGAAAAGTTGTCCAAAATAACTTCCTATCGAATGTTCATGTGATTGGAAAAGTCAGGAAAGTGGTAAGGTACTGTTTTCTATCAGTTGGCAAGCTGCGCACACAATCCCAGTGTTGTACAGCTTCCTTCTTCACCTTTCCGATGCTGCCGCTCTCTCCGGCTCCCGGAGCCGAAGAAGCGGCTTCTTCGCGCAAAGACGATTGTACCGCTCACAGTGCTCTCTTAGCGCCGCTTCTGCCGAAAGAAGCCCGGGAGCGGCGCTTAGCTCCGGAGAGCATCGTACCTTCGTCTTTAGCGTCTTTTGTGGTCTACATCCTAGCAGAAAGCTTTTCCACTCTGTCTGGCAAGGAAAACCTGCGCAAGCACAGAAAACATCTCCCATCGTGTTCTGGACGTTGCACGGATGTCTGCCAAGTGTTTGAAAGAAACAAAGAAAAGTTGTCCAAAACAGCTTCCAATCGAATATTCATGTGATTGGAAAAGTCAGGAAAGTGGTAAGGTACTGTTTTCTATCAGTTGGCAAGCTGCGCACACAATCCCAGTGTTGTACAGCTTCCTTCTTCACCTTTCCGATGCTGCCGCTCTCTCCGGCTCCCGGAGCCGAAGAAGCGGCTTCTTCGCGCAAAGACGATTGTACCGCTCACAGTGCTCTCTTAGCGCGGCTTCTGCCGAAAGAAGCCCGGGAGCGGTGCTTAGCTCCGGAGAGCCTCGTACCTTCGTCTTTAGCGTCTTTTGTGGTCTACATCCTAGCAGAAAGCTTTTCCACTCTGTCTGGCAAGGAAAACCTGCGCCAGCGCAGAAAACATCTCCCATCGTGTTCTGGACGTTGCACGGAGGTCTGCCAAGTGTTTGCATAAAGAAATGAAAAGTTGTCCAAAATAACTTCCTATCGAATGTTCATGTGATTGGAAAAGTCAGGAAAGTGGTAAGGTACTGTTTTCTATCAGTTGGCAAGCTGCGCACACAATCCCAGTGTTGTACAGCTTCCTTCTTCACCTTTCCGATGCTGCCGCTCTCTCCGGCTCCCGGAGCCGAAGAAGCGGCTTCTTCGCGCAAAGACGATTGTACCGGTCACAGTGCTCTCTTAGCGCGGCTTCTGCCGAAAGAAGCCCGGGAGCGGCGCTTAGCTCCGGAGAGCATCGTACCTTCGTCTTTAGCGTCTTTTGTGGTCTACATCCTAGCAGAAAGCTTTTCCACTCAGTCTGGCAAGGATAACCTGCGCCAGCACAGAAAACATCTCCCATTGTGTTCTGGACGTTGTACGGAGGTCTGCCAAGTGTTTGACAAGAAGAGAGGAATAGTTGTCCAAAACAGCTTCCAATCGAATATTCCTGTGATTGGAAAAGTCAGGAAAGTGGTAAGGTACTGTTTTCTATCAGTTGGCAAGCTGCGCACACAATCCCAGTGTTGTACAGCTTCCTTCTTCACCTTTCCGATGCTGCCGCTCTCTCCGGCTCCCGGAGCCGAAGAAGCGGCTTCTTCGCGCAAAGACGATTGTACCGCTCACAGTGCTCTCTTAGCGCCGCTTCTGCCGAAAGAAGCCCGGGAGCGGCGCTTAACTCCGGAGAGCATCGTACCTTCGTCTTTAGCGTCTTTTGTGGTCTACATCCTAGCAGAAAGCTTTTCCACTCTGTCTGGCAAGGAAAACCTGCGCCAGCACAGAAAACATCTCCCATCGTGTTCTGGACGTTGCACGGAGGTCTGCCAAGTGTTTGAAAGAAACAAAGAAAAGTTGTCCAAAACAGCTTCCAATCGAATGTTCATGTGATTGGAAAAGTCAGGAGAGTGGTAAGGTACTGTTTTCTATCAGTTGGCAAGCTGCGCACACAATCCCAGTGTTGTACAGCTTCCTTCTTCACCTTTCCGATGCTGCCGCTCTCTCCGGCTCCCGGAGCCGAAGAAGCGGCTTCTTCGCGCAAAGACGATTGTACCGCTCACAGTGCTCTCTTCGCGCGGCTTCTGCCGAAAGAAGCCCGGGAGCGGCGCTTAGCTCCGGAGAGCATCGTACCTTCGTCTTTAGCGTCTTTTGTGGTCTACATCCTAGCAGAAAGCTTTTCCACTCAGTCTGGCAAGGAAAACCTGCGCCAGCGCAGGAAACATCTCCCATCGTGTTCTGGACGTTGCACGGAGGTCTGCCAAGTGTTTGCATAACGAAATGAAAAGTTGTCCAAAATAACTTCCTATCGAATGTTCATGTGATTGGAAAAGTCAGGAAAGTGGTAAGGTACTGTTTTCTATCAGTTGGCAAGCTGCGCACACAATCCCAGTGTTGTACAGCTTCCTTCTTCACCTTTCCGATGCTGCCGCTCTCTCCGGCTCCCGGAGCCGAAGAAGCGGCTTCTTCGCGCAAAGACGATTGTACCGCTCACAGTGCTCTCTTAGCGCCGCTTCTGCCGAAAGAAGCCCGGGAGCGGTGCTTAGCTCCGGAGAGGCTCGTACCTTCGTCTTTAGCGTCTTTTGTGGTCTACATCCTAGCAGAAAGCTTTTCCACTCTGTCTGGCAAGGATTTACCTGCGCCAGCACAGAAAACATCTCCCATCGTGTTCTGGACGTTGTACGGAGGTCTGCCAAGTGTTTGCATAAAGAAATGAAAAGTTGTCCAAAATAACTTCCTATCGAATGTTCATGTGATTGGAAAAGTCAGGAAAGTGGTAAGGTACTGTTTTCTATCAGTTGGCAAGCTGCGCACACAATCCCAGTGTTGTACAGCTTCCTTCTTCACCTTTCCGATGCTGCCGCTCTCTCCGGCTCCCGGAGCCGAAGAAGCGGCTTCTTCGCGCAAAGACGATTGTACCGCTCACAGTGCTCTCTTAGCGCCGCTTCTGCCGAAAGAAGCCCGGGAGCGGCGCTTAGCTCCGGAGAGCATCGTACCTTCGTCTTTAGCGTCTTTTGTGGTCTACATCCTAGCAGAAAGCTTTTCCACTCTGTCTGGCAAGGAAAACCTGCGCAAGCACAGAAAACATCTCCCATCGTGTTCTGGACGTTGCACGGATGTCTGCCAAGTGTTTGAAAGAAACAAAGAAAAGTTGTCCAAAACAGCTTCCAATCGAATATTCATGTGATTGGAAAAGTCAGGAAAGTGGTAAGGTACTGTTTTCTATCAGTTGGCAAGCTGCGCACACAATCCCAGTGTTGTACAGCTTCCTTCTTCACCTTTCCGATGCTGCCGCTCTCTCCGGCTCCCGGAGCCGAAGAAGCGGCTTCTTCGCGCAAAGACGATTGTACCGCTCACAGTGCTCTCTTAGCGCGGCTTCTGCCGAAAGAAGCCCGGGAGCGGTGCTTAGCTCCGGAGAGCCTCGTACCTTCGTCTTTAGCGTCTTTTGTGGTCTACATCCTAGCAGAAAGCTTTTCCACTCTGTCTGGCAAGGAAAACCTGCGCCAGCGCAGAAAACATCTCCCATCGTGTTCTGGACGTTGCACGGAGGTCTGCCAAGTGTTTGCATAAAGAAATGAAAAGTTGTCCAAAATAACTTCCTATCGAATGTTCATGTGATTGGAAAAGTCAGGAAAGTGGTAAGGTACTGTTTTCTATCAGTTGGCAAGCTGCGCACACAATCCCAGTGTTGTACAGCTTCCTTCTTCACCTTTCCGATGCTGCCGCTCTCTCCGGCTCCCGGAGCCGAAGAAGCGGCTTCTTCGCGCAAAGACGATTGTACCGCTCACAGTGCTCTCTTAGCGCCGCTTCTGCCGAAAGAAGCCCGGGAGCGGCGCTTAGCTCCGGAGAGCATCGTACCTTCGTCTTTAGCGTCTTTTGTGGTCTACATCCTAGCAGAAAGCTTTTCCACTCAGTCTGGCAAGGAAAACCTGCGCCAGCGCAGGAAATATCTCCCATCGTGTTCTGGACGTTGTACGGAGGTCTGCCAAGTGTTTGAAAGAAACAAAGAAAAGTTGTCCAAAACAGCTACCAATCGAAGATTCATGTGATTGGAAAAGTCAGGAAAGTGTAAGGTACTGTTTTCTATCAGTTGGCAAGCTGCGCACACAAGCCCAGTGTTGTACAGCTTCCTTCTTCACCTTTCCGATGCTGCCGCTCTCTCCGGCTCCCGGAGCCGAAGAAGCGGCTTCTTCGCGCAAAGACGATTGTACCGCTCACAGTGCTCTCTTAGCGCCGCTTCTGCCGAAAGAAGCCCGGGAGCGGTGCTTAGCTCCGGAGAGCCTCGTCCCTTCGTCTTTAGCGTCTTTTGTGGTCTACATCCTAGCAGAAAGCTTTTCCACTCAGTCTGGCAAGGAAAACCTGCGCCAGCGCAGAAAACATCTCCCATCGTGTTCTGGACGTTGCACGGAGGTCTGCCAAGTGTTTGCATAAAGAAATGAAAAGTTGTCCAAAATAACTTCCTATCGAATGTTCATGTGATTGGAAAAGTCAGGAAAGTGGTAAGGTACTGTTTTCTATCAGTTGGCAAGCTGCGCACACAATCCCAGTGTTGTACAGCTTCCTTCTTCACCTTTCCGATGCTGCCGCTCTCTCCGGCTCCCGGAGCCGAAGAAGCGGCTTCTTCGCGCAAAGACGATTGTACCGGTCACAGTGCTCTCTTTCGCCGCTTCTGCCGAAAGAAGCCCGGGAGCGGTGCTTAGCTCCGGAGAGCCTCGTACCTTCGTCTTTAGCGTCTTTTGTGGTCTACATCCTAGCAGAAAGCTTTTCCACTCAGTCTGGCAAGGAAAACCTGCGCCAGCACAGAAAACATCTCCCATCGTGTTCTAGACGTTGCACGGAGGTCTGCCAAGTGTTTGAAAGAAACAAAGAAAAGTTGTCCAAAACAGCTTCCAATCGAATGTTCATGTGATTGGAAAAGTCAGGAAAGTGGTAAGGTACTGTTTTCTATCAGTTGGCAAGCTGCGCACACAATCCCAGTGTTGTACAGCTTCCTTCTTCACCTTTCCGATGCTGCCGCTCTCTCCGGCTCCCGGAGCCGAAGAAGCGGCTTCTTCGCGCAAAGGCGATTGTACCGCTCACAGTGCTCTCTTAGCGCCGCTTCTGCCGAAAGAAGCCCGGGAGCGGCGCTTAGCTCCGGAGAGCATCGTCCCTTCGTCTTTAGCGTCTTTTGTGGTCTACATCCTAGCAGAAAGCTTTTCCACTCTGTCTGGCAAGGAAAACCTGCGCCAGCACAGAAAACATCTCCCATCGTGTTCTGGACGTTGTACGGAGGTCTGCCAAGTGTTTGACAAGAAGAGAAGAAAAGTTGTCCAAAACAGCTTCCAATCGAATATTCATGTGATTGGAAAAGTCAGGAAAGTGGTAAGGTACTGTTTTCTATCAGTTGGCAAGCTGCGCACACAATCCCAGTGTTGTACAGCTTCCTTCTTCACCTTTCCGATGCTGCTGCTCTCTCCGGCTCCCGGAGCCGAAGAAGCGGCTTCTTCGCGCAAAGACGATTGTACCGCTCACAGTGCTCTCTTAGCGCCGCTTCTGCCGAAAGAAGCCCGGGAGCGGCGCTTAGCTCCGGAGAGCATCGTACCTTCGTCTTTAGCGTCTTTTGTGGTCTACATCCTAGCAGAAAGCTTTTCCACTCTGTCTGGCAAGGAAAACCTGCGCCAGCGCAGAAAACATCTCCCATCGTGTTCTGGACGTTGCACGGAGGTCTGCCAAGTGTTTGCATAAAGAAATGAAAAGTTGTCCAAAATAACTTCCTATCGAATGTTCATGTGATTGGAAAGGTCAGGAAAGTGTAAGGTACTGTTTTCTATCAGTTGGCAAGCTGCGCACACAATCCCAGTGTTGTACAGCTTCCTTCTTCACCTTTCCGATGCTGCCGCTCTCTCCGGCTCCCGGAGCCGAAGAAGCGGCTTCTTCGCGCAAAGACGATTGTACCGCTCACAGTGCTCTCTTAGCGCCGCTTCTGCCGAAAGAAGCCCGGGAGCGGCGCTTAGCTCCGGAGAGCCTCGTACCTTCGTCTTTAGCGTCTTTTGTGGTCTACATCCTAGCAGAAAGCTTTTCCACTCTGTCTGGCAAGGAAAACCTGCGCCAGCACAGAAGACATCTCCCATCGTGTTCTGGACGTTGCACGGAGGTCTGCCAAGTGTTTGAAAGAAACAAAGAAAAGTTGTCCAAAACAGCTTCCAATCGAATGTTCATGTGATTGGAAAAGTCAGGAAAGTGGTAAGGTACTGTTTTCTATCAGTTGGCAAGCTGCGCACACAATCCCAGTGTTGTACAGCTTCCTTCTTCACCTTTCCGATGCTGCCGCTCTCTCCGGCTCCCGGAGCCGAAGAAGCAGCTTCCTCGCGCAACGACGATTGTACCGCTCACAGTGCTCTCTTAGCGCCGCTTCTGCCGAATGAAGCCCGGGAGCGGCGCTTAACTCCGGAGAGCCTCGTACCATCTTCTTTAGCGTCTTTTGTGGTCTACATCCTAGCAGAAAGCTTTTCCACTCTGTCTGGCAAGGAAAACCTGCGCCAGCGCAGAAAACATCTCCCATCGTGTTCTGGACGTTGCACGGAGGTCTGCCAAGTGTTTGCATAAAGAAATGAAAAGTTGTCCAAAATAACTTCCTATCGAATGTTCATGTGATTGGAAAGGTCAGGAAAGTGGTAAGGTACTATTTTCTATCAGTTGGCAAGCTGCGCACACAATCCCAGTGTTGTACAGCTTCCTTCTTCACCTTTCCGATGCTGCCGCTCTCTCCGGCTCCCGGAGCCGAAGAAGCGGCTTCTTCGCGCAAAGACGATTGTACCTGTCACAGTGCTCTCTTAGCGCCGCTTCTGCCGAAAGAAGCCCGGGAGCGGCGCTTAACTCCGGAGAGCATCGTCCCTTCGTCTTTAGCGTCTTTTGTGGTCTACATCCTAGCAGAAAGCTTTTCCACTCTGTCTGGCAAGGAAAACCTGCGCCAGCACAGAAAACATCTCCCATCGTGTTCTGGACGTTGTACGGAGGTCTGCCAAGTGTTTGAAAGAAACAAAGAAAAGTTGTCCAAAACAGCTACCAATCGAAGATTCATGTGATTGGAAAAGTCAGGAAAGTGTAAGGTACTGTTTTCTATCAGTTGGCAAGCTGCGCACACAAGCCCAGTGTTGTACAGCTTCCTTCTTCACCTTTCCGATGCTGCCGCTCTCTCCGGCTCCCGGAGCCGAAGAAGCGGCTTCTTCGCGCAAAGACGATTGTACCGCTCACAGTGCTCTCTTAGCGCCGCTTCTGCCGAAAGAAGCCCGGGAGCGGTGCTTAGCTCCGGAGAGCCTCGTCCCTTCGTCTTTAGCGTCTTTTGTGGTCTACATCCTAGCAGAAAGCTTTTCCACTCAGTCTGGCAAGGAAAACCTGCGCCAGCGCAGAAAACATCTCCCATCGTGTTCTGGACGTTGCACGGAGGTCTGCCAAGTGTTTGCATAAAGAAATGAAAAGTTGTCCAAAATAACTTCCTATCGAATGTTCATGTGATTGGAAAAGTCAGGAAAGTGGTAAGGTACTGTTTTCTATCAGTTGGCAAGCTGCGCACACAATCCCAGTGTTGTACAGCTTCCTTCTTCACCTTTCCGATGCTGCCGCTCTCTCCGGCTCCCGGAGCCGAAGAAGCGGCTTCTTCGCGCAAAGACGATTGTACCGGTCACAGTGCTCTCTTTCGCCGCTTCTGCCGAAAGAAGCCCGGGAGCGGTGCTTAGCTCCGGAGAGCCTCGTACCTTCGTCTTTAGCGTCTTTTGTGGTCTACATCCTAGCAGAAAGCTTTTCCACTCTGTCTGGCAAGGAAAACATGCGGAACACAGAAAACATCTCCCATCGTGTTCTGGACGTTGCACGGAGGTCTGCCAAGTGTTTGCATAAAGAAATGAAAAGTTGTCCAAAATAACTTCCTATCGAATGTTCATGTGATTGGAAAAGTCAGGAAAGTGGTAAGGTACTGTTTTCTATCAGTTGGCAAGCTGCGCACACAAGCCCAGTGTTGTACAGCTTCCTTCTTCACCTTTCCGATGCTGCCGCTCTCTCCGGCTCCCGGAGCCGAAGAAGCGGCTTCTTCGCGCAAAGACGATTGTACCGCTCACAGTGCTCTCTTCGCGCGGCTTCTGCCGAAAGAAGCCCGGGAGCGGCGCTTAGCTCCGGAGAGCATCGTACCTTCGTCTTTAGCGTCTTTTGTGGTCTACATCCTAGCAGAAAGCTTTTCCACTCAGTCTGGCAAGGAAAACCTGCGCCAGCGCAGGAAACATCTCCCATCGTGTTCTGGACATTGCACGGAGGTCTGCCAAGTGTTTGCATAACGAAATGAAAAGTTGTCCAAAATAACTTCCTATCGAATGTTCATGTGATTGGAAAAGTCAGGAAAGTGGTAAGGTACTGTTTTCTATCAGTTGGCAAGCTGCGCACACAATCCCAGTGTTGTACAGCTTCCTTCTTCACCTTTCCGATGCTGCCGCTCTCTCCGGCTCCCGGAGCCGAAGAAGCGGCTTCTTCGCGCAAAGACGATTGTACCGCTCACAGTGCTCTCTTAGCGCCGCTTCTGCCGAAAGAAGCCCGGGAGCGGTGCTTAGCTCCGGAGAGGCTCGTACCTTCGTCTTTAGCGTCTTTTGTGGTCTACATCCTAGCAGAAAGCTTTTCCACTCTGTCTGGCAAGGATTTACCTGCGCCAGCACAGAAAACATCTCCCATCGTGTTCTGGACGTTGTACGGAGGTCTGCCAAGTGTTTGCATAAAGAAATGAAAAGTTGTCCAAAATAACTTCCTATCGAATGTTCATGTGATTGGAAAAGTCAGGAAAGTGGTAAGGTACTGTTTTCTATCAGTTGGCAAGCTGCGCACACAATCCCAGTGTTGTACAGCTTCCTTCTTCACCTTTCCGATGCTGCCGCTCTCTCCGGCTCCCGGAGCCGAAGAAGCGGCTTCTTCGCGCAAAGACGATTGTACCGCTCACAGTGCTCTCTTAGCGCCGCTTCTGCCGAAAGAAGCCCGGGAGCGGCGCTTAGCTCCGGAGAGCATCGTACCTTCGTCTTTAGCGTCTTTTGTGGTCTACATCCTAGCAGAAAGCTTTTCCACTCTGTCTGGCAAGGAAAACCTGCGCAAGCACAGAAAACATCTCCCATCGTGTTCTGGACGTTGCACGGATGTCTGCCAAGTGTTTGAAAGAAACAAAGAAAAGTTGTCCAAAACAGCTTCCAATCGAATATTCATGTGATTGGAAAAGTCAGGAAAGTGGTAAGGTACTGTTTTCTATCAGTTGGCAAGCTGCGCACACAATCCCAGTGTTGTACAGCTTCCTTCTTCACCTTTCCGATGCTGCCGCTCTCTCCGGCTCCCGGAGCCGAAGAAGCGGCTTCTTCGCGCAAAGACGATTGTACCGCTCACAGTGCTCTCTTAGCGCGGCTTCTGCCGAAAGAAGCCCGGGAGCGGTGCTTAGCTCCGGAGAGCCTCGTACCTTCGTCTTTAGCGTCTTTTGTGGTCTACATCCTAGCAGAAAGCTTTTCCACTCTGTCTGGCAAGGAAAACCTGCGCCAGCGCAGAAAACATCTCCCATCGTGTTCTGGACGTTGCACGGAGGTCTGCCAAGTGTTTGCATAAAGAAATGAAAAGTTGTCCAAAATAACTTCCTATCGAATGTTCATGTGATTGGAAAAGTCAGGAAAGTGGTAAGGTACTGTTTTCTATCAGTTGGCAAGCTGCGCACACAATCCCAGTGTTGTACAGCTTCCTTCTTCACCTTTCCGATGCTGCCGCTCTCTCCGGCTCCCGGAGCCGAAGAAGCGGCTTCTTCGCGCAAAGACGATTGTACCGGTCACAGTGCTCTCTTAGCGCGGCTTCTGCCGAAAGAAGCCCGGGAGCGGCGCTTAGCTCCGGAGAGCATCGTACCTTCGTCTTTAGCGTCTTTTGTGGTCTACATCCTAGCAGAAAGCTTTTCCACTCAGTCTGGCAAGGATAACCTGCGCCAGCACAGAAAACATCTCCCATTGTGTTCTGGACGTTGTACGGAGGTCTGCCAAGTGTTTGACAAGAAGAGAGGAATAGTTGTCCAAAACAGCTTCCAATCGAATATTCCTGTGATTGGAAAAGTCAGGAAAGTGGTAAGGTACTGTTTTCTATCAGTTGGCAAGCTGCGCACACAATCCCAGTGTTGTACAGCTTCCTTCTTCACCTTTCCGATGCTGCCGCTCTCTCCGGCTCCCGGAGCCGAAGAAGCGGCTTCTTCGCGCAAAGACGATTGTACCGCTCACAGTGCTCTCTTAGCGCCGCTTCTGCCGAAAGAAGCCCGGGAGCGGCGCTTAACTCCGGAGAGCATCGTACCTTCGTCTTTAGCGTCTTTTGTGGTCTACATCCTAGCAGAAAGCTTTTCCACTCTGTCTGGCAAGGAAAACCTGCGCCAGCACAGAAAACATCTCCCATCGTGTTCTGGACGTTGCACGGAGGTCTGCCAAGTGTTTGAAAGAAACAAAGAAAAGTTGTCCAAAACAGCTTCCAATCGAATGTTCATGTGATTGGAAAAGTCAGGAGAGTGGTAAGGTACTGTTTTCTATCAGTTGGCAAGCTGCGCACACAATCCCAGTGTTGTACAGCTTCCTTCTTCACCTTTCCGATGCTGCCGCTCTCTCCGGCTCCCGGAGCCGAAGAAGCGGCTTCTTCGCGCAAAGACGATTGTACCGCTCACAGTGCTCTCTTCGCGCGGCTTCTGCCGAAAGAAGCCCGGGAGCGGCGCTTAGCTCCGGAGAGCATCGTACCTTCGTCTTTAGCGTCTTTTGTGGTCTACATCCTAGCAGAAAGCTTTTCCACTCAGTCTGGCAAGGAAAACCTGCGCCAGCGCAGGAAACATCTCCCATCGTGTTCTGGACGTTGCACGGAGGTCTGCCAAGTGTTTGCATAACGAAATGAAAAGTTGTCCAAAATAACTTCCTATCGAATGTTCATGTGATTGGAAAAGTCAGGAAAGTGGTAAGGTACTGTTTTCTATCAGTTGGCAAGCTGCGCACACAATCCCAGTGTTGTACAGCTTCCTTCTTCACCTTTCCGATGCTGCCGCTCTCTCCGGCTCCCGGAGCCGAAGAAGCGGCTTCTTCGCGCAAAGACGATTGTACCGCTCACAGTGCTCTCTTAGCGCCGCTTCTGCCGAAAGAAGCCCGGGAGCGGTGCTTAGCTCCGGAGAGGCTCGTACCTTCGTCTTTAGCGTCTTTTGTGGTCTACATCCTAGCAGAAAGCTTTTCCACTCTGTCTGGCAAGGATTTACCTGCGCCAGCACAGAAAACATCTCCCATCGTGTTCTGGACGTTGTACGGAGGTCTGCCAAGTGTTTGCATAAAGAAATGAAAAGTTGTCCAAAATAACTTCCTATCGAATGTTCATGTGATTGGAAAAGTCAGGAAAGTGGTAAGGTACTGTTTTCTATCAGTTGGCAAGCTGCGCACACAATCCCAGTGTTGTACAGCTTCCTTCTTCACCTTTCCGATGCTGCCGCTCTCTCCGGCTCCCGGAGCCGAAGAAGCGGCTTCTTCGCGCAAAGACGATTGTACCGCTCACAGTGCTCTCTTAGCGCCGCTTCTGCCGAAAGAAGCCCGGGAGCGGCGCTTAGCTCCGGAGAGCATCGTACCTTCGTCTTTAGCGTCTTTTGTGGTCTACATCCTAGCAGAAAGCTTTTCCACTCTGTCTGGCAAGGAAAACCTGCGCAAGCACAGAAAACATCTCCCATCGTGTTCTGGACGTTGCACGGATGTCTGCCAAGTGTTTGAAAGAAACAAAGAAAAGTTGTCCAAAACAGCTTCCAATCGAATATTCATGTGATTGGAAAAGTCAGGAAAGTGGTAAGGTACTGTTTTCTATCAGTTGGCAAGCTGCGCACACAATCCCAGTGTTGTACAGCTTCCTTCTTCACCTTTCCGATGCTGCCGCTCTCTCCGGCTCCCGGAGCCGAAGAAGCGGCTTCTTCGCGCAAAGACGATTGTACCGCTCACAGTGCTCTCTTAGCGCGGCTTCTGCCGAAAGAAGCCCGGGAGCGGTGCTTAGCTCCGGAGAGCCTCGTACCTTCGTCTTTAGCGTCTTTTGTGGTCTACATCCTAGCAGAAAGCTTTTCCACTCTGTCTGGCAAGGAAAACCTGCGCCAGCGCAGAAAACATCTCCCATCGTGTTCTGGACGTTGCACGGAGGTCTGCCAAGTGTTTGCATAAAGAAATGAAAAGTTGTCCAAAATAACTTCCTATCGAATGTTCATGTGATTGGAAAAGTCAGGAAAGTGGTAAGGTACTGTTTTCTATCAGTTGGCAAGCTGCGCACACAATCCCAGTGTTGTACAGCTTCCTTCTTCACCTTTCCGATGCTGCCGCTCTCTCCGGCTCCCGGAGCCGAAGAAGCGGCTTCTTCGCGCAAAGACGATTGTACCGCTCACAGTGCTCTCTTAGCGCGGCTTCTGCCGAAAGAAGCCCGGGAGCGGCGCTTAGCTCCGGAGAGCATCGTACCTTCGTCTTTAGCGTCTTTTGTGGTCTACATCCTAGCAGAAAGCTTTTCCACTCAGTCTGGCAAGGATAACCTGCGCCAGCACAGAAAACATCTCCCATTGTGTTCTGGACGTTGTACGGAGGTCTGCCAAGTGTTTGACAAGAAGAGAGGAATAGTTGTCCAAAACAGCTTCCAATCGAATATTCCTGTGATTGGAAAAGTCAGGAAAGTGGTAAGGTACTGTTTTCTATCAGTTGGCAAGCTGCGCACACAATCCCAGTGTTGTACAGCTTCCTTCTTCACCTTTCCGATGCTGCCGCTCTCTCCGGCTCCCGGAGCCGAAGAAGCGGCTTCTTCGCGCAAAGACGATTGTACCGCTCACAGTGCTCTCTTAGCGCCGCTTCTGCCGAAAGAAGCCCGGGAGCGGCGCTTAACTCCGGAGAGCATCGTACCTTCGTCTTTAGCGTCTTTTGTGGTCTACATCCTAGCAGAAAGCTTTTCCACTCTGTCTGGCAAGGAAAACCTGCGCCAGCACAGAAAACATCTCCCATCGTGTTCTGGACGTTGCACGGAGGTCTGCCAAGTGTTTGAAAGAAACAAAGAAAAGTTGTCCAAAACAGCTTCCAATCGAATGTTCATGTGATTGGAAAAGTCAGGAGAGTGGTAAGGTACTGTTTTCTATCAGTTGGCAAGCTGCGCACACAATCCCAGTGTTGTACAGCTTCCTTCTTCACCTTTCCGATGCTGCCGCTCTCTCCGGCTCCCGGAGCCGAAGAAGCGGCTTCTTCGCGCAAAGACGATTGTACCGCTCACAGTGCTCTCTTAGCGCGGCTTCTGCCGAAAGAAGCCCGGGAGCGGTGCTTAGCTCCGGAGAGCATCGTACCTTCGTCTTTAGCGTCTTTTGTGGTCTACATCCTAGCAGAAAGCTTTTCCACTCAGTCTGGCAAGGAAAACCTGCGCCAGCGCAGAAAACATCTCCCATCGTGTTCTGGACGTTGCACGGAGGTCTGCCAAGTGTTTGCATAAAGAAATGAAAAGTTGTCCAAAATAACTTCCTATCGAATGTTGATGTGATTGGAAAAGTCAGGAAAGTGGTAAGGTACTGTTTTCTATCAGTTGGCAAGCTGCGCACACAATCCCAGTGTTGTACAGCTTCCTTCTTCACCTTTCCGATGCTGCCGCTCTCTCCGGCTCCCGGAGCCGAAGAAGCGGCTTCTTCGCGCAAAGACGATTGTACCGCTCACAGTGCTCTCTTAGCGCGGCTTCTGCCGAAAGAAGCCCGGGAGCGGCGCTTAGCTCCGGAGAGCATCGTCCCTTCGTCTTTAGCGTCTTTTGTGGTCTACATCCTAGCAGAAAGCTTTTCCACTCTGTCTGGCAAGGAAAACCTGCGCCAGCACAGAAAACATCTCCCATCGTGTTCTGGACGTTGTACGGAGGTCTGCCAAGTGTTTGACAAGAAGAGAAGAAAAGTTGTCCAAAACAGCTTCCAATCGAATATTCATGTGATTGGAAAAGTCAGGAAAGTGGTAAGGTACTGTTTTCTATCAGTTGGCAAGCTGCGCACACAATCCCAGTGTTGTACAGCTTCCTTCTTCACCTTTCCGATGCTGCTGCTCTCTCCGGCTCCCGGAGCCGAAGAAGCGGCTTCATCGCGCAAAGACGATTGTACCGCTCACAGTGCTCTCTTAGCGCCGCTTCTGCCGAAAGAAGCCCGGGAGCGGCGCTTAGCTCCGGAGAGCATCGTACCTTCGTCTTTAGCGTCTTTTGTGGTCTACATCCTAGCAGAAAGCTTTTCCACTCTGTCTGGCAAGGAAAACCTGCGCCAGCGCAGAAAACATCTCCCATCGTGTTCTGGACGTTGCACGGAGGTCTGCCAAGTGTTTGCATAAAGAAATGAAAAGTTGTCCAAAATAACTTCCTATCGAATGTTCATGTGATTGGAAAGGTCAGGAAAGTGTAAGGTACTGTTTTCTATCAGTTGGCAAGCTGCGCACACAATCCCAGTGTTGTACAGCTTCCTTCTTCACCTTTCCGATGCTGCCGCTCTCTCCGGCTCCCGGAGCCGAAGAAGCGGCTTCTTCGCGCAAAGACGATTGTACCGCTCACAGTGCTCTCTTAGCGCCGCTTCTGCCGAAAGAAGCCCGGGAGCGGCGCTTAGCTCCGGAGAGCCTCGTACCTTCGTCTTTAGCGTCTTTTGTGGTCTACATCCTAGCAGAAAGCTTTTCCACTCTGTCTGGCAAGGAAAACCTGCGCCAGCACAGAAAACATCTCCCATCGTGTTCTGGACGTTGCACGGAGGTCTGCCAAGTGTTTGAAAGAAACAAAGAAAAGTTGTCCAAAACAGCTTCCAATCGAATATTCATGTGATTGGAAAAGTCAGGAAAGTGGTAAGGTACTGTTTTCTATCAGTTGGCAAGCTGCGCACACAATCCCAGTGTTGTACAGCTTCCTTCTTCACCTTTCCGATGCTGCCGCTCTCTCCGGCTCCCGGAGCCGAAGAAGCGGCTTCCTCGCGCAACGACGATTGTACCGCTCACAGTGCTCTCTTAGCGCCGCTTCTGCCGAATGAAGCCCGGGAGCGGCGCTTAACTCCGGAGAGCCTCGTACCATCTTCTTTAGCGTCTTTTGTGGTCTACATCCTAGCAGAAAGCTTTTCCACTCTGTCTGGCAAGGAAAACCTGCGCCAGCGCAGAAAACATCTCCCATCGTGTTCTGGACGTTGCACGGAGGTCTGCCAAGTGTTTGCATAAAGAAATGAAAAGTTGTCCAAAATAACTTCCTATCGAATGTTCATGTGATTGGAAAGGTCAGGAAAGTGGTAAGGTACTATTTTCTATCAGTTGGCAAGCTGCGCACACAATCCCAGTGTTGTACAGCTTCCTTCTTCACCTTTCCGATGCTGCCGCTCTCTCCGGCTCCCGGAGCCGAAGAAGCGGCTTCTTCGCGCAAAGACGATTGTACCGCTCACAGTGCTCTCTTAGCGCCGCTTCTGCCGAAAGAAGCCCGGGAGCGGCGCTTAACTCCGGAGAGCATCGTCCCTTCGTCTTTAGCGTCTTTTGTGGTCTACATCCTAGCAGAAAGCTTTTCCACTCTGTCTGGCAAGGAAAACCTGCGCCAGCACAGAAAACATCTCCCATCGTGTTCTGGACGTTGTACGGAGGTCTGCCAAGTGTTTGAAAGAAACAAAGAAAAGTTGTCCAAAACAGCTACCAATCGAAGATTCATGTGATTGGAAAAGTCAGGAAAGTGTAAGGTACTGTTTTCTATCAGTTGGCAAGCTGCGCACACAAGCCCAGTGTTGTACAGCTTCCTTCTTCACCTTTCCGATGCTGCCGCTCTCTCCGGCTCCCGGAGCCGAAGAAGCGGCTTCTTCGCGCAAAGACGATTGTACCGCTCACAGTGCTCTCTTAGCGCCGCTTCTGCCGAAAGAAGCCCGGGAGCGGTGCTTAGCTCCGGAGAGCCTCGTCCCTTCGTCTTTAGCGTCTTTTGTGGTCTACATCCTAGCAGAAAGCTTTTCCACTCAGTCTGGCAAGGAAAACCTGCGCCAGCGCAGAAAACATCTCCCATCGTGTTCTGGACGTTGCACGGAGGTCTGCCAAGTGTTTGCATAAAGAAATGAAAAGTTGTCCAAAATAACTTCCTATCGAATGTTCATGTGATTGGAAAAGTCAGGAAAGTGGTAAGGTACTGTTTTCTATCAGTTGGCAAGCTGCGCACACAATCCCAGTGTTGTACAGCTTCCTTCTTCACCTTTCCGATGCTGCCGCTCTCTCCGGCTCCCGGAGCCGAAGAAGCGGCTTCTTCGCGCAAAGACGATTGTACCGGTCACAGTGCTCTCTTTCGCCGCTTCTGCCAAAAGAAGCCCGGGAGCGGTGCTTAGCTCCGGAGAGCCTCGTACCTTCGTCTTTAGCGTCTTTTGTGGTCTACATCCTAGCAGAAAGCTTTTCCACTCTGTCTGGCAAGGAAAACATGCGGAACACAGAAAACATCTCCCATCGTGTTCTGGACGTTGCACGGAGGTCTGCCAAGTGTTTGCATAAAGAAATGAAAAGTTGTCCAAAATAACTTCCTATCGAATGTTCATGTGATTGGAAAAGTCAGGAAAGTGGTAAGGTACTGTTTTCTATCAGTTGGCAAGCTGCGCACACAAGCCCAGTGTTGTACAGCTTCCTTCTTCACCTTTCCGATGCTGCCGCTCTCTCCGGCTCCCGGAGCCGAAGAAGCGGCTTCTTCGCGCAAAGACGATTGTACCGCTCACAGTGCTCTCTTAGCGCGGCTTCTGCCAAAAGAAGCCCGGGAGCGGTGCTTAGCTCCGGAGAGCATCGTACCTTCGTCTTTAGCGTCTTTTGTGGTCTACATCCTAGCAGAAAGCTTTTCCACTCTGTCTGGCAAGGATAACCTGCGCCAGCACAGAAAACATCTCCCATCGTGTTCTGGACGTTGTACGGAGGTCTGCCATGTGTTTGCATAAAGAAATGAAAAGTTGTCCAAAATAACTTCCTATCGAATGTTGATGTGATTGGAAAAGTCAGGAAAGTGGTAAGGTACTGTTTTCTATCAGTTGGCAAGCTGCGCACACAATCCCAGTGTTGTACAGCTTCCTTCTTCACCTTTCCGATGCTGCCGCTCTCTCCGGCTCCCGGAGCCGAAGAAGCGGCTTCTTCGCGCAAAGACGATTGTACCGCTCACAGTGCTCTCTTAGCGCCGCTTCTGCCGAAAGAAGCCCGGGAGCGGCGCTTAGCTCCGGAGAGCATCGTCCCTTCGTCTTTAGCGTCTTTTGTGGTCTACATCCTAGCAGAAAGCTTTTCCACTCTGTCTGGCAAGGAAAACCTGCGCCAGCACAGAAAACATCTCCCATCGTGTTCTGGACGTTGCACGGAGGTCTGCCAAGTGTTTGAAAGAAACAAAGAAAAGTTGTCCAAAACAGCTTCCAATCGAATATTCATGTGATTGGAAAAGTCAGGAAAGTGGTAAGGTACTGTTTTCTATCAGTTGGCAAGCTGCGCACACAATCCCAGTGTTGTACAGCTTCCTTCTTCACCTTTCCGATGCTGCCGCTCTCTCCGGCTCCCGGAGCCGAAGAAGCGGCTTCTTCGCGCAAAGGCGATTGTACCGCTCACAGTGCTCTCTTAGCGCCGCTTCTGCCGAAAGAAGCCCGGGAGCGGTGCTTAGCTCCGGAGAGCCTCGTCCCTTCGTCTTTAGCGTCTTTTGTGGTCTACATCCTAGCAGAAAGCTTTTCCACTCTGGCAAGGATAGCCTGCGCCAGCGCAGAAAACATCTCCCATCGTGTTCTGGACGGTGCACGGAGGTCTGCCAAGTGTTTGCATAAAGAAATGAAAAGTTGTCCAAAATAACTTCCTATCGATTGTTCATGTGATTGGAAAAGTCAGGAAAGTGGTAAGGTACTGTTTTCTATCAGTTGGCAAGCTGCGCACACAATCCCAGTGTTGTACAGCTTCCTTCTTCACCTTTCCGATGCTGCCGCTCTCTCCGGCTCCCGGAGCCGAAGAAGCGGCTTCTTCGCGCAAAGACGATTGTACCGCTCACAGTGCTCTCTTAGCGCCGCTTCTGCCGAAAGAAGCCCGGGAGCGGTGCTTAGCTCCGGAGAGCATCGTACCTTCGTCTTTAGCGTCTTTTGTGGTCTACATCCTAGCAGAAAGCTTTTCCACTCTGTCTGGCAAGGAAAACCTGCGCCAGCACAGAAAACATCTCCCATCGTGTTCTGGACGTTGCACGGAGGTCTGCCAAGTGTTTGAAAGAAACAAAGAAAAGTTGTCCAAAACAGCTTCCAATCGAATGTTCATGTGATTGGAAAAGTCAGGAAAGTGGTAAGGTACTGTTTTCTATCAGTTGGCAAGCTGCGCACACAATCCCAGTGTTGTACAGCTTCCTTCTTCACCTTTCCGATGCTGCCGCTCTCTCCGGCTCCCGGAGCCGAAGAAGCGGCTTCTTCGCGCAAAGGCGATTGTACCGCTCACAGTGCTCTCTTAGCGCCGCTTCTGCCGAAAGAAGCCCGGGAGCGGCGCTTAGCTCCGGAGAGCATCGTCCCTTCGTCTTTAGCGTCTTTTGTGGTCTACATCCTAGCAGAAAGCTTTTCCACTCTGTCTGGCAAGGAAAACCTGCGCCAGCACAGAAAACATCTCCCATCGTGTTCTGGACGTTGTACGGAGGTCTGCCAAGTGTTTGACAAGAAGAGAAGAAAAGTTGTCCAAAACAGCTTCCAATCGAATATTCATGTGATTGGAAAAGTCAGGAAAGTGGTAAGGTACTGTTTTCTATCAGTTGGCAAGCTGCGCACACAATCCCAGTGTTGTACAGCTTCCTTCTTCACCTTTCCGATGCTGCCGCTCTCTCCGGCTCCCGGAGCCGAAGAAGCGGCTTCTTCGCGCAAAGACGATTGTACCGCTCACAGTGCTCTCTTAGCGCCGCTTCTGCCGAAAGAAGCCCGGGAGCGGCGCTTAGCTCCGGAGAGCATCGTACCTTCGTCTTTAGCGTCTTTTGTGGTCTACATCCTAGCAGAAAGCTTTTCCACTCTGTCTGGCAAGGAAAACCTGCGCCAGCGCAGAAAACATCTCCCATCGTGTTCTGGACGTTGCACGGAGGTCTGCCAAGTGTTTGCATAAAGAAATGAAAAGTTGTCCAAAATAACTTCCTATCGAATGTTCATGTGATTGGAAAGGTCAGGAAAGTGTAAGGTACTGTTTTCTATCAGTTGGCAAACTGCGCACACAATCCCAGTGTTGTACAGCTTCCTTCTTCACCTTTCCGATGCTGCCGCTCTCTCCGGCTCCCGGAGCCGAAGAAGCGGCTTCTTCGCGCAAAGACGATTGTACCGCTCACAGTGCTCTCTTAGCGCCGCTTCTGCCGAAAGAAGCCCGGGAGCGGCGCTTAGCTCCGGAGAGCCTCGTACCTTCGTCTTTAGCGTCTTTTGTGGTCTACATCCTAGCAGAAAGCTTTTCCACTCTGTCTGGCAAGGAAAACCTGCGCCAGCACAGAAAACATCTCCCATCGTGTTCTGGACGTTGCACGGAGGTCTGCCAAGTGTTTGAAAGAAACAAAGAAAAGTTGTCCAAAACAGCTTCCAATCGAATGTTCATGTGATTGGAAAAGTCAGGAAAGTGGTAAGGTACTGTTTTCTATCAGTTGGCAAGCTGCGCACACAAGCCCAGTGTTGTACAGCTTCCTTCTTCACCTTTCCGATGCTGCCGCTCTCTCCGGCTCCCGGAGCCGAAGAAGCGGCTTCCTCGCGCAACGACGATTGTACCGCTCACAGTGCTCTCTTAGCGCCGCTTCTGCCGAATGAAGCCCGGGAGCGGCGCTTAACTCCGGAGAGCCTCGTACCATCTTCTTTAGCGTCTTTTGTGGTCTACATCCTAGCAGAAAGCTTTTCCACTCTGTCTGGCAAGGAAAACCTGCGCCAGCGCAGAAAACATCTCCCATCGTGTTCTGGACGTTGCACGGAGGTCTGCCAAGTGTTTGCATAAAGAAATGAAAAGTTGTCCAAAATAACTTCCTATCGAATGTTCATGTGATTGGAAAGGTCAGGAAAGTGGTAAGGTACTGTTTTCTATCAGTTGGCAAGCTGCGCACACAATCCCAGTGTTGTACAGCTTCCTTCTTCACCTTTCCGATGCTGCCGCTCTCTCCGGCTCCCGGAGCCGAAGAAGCGGCTTCTTCGCGCAAAGACGATTGTACCGCTCACAGTGCTCTCTTAGCGCCGCTTCTGCCGAAAGAAGCCCGGGAGCGGCGCTTAACTCCGGAGAGCATCGTCCCTTCGTCTTTAGCGTCTTTTGTGGTCTACATCCTAGCAGAAAGCTTTTCCACTCTGTCTGGCAAGGAAAACCTGCGCCAGCACAGAAAACATCTCCCATCGTGTTCTGGACGTTGTACGGAGGTCTGCCAAGTGTTTGAAAGAAACAAAGAAAAGTTGTCCAAAACAGCTACCAATCGAAGATTCATGTGATTGGAAACGTCAGGAAAGTGTAAGGTACTGTTTTCTATCAGTTGGCAAGCTGCGCACACAAGCCCAGTGTTGTACAGCTTCCTTCTTCACCTTTCCGATGCTGCCGCTCTCTCCGGCTCCCGGAGCCGAAGAAGCGGCTTCTTCGCGCAAAGACGATTGTACCGCTCACAGTGCTCTCTTAGCGCCGCTTCTGCCGAAAGAAGCCCGGGAGCGGTGCTTAGCTCCGGAGAGCCTCGTCCCTTCGTCTTTAGCGTCTTTTGTGGTCTACATCCTAGCAGAAAGCTTTTCCACTCAGTCTGGCAAGGAAAACCTGCGCCAGCGCAGAAAACATCTCCCATCGTGTTCTGGACGTTGCACGGAGGTCTGCCAAGTGTTTGCATAAAGAAATGAAAAGTTGTCCAAAATAACTTCCTATCGAATGTTCATGTGATTGGAAAAGTCAGGAAAGTGGTAAGGTACTGTTTTCTATCAGTTGGCAAGCTGCGCACACAATCCCAGTGTTGTACAGCTTCCTTCTTCACCTTTCCGATGCTGCCGCTCTCTCCGGCTCCCGGAGCCGAAGAAGCGGCTTCTTCGCGCAAAGACGATTGTACCGGTCACAGTGCTCTCTTTCGCCGCTTCTGCCGAAAGAAGCCCGGGAGCGGTGCTTAGCTCCGGAGAGCCTCGTACCTTCGTCTTTAGCGTCTTTTGTGGTCTACATCCTAGCAGAAAGCTTTTCCACTCTGTCTGGCAAGGAAAACATGCGGAACACAGAAAACATCTCCCATCGTGTTCTGGACGTTGCACGGAGGTCTGCCAAGTGTTTGCATAAAGAAATGAAAAGTTGTCCAAAATAACTTCCTATCGAATGTTCATGTGATTGGAAAAGTCAGGAAAGTGGTAAGGTACTGTTTTCTATCAGTTGGCAAGCTGCGCACACAAGCCCAGTGTTGTACAGCTTCCTTCTTCACCTTTCCGATGCTGCCGCTCTCTCCGGCTCCCGGAGCCGAAGAAGCGGCTTCTTCGCGCAAAGACGATTGTACCGCTCACAGTGCTCTCTTAGCGCGGCTTCTGCCGAAAGAAGCCCGGGAGCGGCGCTTAGCTCCGGAGAGCATCGTACCTTCGTCTTTAGCGTCTTTTGTGGTCTACATCCTAGCAGAAAGCTTTTCCACTCAGTCTGGCAAGGAAAACCTGCGCCAGCGCAGGAAACATCTCCCATCGTGTTCTGGACGTTGCACGGAGGTCTGCCAAGTGTTTGCATAACGAAATGAAAAGTTGTCCAAAATAACTTCCTATCGAATGTTCATGTGATTGGAAAAGTCAGGAAAGTGGTAAGGTACTGTTTTCTATCAGTTGGCAAGCTGCGCACACAATCCCAGTGTTGTACAGCTTCCTTCTTCACCTTTCCGATGCTGCCGCTCTCTCCGGCTCCCGGAGCCGAAGAAGCGGCTTCTTCGCGCAAAGACGATTGTACCGCTCACAGTGCTCTCTTAGCGCGGCTTCTGCCGAAAGAAGCCCGGGAGCGGCGCTTAGCTCCGGAGAGCATCGTACCTTCGTCTTTAGCGTCTTTTGTGGTCTACATCCTAGCAGAAAGCTTTTCCACTCAGTCTGGCAAGGATAACCTGCGCGAGCACAGAAAACATCTCCCATTGTGTTCTGGACGTTGTACGGAGGTCTGCCAAGTGTTTGACAAGAAGAGAGGAAAAGTTGTCCAAAACAGCTTCCAATCGAATATTCCTGTGATTGGAAAAGTCAGGAAAGTGGTAAGGTACTGTTTTCTATCAGTTGGCAAGCTGCGCACACAAGCCCAGTGTTGTACAGCTTCCTTCTTCACCTTTCCGATGCTGCCGCTCTCTCCGGCTCCCGGAGCCGAAGAAGCGGCTTCTTCGCGCAAAGACGATTGTACCGCTCACAGTGCTCTCTTAGCGCCGCTTCTGCCGAAAGAAGCCCGGGAGCGGCGCTTAACTCCGGAGAGCATCGTCCCTTCGTCTTTAGCGTCTTTTGTGGTCTACATCCTAGCAGAAAGCTTTTCCACTCTGTCTGGCAAGGAAAACCTGCGCCAGCACAGAAAACATCTCCCATCGTGTTCTGGACGTTGCACGGAGGTCTGCCAAGTGTTTGAAAGAAACAAAGAAAAGTTGTCCAAAACAGCTTCCAATCGAATGTTCATGTGATTGGAAAAGTCAGGAGAGTGGTAAGGTACTGTTTTCTATCAGTTGGCAAGCTGCGCACACAATCCCAGTGTTGTACAGCTTCCTTCTTCACCTTTCCGATGCTGCCGCTCTCTCCGGCTCCCGGAGCCGAAGAAGCGGCTTCTTCGCGCAAAGACGATTGTACCGCTCACAGTGCTCTCTTAGCGCGGCTTCTGCCGAAAGAAGCCCGGGAGCGGTGCTTAGCTCCGGAGAGCATCGTCCCTTCGTCTTTAGCGTCTTTTGTGGTCTACATCCTAGCAGAAAGCTTTTCCACTCTGTCTGGCAAGGAAAACCTGCGCCAGCACAGAAAACATCTCCCATCGTGTTCTGGACGTTGCACGGAGGTCTGCCAAGTGTTTGAAAGAAACAAAGAAAAGTTGTCCAAAACAGCTTCCAATCGAATATTCATGTGATTGGAAAAGTCAGGAAAGTGGTAAGGTACTGTTTTCTATCAGTTGGCAAGCTGCGCACACAATCCCAGTGTTGTACAGCTTCCTTCTTCACCTTTCCGATGCTGCCGCTCTCTCCGGCTCCCGGAGCCGAAGAAGCGGCTTCTTCGCGCAAAGGCGATTGTACCGCTCACAGTGCTCTCTTAGCGCCGCTTCTGCCGAAAGAAGCCCGGGAGCGGTGCTTAGCTCCGGAGAGCCTCGTCCCTTCGTCTTTAGCGTCTTTTGTGGTCTACATCCTAGCAGAAAGCTTTTCCACTCTGGCAAGGATAACCTGCGCCAGCGCAGAAAACATCTCCCATCGTGTTCTGGACGTTGCACGGAGGTCTGCCAAGTGTTTGCATAAAGAAATGAAAAGTTGTCCAAAATAACTTCCTATCGATTGTTCATGTGATTGGAAAAGTCAGGAAAGTGGTAAGGTACTGTTTTCTATCAGTTGGCAAGCTGCGCACACAATCCCAGTGTTGTACAGCTTCCTTCTTCACCTTTCCGATGCTGCCGCTCTCTCCGGCTCCCGGAGCCGAAGAAGCGGCTTCTTCGCGCAAAGACGATTGTACCGCTCACAGTGCTCTCTTAGCGCGGCTTCTGCCGAAAGAAGCCCGGGAGCGGTGCTTAGCTCCGGAGAGCATCGTACCTTCGTCTTTAGCGTCTTTTGTGGTCTACATCCTAGCAGAAAGCTTTTCCACTCTGTCTGGCAAGGAAAACCTGCGCCAGCACAGAAAACATCTCCCATCGTGTTCTGGACGTTGCACGGAGGTCTGCCAAGTGTTTGAAAGAAACAAAGAAAAGTTGTCCAAAACAGCTTCCAATCGAATGTTCATGTGATTGGAAAAGTCAGGAAAGTGGTAAGGTACTGTTTTCTATCAGTTGGCAAGCTGCGCACACAATCCCAGTGTTGTACAGCTTCCTTCTTCACCTTTCCGATGCTGCCGCTCTCTCCGGCTCCCGGAGCCGAAGAAGCGGCTTCTTCGCGCAAAGGCGATTGTACCGCTCACAGTGCTCTCTTAGCGCGGCTTCTGCCGAAAGAAGCCCGGGAGCGGCGCTTAGCTCCGGAGAGCATCGTCCCTTCGTCTTTAGCGTCTTTTGTGGTCTACATCCTAGCAGAAAGCTTTTCCACTCTGTCTGGCAAGGAAAACCTGCGCCAGCACAGAAAACATCTCCCATCGTGTTCTGGACGTTGTACGGAGGTCTGCCAAGTGTTTGACAAGAAGAGAAGAAAAGTTGTCCAAAACAGCTTCCAATCGAATATTCATGTGATTGGAAAAGTCAGGAAAGTGGTAAGGTACTGTTTTCTATCAGTTGGCAAGCTGCGCACACAATCCCAGTGTTGTACAGCTTCCTTCTTCACCTTTCCGATGCTGCCGCTCTCTCCGGCTCCCGGAGCCGAAGAAGCGGCTTCTTCGCGCAAAGACGATTGTACCGCTCACAGTGCTCTCTTAGCGCCGCTTCTGCCGAAAGAAGCCCGGGAGCGGCGCTTAGCTCCGGAGAGCATCGTACCTTCGTCTTTAGCGTCTTTTGTGGTCTACATCCTAGCAGAAAGCTTTTCCACTCTGTCTGGCAAGGAAAACCTGCGCCAGCGCAGAAAACATCTCCCATCGTGTTCTGGACGTTGCACGGAGGTCTGCCAAGTGTTTGCATAAAGAAATGAAAAGTTGTCCAAAATAACTTCCTATCGAATGTTCATGTGATTGGAAAGGTCAGGAAAGTGTAAGGTACTGTTTTCTATCAGTTGGCAAACTGCGCACACAATCCCAGTGTTGTACAGCTTCCTTCTTCACCTTTCCGATGCTGCCGCTCTCTCCGGCTCCCGGAGCCGAAGAAGCGGCTTCTTCGCGCAAAGACGATTGTACCGCTCACAGTGCTCTCTTAGCGCCGCTTCTGCCGAAAGAAGCCCGGGAGCGGCGCTTAGCTCCGGAGAGCCTCGTACCTTCGTCTTTAGCGTCTTTTGTGGTCTACATCCTAGCAGAAAGCTTTTCCACTCAGTCTGGCAAGGAAAACCTGCGCCAGCACAGAAAACATCTCCCATCGTGTTCTGGACGTTGCACGGAGGTCTGCCAAGTGTTTGAAAGAAACAAAGAAAAGTTGTCCAAAACAGCTTCCAATCGAATGTTCATGTGATTGGAAAAGTCAGGAAAGTGGTAAGGTACTGTTTTCTATCAGTTGGCAAGCTGCGCACACAAGCCCAGTGTTGTACAGCTTCCTTCTTCACCTTTCCGATGCTGCCGCTCTCTCCGGCTCCCGGAGCCGAAGAAGCGGCTTCTTCGCGCAAAGACGATTGTACCGCTCACAGTGCTCTCTTAGCGCCGCTTCTGCCGAAAGAAGCCCGGGAGCGGTGCTTAGATCCGGAGAGCCTCGTCCCTTCGTCTTTAGCGTCTTTTGTGGTCTACATCCTAGCAGAAAGCTTTTCCACTCAGTCTGGCAAGGAAAACCTGCGCCAGCGCAGAAAACATCTCCCATCGTGTTCTGGACGTTGCACGGAGGTCTGCCAAGTGTTTGCATAAAGAAATGAAAAGTTGTCCAAAATAACTTCCTATCGAATGTTCATGTGATTGGAAAAGTCAGGAAAGTGGTAAGGTACTGTTTTCTATCAGTTGGCAAGCTGCGCACACAAGCCCAGTGTTGTACAGCTTCCTTCTTCACCTTTCCGATGCTGCCGCTCTCTCCGGCTCCCGGAGCCGAAGAAGCGGCTTCTTCACGCAAAGACGATTGTACCGCTCACAGTGCTCTCTTAGCGCGGCTTCTGCCGAAAGAAGCCCGGGAGCGGCGCTTAGCTCCGGAGAGCATCGTACCTTCGTCTTTAGCGTCTTTTGTGGTCTACATCCTAGCAGAAAGCTTTTCCACTCAGTCTGGCAAGGAAAACCTGCGCCAGCGCAGGAAACATCTCCCATCGTGTTCTGGACGTTGCACGGAGGTCTGCCAAGTGTTTGCATAACGAAATGAAAAGTTGTCCAAAATAACTTCCTATCGAATGTTCATGTGATTGGAAAAGTCAGGAAAGTGGTAAGGTACTGTTTTCTATCAGTTGGCAAGCTGCGCACACAATCCCAGTGTTGTACAGCTTCCTTCTTCACCTTTCCGATGCTGCCGCTCTCTCCGGCTCCCGGAGCCGAAGAAGCGGCTTCTTCGCGCAAAGACGATTGTACCGCTCACAGTGCTCTCTTAGCGCCGCTTCTGCCGAAAGAAGCCCGGGAGCGGTGCTTAGCTCCGGAGAGGCTCGTACCTTCGTCTTTAGCGTCTTTTGTGGTCTACATCCTAGCAGAAAGCTTTTCCACTCTGTCTGGCAAGGATAACCTGCGCCAGCACAGAAAACATCTCCCATCGTGTTCTGGACGTTGTACGGAGGTCTGCCAAGTGTTTGCATAAAGAAATGAAAAGTTGTCCAAAATAACTTCCTATCGAATGTTCATGTGATTGGAAAAGTCAGGAAAGTGGTAAGGTACTGTTTTCTATCAGTTGGCAAGCTGCGCACACAATCCCAGTGTTGTACAGCTTCCTTCTTCACCTTTCCGATGCTGCCGCTCTCTCCGGCTCCCGGAGCCGAAGAAGCGGCTTCTTCGCGCAAAGACGATTGTACCGCTCACAGTGCTCTCTTAGCGCCGCTTCTGCCGAAAGAAGCCCGGGAGCGGCGCTTAGCTCCGGAGAGCATCGTACCTTCGTCTTTAGCGTCTTTTGTGGTCTACATCCTAGCAGAAAGCTTTTCCACTCTGTCTGGCAAGGAAAACCTGCGCAAGCACAGAAAACATCTCCCATCGTGTTCTGGACGTTGCACGGATGTCTACCAAGTGTTTGAAAGAAACAAAGAAAAGTTGTCCAAAACAGCTTCCAATCGAATATTCATGTGATTGGAAAAGTCAGGAAAGTGGTAAGGTACTGTTTTCTATCAGTTGGCAAGCTGCGCACACAATCCCAGTGTTGTACAGCTTCCTTCTTCACCTTTCCGATGCTGCCGCTCTCTCCGGCTCCCGGAGCCGAAGAAGCGGCTTCTTCGCGCAAAGGCGATTGTACCGCTCACAGTGCTCTCTTAGCGCCGCTTCTGCCGAAAGAAGCCCGGGAGCGGTGCTTAGCTCCGGAGAGCCTCGTACCTTCGTCTTTAGCGTCTTTTGTGGTCTACATCCTAGCAGAAAGCTTTTCCACTCTGTCTGGCAAGGAAAACCTGCGCCAGCGCAGAAAACATCTCCCATCGTGTTCTGGACGTTGCACGGAGGTCTGCCAAGTGTTTGCATAAAGAAATGAAAAGTTGTCCAAAATAACTTCCTATCGAATGTTCATGTGATTGGAAAAGTCAGGAAAGTGGTAAGGTACTGTTTTCTATCAGTTGGCAAGCTGCGCACACAATCCCAGTGTTGTACAGCTTCCTTCTTCACCTTTCCGATGCTGCCGCTCTCTCCGGCTCCCGGAGCCGAAGAAGCGGCTTCTTCGCGCAAAGACGATTGTACCGCTCACAGTGCTCTCTTAGCGCCGCTTCTGCCGAAAGAAGCCCGGGAGCGGCGCTTAGCTCCGGAGAGCATCGTACCTTCGTCTTTAGCGTCTTTTGTGGTCTACATCCTAGCAGAAAGCTTTTCCACTCAGTCTGGCAAGGATAACCTGCGCCAGCACAGAAAACATCTCCCATTGTGTTCTGGACGTTGTACGGAGGTCTGCCAAGTGTTTGACAAGAAGAGAGGAAAAGTTGTCCAAAACAGCTTCCAATCGAATATTCCTGTGATTGGAAAAGTCAGGAAAGTGGTAAGGTACTGTTTTCTATCAGTTGGCAAGCTGCGCACACAATCCCAGTGTTGTACAGCTTCCTTCTTCACCTTTCCGATGCTGCCGCTCTCTCCGGCTCCCGGAGCCGAAGAAGCGGCTTCTTCGCGCAAAGACGATTGTACCGCTCACAGTGCTCTCTTAGCGCCGCTTCTGCCGAAAGAAGCCCGGGAGCGGCGCTTAACTCCGGAGAGCATCGTCCCTTCGTCTTTAGCGTCTTTTGTGGTCTACATCCTAGCAGAAAGCTTTTCCACTCTGTCTGGCAAGGAAAACCTGCGCCAGCACAGAAAACATCTCCCATCGTGTTCTGGACGTTGCACGGAGGTCTGCCAAGTGTTTGAAAGAAACAAAGAAAAGTTGTCCAAAACAGCTTCCAATCGAATGTTCATGTGATTGGAAAAGTCAGGAGAGTGGTAAGGTACTGTTTTCTATCAGTTGGCAAGCTGCGCACACAATCCCAGTGTTGTACAGCTTCCTTCTTCACCTTTCCGATGCTGCCGCTCTCTCCGGCTCCCGGAGCCGAAGAAGCGGCTTCTTCGCGCAAAGACGATTGTACCGGTCACAGTGCTCTCTTAGCGCGGCTTCTGCCGAAAGAAGCCCGGGAGTGGTGCTTAGCTATGGAGAGCATCGTACCTTCGTCTTTAGCGTCTTTTGTGGTCTACATCCTAGCAGAAAGCTTTTCCACTCTGTCTGGCAAGGATAACCTGCGCCAGCACAGAAAACATCTCCCATCGTGTTCTGGACGTTGTACGGAGGTCTGCCAAGTGTTTGCATAAAGAAATGAAAAGTTGTCCAAAATAACTTCCTATCGAATGTTGATGTGATTGGAAAAGTCAGGAAAGTGGTAAGGTACTGTTTTCTATCAGTTGGCAAGCTGCGCACACAATCCCAGTGTTGTACAGCTTCCTTCTTCACCTTTCCGATGCTGCCGCTCTCTCCGGCTCCCGGAGCCGAAGAAGCGGCTTCTTCGCGCAAAGACGATTGTACCGCTCACAGTGCTCTCTTAGCGCCGCTTCTGCCGAAAGAAGCCCGGGAGCGGCGCTTAGCTCCGGAGAGCATCGTACCTTCGTCTTTAGCGTCTTTTGTGGTCTACATCCTAGCAGAAAGCTTTTCCACTCTGTCTGGCAAGGAAAACCTGCGCCAGCGCAGAAAACATCTCCCATCGTGTTCTGGACGTTGCACGGAGGTCTGCCAAGTGTTTGCATAAAGAAATGAAAAGTTGTCCAAAATAACTTCCTATCGAATGTTCATGTGATTGGAAAGGTCAGGAAAGTGTAAGGTACTGTTTTCTATCAGTTGGCAAGCTGCGCACACAATCCCAGTGTTGTACAGCTTCCTTCTTCACCTTTCCGATGCTGCCGCTCTCTCCGGCTCCCGGAGCCGAAGAAGCGGCTTCTTCGCGCAAAGACGATTGTACCGCTCACAGTGCTCTCTTAGCGCCGCTTCTGCCGAAAGAAGCCCGGGAGCGGCGCTTAGCTCCGGAGAGCCTCGTCCCTTCGTCTTTAGCGTCTTTTGTGGTCTACATCCTAGCAGAAAGCTTTTCCACTCAGTCTGGCAAGGAAAACCTGCGCCAGCACAGAAAACATCTCCCATCGTGTTCTGGACGTTGCACGGATGTCTGCCAAGTGTTTGAAAGAAACAAAGAAAAGTTGTCCAAAACAGCTTCCAATCGAATGTTCATGTGATTGGAAAAGTCAGGAAAGTGGTAAGGTACTGTTTTCTATCAGTTGGCAAGCTGCGCACACAATCCCAGTGTTGTACAGCTTCCTTCTTCACCTTTCCGATGCTGCCGCTCTCTCCGGCTCCCGGAGCCGAAGAAGCGGCTTCTTCGCGCAAAGGCGATTGTACCGCTCACAGTGCTCTCTTAGCGCCGCTTCTGCCGAAAGAAGCCCGGGAGCGGTGCTTAGCTCCGGAGAGCCTCGTACCTTCGTCTTTAGCGTCTTTTGTGGTCTACATCCTAGCAGAAAGCTTTTCCACTCTGTGTGGCAAGGAAAACCTGCGCCAGCGCAGAAAACATCTCCCATCGTGTTCTGGACGTTGCACGGAGGTCTGCCAAGTGTTTGCATAAAGAAATGAAAAGTTGTCCAAAATAACTTCCTATCGAATGTTCATGTGATTGGAAAAGTCAGGAAAGTGGTAAGGTACTGTTTTCTATCAGTTGGCAAGCTGCGCACACAATCCCAGTGTTGTACAGCTTCCTTCTTCACCTTTCCGATGCTGCCGCTCTCTCCGGCTCCCGGAGCCGAAGAAGCGGCTTCTTCGCGCAAAGACGATTGTACCGCTCACAGTGCTCTCTTAGCGCCGCTTCTGCCGAAAGAAGCCCGGGAGCGGCGCTTAGCTCCGGAGAGCATCGTACCTTCGTCTTTAGCGTCTTTTGTGGTCTACATCCTAGCAGAAAGCTTTTCCACTCAGTCTGGCAAGGATAACCTGCGCCAGCACAGAAAACATCTCCCATTGTGTTCTGGACGTTGTACGGAGGTCTGCCAAGTGTTTGACAAGAAGAGAGGAAAAGTTGTCCAAAACAGCTTCCAATCGAATATTCCTGTGATTGGAAAAGTCAGGAAAGTGGTAAGGTACTGTTTTCTATCAGTTGGCAAGCTGCGCACACAATCCCAGTGTTGTACAGCTTCCTTCTTCACCTTTCCGATGCTGCCGCTCTCTCCGGCTCCCGGAGCCGAAGAAGCGGCTTCTTCGCGCAAAGACGATTGTACCGCTCACAGTGCTCTCTTAGCGCCGCTTCTGCCGAAAGAAGCCCGGGAGCGGCGCTTAACTCCGGAGAGCATCGTCCCTTCGTCTTTAGCGTCTTTTGTGGTCTACATCCTAGCAGAAAGCTTTTCCACTCTGTCTGGCAAGGAAAACCTGCGCCAGCACAGAAAACATCTCCCATCGTGTTCTGGACGTTGCACGGAGGTCTGCCAAGTGTTTGAAAGAAACAAAGAAAAGTTGTCCAAAACAGCTTCCAATCGAATGTTCATGTGATTGGAAAAGTCAGGAGAGTGGTAAGGTACTGTTTTCTATCAGTTGGCAAGCTGCGCACACAATCCCAGTGTTGTACAGCTTCCTTCTTCACCTTTCCGATGCTGCCGCTCTCTCCGGCTCCCGGAGCCGAAGAAGCGGCTTCTTCGCGCAAAGACGATTGTACCGGTCACAGTGCTCTCTTAGCGCGGCTTCTGCCGAAAGAAGCCCGGGAGTGGTGCTTAGCTATGGAGAGCATCGTACCTTCGTCTTTAGCGTCTTTTGTGGTCTACATCCTAGCAGAAAGCTTTTCCACTCTGTCTGGCAAGGATAACCTGCGCCAGCACAGAAAACATCTCCCATCGTGTTCTGGACGTTGTACGGAGGTCTGCCAAGTGTTTGCATAAAGAAATGAAAAGTTGTCCAAAATAACTTCCTATCGAATGTTGATGTGATTGGAAAAGTCAGGAAAGTGGTAAGGTACTGTTTTCTATCAGTTGGCAAGCTGCGCACACAATCCCAGTGTTGTACAGCTTCCTTCTTCACCTTTCCGATGCTGCCGCTCTCTCCGGCTCCCGGAGCCGAAGAAGCGGCTTATTCGCGCAAAGACGATTGTACCGCTCACAGTGCTCTCTTAGCGCCGCTTCTGCCGAAAGAAGCCCGGGAGCGGCGCTTAGCTCCGGAGAGCATCGTACCTTCGTCTTTAGCGTCTTTTGTGGTCTACATCCTAGCAGAAAGCTTTTCCACTCTGTCTGGCAAGGAAAACCTGCGCCAGCGCAGAAAACATCTCCCATCGTGTTCTGGACGTTGCACGGAGGTCTGCCAAGTGTTTGCATAAAGAAATGAAAAGTTGTCCAAAATAACTTCCTATCGAATGTTCATGTGATTGGAAAGGTCAGGAAAGTGTAAGGTACTGTTTTCTATCAGTTGGCAAGCTGCGCACACAATCCCAGTGTTGTACAGCTTCCTTCTTCACCTTTCCGATGCTGCCGCTCTCTCCGGCTCCCGGAGCCGAAGAAGCGGCTTCTTCGCGCAAAGACGATTGTACCGCTCACAGTGCTCTCTTAGCGCCGCTTCTGCCGAAAGAAGCCCGGGAGCGGCGCTTAGCTCCGGAGAGCCTCGTCCCTTCGTCTTTAGCGTCTTTTGTGGTCTACATCCTAGCAGAAAGCTTTTCCACTCAGTCTGGCAAGGAAAACCTGCGCCAGCACAGAAAACATCTCCCATCGTGTTCTGGACGTTGCACGGATGTCTGCCAAGTGTTTGAAAGAAACAAAGAAAAGTTGTCCAAAACAGCTTCCAATCGAATGTTCATGTGATTGGAAAAGTCAGGAAAGTGGTAAGGTACTGTTTTCTATCAGTTGGCAAGCTGCGCACACAATCCCAGTGTTGTACAGCTTCCTTCTTCACCTTTCCGATGCTGCCGCTCTCTCCGGCTCCCGGAGCCGAAGAAGCGGCTTCCTCGCGCAACGACGATTGTACCGCTCACAGTGCTCTCTTAGCGCCGCTTCTGCCGAATGAAGCCCGGGAGCGGCGCTTAACTCCGGAGAGCCTCGTACCATCTTCTTTAGCGTCTTTTGTGGTCTACATCCTAGCAGAAAGCTTTTCCACTCTGTCTGGCAAGGAAAACCTGCGCCAGCGCAGAAAACATCTCCCATCGTGTTCTGGACGTTGCACGGAGGTCTGCCAAGTGTTTGCATAAAGAAATGAAAAGTTGTCCAAAATAACTTCCTATCGAATGTTCATGTGATTGGAAAGGTCAGGAAAGTGGTAAGGTACTGTTTTCTATCAGTTGGCAAGCTGCGCACACAATCCCAGTGTTGTACAGCTTCCTTCTTCACCTTTCCGATGCTGCCGCTCTCTCCGGCTCCCGGAGCCGAAGAAGCGGCTTCTTCGCGCAAAGACGATTGTACCGCTCACAGTGCTCTCTTACCGCCGCTTCTGCCGAAAGAAGCCCGGGAGCGGCGCTTAACTCCGGAGAGCATCGTACCTTCGTCTTTAGCGTCTTTTGTGGTCTACATCCTAGCAGAAAGCTTTTCCACTCTGTCTGGCAAGGAAAACCTGCGCCAGCACAGAAAACATCTCCCATCGTGTTCTGGACGTTGTACGGAGGTCTGCCAAGTGTTTGAAAGAAACAAAGAAAAGTTGTCCAAAACAGCTTCCAATCGAAGATTCATGTGATTGGAAAAGTCAGGAAAGTGGTAAGGTACTGTTTTCTATCAGTTGGCAAGCTGCGCACACAAGCCCAGTGTTGTACAGCTTCCTTCTTCACCTTTCCGATGCTGCCGCTCTCTCCGGCTCCCGGAGCCGAAGAAGCGGCTTCTTCGCGCAAAGACGATTGTACCGCTCACAGTGCTCTCTTAGCGCCGCTTCTGCCGAAAGAAGCCCGGGAGCGGTGCTTAGCTCCGGAGAGCCTCGTACCTTCGTCTTTAGCGTCTTTTGTGGTCTACATCCTAGCAGAAAGCTTTTCCACTCTGTCTGGCAAGGAAAACCTGCGCCACCACAGAAAACATCTCCCATCGTGTTCTGGACGTTGCACGGAGGTCTGCCAAGTGTTTGCATAAAGAAATGAAAAGTTGTCCAAAATAACTTCCTATCGAATGTTCATGTGATTGGAAAAGTCAGGAAAGTGGTAAGGTACTGTTTTCTATCAGTTGGCAAGCTGCGCACACAATCCCAGTGTTGTACAGCTTCCTTCTTCACCTTTCCGATGCTGCCGCTCTCTCCGGCTCCCGGAGCCGAAGAAGCGGCTTCTTCGCGCAAAGACGATTGTACCGGTCACAGTGCTCTCTTAGCGCCGCTTCTGCCGAAAGAAGCCCGGGAGCGGTGCTTAGCTCCGGAGAGCCTCGTACCTTCGTCTTTAGCGTCTTTTGTGGTCTACATCCTAGCAGAAAGCTTTTCCACTCTGTCTGGCAAGGAAAACCTGCGCCAGCACAGAAAACATCTCCCATCGTGTTCTGGACGTTGTACGGAGGTCTGCCAAGTGTTTGCATAAAGAAATGAAAAGTTGTCCAAAATAACTTCCTATCGAATGTTCATATGATTGGAAAAGTCAGGAAAGTGGTAAGGTACTGTTTTCTATCAGTTGGCAAGGTGCGCACACAATCCCAGTGTTGTACAGCTTCCTTCTTCACCTTTCCGATGCTGCCGCTCTCTCCGGCTCCCGGAGCCGAAGAAGCGGCTTCTTCGCGCAAAGACGATTGTACCGCTCACAGTGCTCTCTTAGCGCCGCTTCTGCCGAAAGAAGCCCGGGAGCGGTGCTTAGCTCCGGAGAGCCTCGTACCTTCGTCTTTAGCGTCTTTTGTGGTCTACATCCTAGCAGAAAGCTTTTCCACTCAGTCTGGCAAGGAAAACCTGCGCCAGCGCAGAAAACATCTCCCATCGTGTTCTGGACGTTGCACGGAGGTCTGCCAAATGTTTGCATAAAGAAATGAAAAGTTGTCCAAAATAACTTCCTATCGAATGTTCATGTGATTGGAAAAGTCAGGAAAGTGGTAAGGTACTGTTTTCTATCAGTTGGCAAGCTGCGCACACAATCCCAGTGTTGTACAGCTTCCTTCTTCACCTTTCCGATGCTGCCGCTCTCTCCGGCTCCCGGAGCCGAAGAAGCGGCTTCTTCGCGCAAAGACGATTGTACCGCTCACAGTGCTCTCTTAGCGCCGCTTCTGCCGAAAGAAGCCCGGGAGCGGCGCTTAGCTCCGGAGAGCATCGTACCTTCGTCTTTAGCGTCTTTTGTGGTCTACATCCTAGCAGAAAGCTTTTCCACTCTGTCTGGCAAGGATAACCTGCGCCAGCACAGAAAACATCTCCCATCGTGTTCTGGACGTTGTACGGAGGTCTGCCAAGTGTTTGACAAGAAGAGAGGAAAAGTTGTCCAAAACAGCTTCCAATCGAATATTCCTGTGATTGGAAAAGTCAGGAAAGTGGTAAGGTACTGTTTTCTATCAGTTGGCAAGCTGCGCACACAATCCCAGTGTTGTACAGCTTCCTTCTTCACCTTTCCGATGCTGCCGCTCTCTCCGGCTCCCGGAGCCGAAGAAGCGGCTTCTTCGCGCAAAGACGATTGTACCGCTCACAGTGCTCTCTTAGCGCCGCTTCTGCCGAAAGAAGCCCGGGAGCGGCGCTTAGCCCCGGAGAGCATCGTACCTTCGTCTTTAGCGTCTTTTGTGGTCTACATCCTAGCAGAAAGCTTTTCCACTCTGTCTGGCAAGGAAAACCTGCGCCAGCACAGAAAACATCTCCCATCGTGTTCTGGACGTTGCACGGAGGTCTGCCAAGTGTTTGACAAGAAGAGAAGAAAAGCTGTTTAAAACAGCTTCCAATCGAATATTTATGTGATTGGAAAAGTCAGGAGAATGTTAACGTACTGTTTTCTATCAGTTGGCAAGATGCGCACACAATCCCAGTGTTGTACAGCTTCCTTCTTCACCTTTCCGATGCTGCCGCTCTCTCCGGCTCCCGGAGCCGAAGAAGCGGCTTCTTCGCGCAAAGACGATTGTACCGCTCACAGTGCTCTCTTAGCGCCGCTTCTGCCGAAAGAAGCCCGGGAGCGGCGCTTAACTCCGGAGAGCATCGTCCCTTCGTCTTTAGCGTCTTTTGTGGTCTACATCCTAGCAGAAAGCTTTTCCACTCTGTCTGGCAAGGAAAACCTGCGCCAGCACAGAAAACATCTCCCATCGTGTTCTGGACGCTGTACGGAGGTCTGCCAAGTGTTTGAAAGAAACAAAGAAAAGTTGTCCAAAACAGCTACCAATCGAAGATTCATGTGATTGGAAACGTCAGGAAAGTGTAAGGTACTGTTTTCTATCAGTTGGCAAGCTGCGCACACAAGCCCAGTGTTGTACAGCTTCCTTCTTCACCTTTCCGATGCTGCCGCTCTCTCCGGCTCCCGGAGCCGAAGAAGCGGCTTCTTCGCGCAAAGACGATTGTACCGGTCACAGTGCTCTCTTTCGCCGCTTCTGCCGAAAGAAGCCCGGGAGCCGTGCTTAGCTCCGGAGAGGCTCGTACCTTCGTCTTTAGCGTCTTTTGTGGTCTACATCCTAGCAGAAAGCTTTTCCACTCAGTCTGGCAAGGAAAACCTGCGCCAGCGCAGGAAACATCTCCCATCGTGTTCTGGACGTTGTACGGAGGTCTGCCAAGTGTTTGCATAAAGAAATGAAAAGTTGTCCAAAATAACTTCCTATCGAATGTTCATGTGATTGGAAAAGTCAGGAAAGTGGTAAGGTACTGTTTTCTATCAGTTGGCAAGCTGCGCACACAATCCCAGTGTTGTACAGCTTCCTTCTTCACCTTTCCGATGCTGCCGCTCTCTCCGGCTCCCGGAGCCGAAGAAGCGGCTTCTTCGCGCAAAGACGATTGTACCGCTCACAGTGCTCTCTTAGCGCCGCTTCTGCCGAAAGAAGCCCGGGAGCGGCGCTTAGCTCCGGAGAGCATCGTACCTTCGTCTTTAGCGTCTTTTGTGGTCTACATCCTAGCAGAAAGCTTTTCCACTCTGTCTGGCAAGGAAAACCTGCGCAAGCACAGAAAACATCTCCCATCGTGTTCTGGACGTTGCACGGATGTCTGCCAAGTGTTTGAAAGAAACAAAGAAAAGTTGTCCAAAACAGCTTCCAATCGAATATTCATGTGATTGGAAAAGTCAGGAAAGTGGTAAGGTACTGTTTTCTATCAGTTGGCAAGCTGCGCACACAATCCCAGTGTTGTACAGCTTCCTTCTTCACCTTTCCGATGCTGCCGCTCTCTCCGGCTCCCGGAGCCGAAGAAGCGGCTTCTTCGCGCAAAGGCGATTGTACCGCTCACAGTGCTCTCTTAGCGCCGCTTCTGCCGAAAGAAGCCCGGGAGCGGTGCTTAGCTCCGGAGAGCCTCGTACCTTCGTCTTTAGCGTCTTTTGTGGTCTACATCCTAGCAGAAAGCTTTTCCACTCTGTCTGGCAAGGAAAACCTGCGCCAGCGCAGAAAACATCTCCCATCGTGTTCTGGACGTTGCACGGAGGTCTGCCAAGTGTTTGCATAAAGAAATGAAAAGTTGTCCAAAATAACTTCCTATCGAATGTTCATGTGATTGGAAAAGTCAGGAAAGTGGTAAGGTACTGTTTTCTATCAGTTGGCAAGCTGCGCACACAATCCCAGTGTTGTACAGCTTCCTTCTTCACCTTTCCGATGCTGCCGCTCTCTCCGGCTCCCGGAGCCGAAGAAGCGGCTTCTTCGCGCAAAGACGATTGTACCGCTCACAGTGCTCTCTTAGCGCCGCTTCTGCCGAAAGAAGCCCGGGAGCGGCGCTTAGCTCCGGAGAGCATCGTACCTTCGTCTTTAGCGTCTTTTGTGGTCTACATCCTAGCAGAAAGCTTTTCCACTCTGTCTGGCAAGGAAAACCTGCGCAAGCACAGAAAACATCTCCCATTGTGTTCTGGACGTTGTACGGAGGTCTGCCAAGTGTTTGACAAGAAGAGAGGAAAAGTTGTCCAAAACAGCTTCCAATCGAATATTCCTGTGATTGGAAAAGTCAGGAAAGTGGTAAGGTACTGTTTTCTATCAGTTGGCAAGCTGCGCACACAATCCCAGTGTTGTACAGCTTCCTTCTTCACCTTTCCGATGCTGCCGCTCTCTCCGGCTCCCGGAGCCGAAGAAGCGGCTTCTTCGCGCAAAGACGATTGTACCGCTCACAGTGCTCTCTTAGCGCCGCTTCTGCCGAAAGAAGCCCGGGAGCGGCGCTTAACTCCGGAGAGCATCGTCCCTTCGTCTTTAGCGTCTTTTGTGGTCTACATCCTAGCAGAAAGCTTTTCCACTCTGTCTGGCAAGGAAAACCTGCGCCAGCACAGAAAACATCTCCCATCGTGTTCTGGACGTTGCACGGAGGTCTGCCAAGTGTTTGAAAGAAACAAAGAAAAGTTGTCCAAAACAGCTTCCAATCGAATGTTCATGTGATTGGAAAAGTCAGGAGAGTGGTAAGGTACTGTTTTCTATCAGTTGGCAAGCTGCGCACACAAGCCCAGTGTTGTACAGCTTCCTTCTTCACCTTTCCGATGCTGCCGCTCTCTCCGGCTCCCGGAGCCGAAGAAGCGGCTTCTTCGCGCAAAGACGATTGTACCGGTCACAGTGCTCTCTTAGCGCGGCTTCTGCCGAAAGAAGCCCGGGAGTGGTGCTTAGCTATGGAGAGCATCGTACCTTCGTCTTTAGCGTCTTTTGTGGTCTACATCCTAGCAGAAAGCTTTTCCACTCTGTCTGGCAAGGATAACCTGCGCCAGCACAGAAAACATCTCCCATCGTGTTCTGGACGTTGTACGGAGGTCTGCCAAGTGTTTGCATAAAGAAATGAAAAGTTGTCCAAAATAACTTCCTATCGAATGTTGATGTGATTGGAAAAGTCAGGAAAGTGGTAAGGTACTGTTTTCTATCAGTTGGCAAGCTGCGCACACAATCCCAGTGTTGTACAGCTTCCTTCTTCACCTTTCCGATGCTGCCGCTCTCTCCGGCTCCCGGAGCCGAAGAAGCGGCTTCTTCGCGCAAAGACGATTGTACCGCTCACAGTGCTCTCTTAGCGCCGCTTCTGCCGAAAGAAGCCCGGGAGCGGCGCTTAGCTCCGGAGAGCATCGTACCTTCGTCTTTAGCGTCTTTTGTGGTCTACATCCTAGCAGAAAGCTTTTCCACTCTGTCTGGCAAGGAAAACCTGCGCCAGCGCAGAAAACATCTCCCATCGTGTTCTGGACGTTGCACGGAGGTCTGCCAAGTGTTTGCATAAAGAAATGAAAAGTTGTCCAAAATAACTTCCTATCGAATGTTCATGTGATTGGAAAGGTCAGGAAAGTGTAAGGTACTGTTTTCTATCAGTTGGCAAGCTGCGCACACAATCCCAGTGTTGTACAGCTTCCTTCTTCACCTTTCCGATGCTGCCGCTCTCTCCGGCTCCCGGAGCCGAAGAAGCGGCTTCTTCGCGCAAAGACGATTGTACCGCTCACAGTGCTCTCTTAGCGCCGCTTCTGCCGAAAGAAGCCCGGGAGCGGTGCTTAGCTCCGGAGAGCCTCGTACCTTCGTCTTTAGCGTCTTTTGTGGTCTACATCCTAGCAGAAAGCTTTTCCACTCAGTCTGGCAAGGAAAACCTGCGCCAGCACAGAAAACATCTCCCATCGTGTTCTGGACGTTGCACGGATGTCTGCCAAGTGTTTGAAAGAAACAAAGAAAAGTTGTCCAAAACAGCTTCCAATCGAATGTTCATGTGATTGGAAAAGTCAGGAAAGTGGTAAGGTACTGTTTTCTATCAGTTGGCAAGCTGCGCACACAATCCCAGTGTTGTACAGCTTCCTTCTTCACCTTTCCGATGCTGCCGCTCTCTCCGGCTCCCGGAGCCGAAGAAGCGGCTTCCTCGCGCAACGACGATTGTACCGCTCACAGTGCTCTCTTAGCGCCGCTTCTGCCGAATGAAGCCCGGGAGCGGCGCTTAACTCCGGAGAGCCTCGTACCATCTTCTTTAGCGTCTTTTGTGGTCTACATCCTAGCAGAAAGCTTTTCCACTCTGTCTGGCAAGGAAAACCTGCGCCAGCGCAGAAAACATCTCCCATCGTGTTCTGGACGTTGCACGGAGGTCTGCCAAGTGTTTGCATAAAGAAATGAAAAGTTGTCCAAAATAACTTCCTATCGAATGTTCATGTGATTGGAAAGGTCAGGAAAGTGGTAAGGTACTGTTTTCTATCAGTTGGCAAGCTGCGCACACAATCCCAGTGTTGTACAGCTTCCTTCTTCACCTTTCCGATGCTGCCGCTCTCTCCGGCTCCCGGAGCCGAAGAAGCGGCTTCTTCGCGCAAAGACGATTGTACCGCTCACAGTGCTCTCTTACCGCCGCTTCTGCCGAAAGAAGCCCGGGAGCGGCGCTTAACTCCGGAGAGCATCGTACCTTCGTCTTTAGCGTCTTTTGTGGTCTACATCCTAGCAGAAAGCTTTTCCACTCAGTCTGGCAAGGATAACCTGCGCCAGCACAGAAAACATCTCCCATCGTGTTCTGGACGTTGTACGGAGGTCTGCCAAGTGTTTGAAAGAAACAAAGAAAAGTTGTCCAAAACAGCTTCCAATCGAAGATTCATGTGATTGGAAACGTCAGGAAAGTGTAAGGTACTGTTTTCTATCAGTTGGCAAGCTGCGCACACAAGCCCAGTGTTGTACAGCTTCCTTCTTCACCTTTCCGATGCTGCCGCTCTCTCCGGCTCCCGGAGCCGAAGAAGCGGCTTCTTCGCGCAAAGACGATTGTACCGCTCACAGTGCTCTCTTAGCGCCGCTTCTGCCGAAAGAAGCCCGGGAGCGGTGCTTAGCTCCGGAGAGCCTCGTACCTTCGTCTTTAGCGTCTTTTGTGGTCTACATCCTAGCAGAAAGCTTTTCCACTCTGTCTGGCAAGGAAAACCTGCGCCACCACAGAAAACATCTCCCATCGTGTTCTGGACGTTGCACGGAGGTCTGCCAAGTGTTTGCATAAAGAAATGAAAAGTTGTCCAAAATAACTTCCTATCGAATGTTCATGTGATTGGAAAAGTCAGGAAAGTGGTAAGGTACTGTTTTCTATCAGTTGGCAAGGTGCGCACACAATCCCAGTGTTGTACAGCTTCCTTCTTCACCTTTCCGATGCTGCCGCTCTCTCCGGCTCCCGGAGCCGAAGAAGCGGCTTCTTCGCGCAAAGACGATTGTACCGGTCACAGTGCTCTCTTAGCGCCGCTTCTGCCGAAAGAAGCCCGGGAGCGGTGCTTAGCTCCGGAGAGCCTCGTACCTTCGTCTTTAGCGTCTTTTGTGGTCTACATCCTAGCAGAAAGCTTTTCCACTCTGTCTGGCAAGGATAACCTGCGCCAGCACAGAAAACATCTCCCATCGTGTTCTGGACGTTGTACGGAGGTCTGCCAAGTGTTTGCATAAAGAAATGAAAAGTTGTCCAAAATAACTTCCTATCGAATGTTCATGTGATTGGAAAAGTCAGGAAAGTGGTAAGGTACTGTTTTCTATCAGTTGGCAAGGTGCGCACACAAGCCCAGTGTTGTACAGCTTCCTTCTTCACCTTTCCGATGCTGCCGCTCTCTCCGGCTCCCGGAGCCGAAGAAGCGGCTTCTTCGCGCAAAGACGATTGTACCGCTCACAGTGCTCTCTTAGCGCCGCTTCTGCCGAAAGAAGCCCGGGAGCGGCGCTTAGCTCCGGAGAGCATCGTACCTTCGTCTTTAGCGTCTTTTGTGGTCTACATCCTAGCAGAAAGCTTTTCCACTCTGTCTGGCAAGGAAAACCTGCGCAAGCACAGAAAACATCTCCCATCGTGTTCTGGACGTTGCACGGATGTCTGCCAAGTGTTTGCATAAAGAAATGAAAAGTTGTCCAAAATAACTTCCTATCGAATGTTCATGTGATTGGAAAAGTCAGGAAAGTGGTAAGGTACTGTTTTCTATCAGTTGGCAAGCTGCGCACACAATCCCAGTGTTGTACAGCTTCCTTCTTCACCTTTCCGATGCTGCCGCTCTCTCCGGCTCCCGGAGCCGAAGAAGCGGCTTCTTCGCGCAAAGACGATTGTACCTGTCACAGTGCTCTCTTAGCGCCGCTTCTGCCGAAAGAAGCCCGGGAGCGGCGCTTAGCTCCGGAGAGCATCGTACCTTCGTCTTTAGCGTCTTTTGTGGTCTACATCCTAGCAGAAAGCTTTTCCACTCTGTCTGGCAAGGATAACCTGCGCCAGCACAGAAAACATCTCCCATCGTGTTCTGGACGTTGTACGGAGGTCTGCCAAGTGTTTGACAAGAAGAGAGGAAAAGTTGTCCAAAACAGCTTCCAATCGAATATTCCTGTGATTGGAAAAGTCAGGAAAGTGGTAAGGTACTGTTTTCTATCAGTTGGCAAGCTGCGCACACAATCCCAGTGTTGTACAGCTTCCTTCTTCACCTTTCCGATGCTGCCGCTCTCTCCGGTTCCCGGAGCCGAAGAAGCGGCTTCTTCGCGCAAAGACGATTGTACCGCTCACAGTGCTCTCTTAGCGCCGCTTCTGCCGAAAGAAGCCCGGGAGCGGCGCTTAGCCCCGGAGAGCATCGTACCTTCGTCTTTAGCGTCTTTTGTGGTCTACATCCTAGCAGAAAGCTTTTCCACTCTGTCTGGCAAGGAAAACATGCGCCAGCACAGAAAACATCTCCCATCGTGTTCTGGACGTTGCACGGAGGTCTGCCAAGTGTTTGACAAGAAGAGAAGAAAAGCTGTTTAAAACAGCTTCCAATCGAATATTTATGTGATTGGAAAAGTCAGGAGAATGTTAACGTACTGTTTTCTATCAGTTGGCAAGATGCGCACACAATCCCAGTGTTGTACAGCTTCCTTCTTCACCTTTCCGATGCTGCCGCTCTCTCCGGCTCCCGGAGCCGAAGAAGCGGCTTCTTCGCGCAAAGACGATTGTACCGCTCACAGTGCTCTCTTAGCGCCGCTTCTGCCGAAAGAAGCCCGGGAGCGGCGCTTAACTCCGGAGAGCATCGTCCCTTCGTCTTTAGCGTCTTTTGTGGTCTACATCCTAGCAGAAAGCTTTTCCACTCTGTCTGGCAAGGAAAACCTGCGCCAGCACAGAAAACATCTCCCATCGTGTTCTGGACGCTGTACGGAGGTCTGCCAAGTGTTTGAAAGAAACAAAGAAAAGTTGTCCAAAACAGCTACCAATCGAAGATTCATGTGATTGGAAACGTCAGGAAAGTGTAAGGTACTGTTTTCTATCAGTTGGCAAGCTGCGCACACAAGCCCAGTGTTGTACAGCTTCCTTCTTCACCTTTCCGATGCTGCCGCTCTCTCCGGCTCCCGGAGCCGAAGAAGCGGCTTCTTCGCGCAAAGACGATTGTACCGGTCACAGTGCTCTCTTTCGCCGCTTCTGCCGAAAGAAGCCCGGGAGCCGTGCTTAGCTCCGGAGAGCCTCGTACCTTCGTCTTTAGCGTCTTTTGTGGTCTACATCCTAGCAGAAAGCTTTTCCACTCAGTCTGGCAAGGAAAACCTGCGCCAGCGCAGGAAACATCTCCCATCGTGTTCTGGACGTTGTACGGAGGTCTGCCAAGTGTTTGCATAAAGAAATGAAAAGTTGTCCAAAATAACTTCCTATCGAATGTTCATGTGATTGGAAAAGTCAGGAAAGTGGTAAGGTACTGTTTTCTATCAGTTGGCAAGCTGCGCACACAATCCCAGTGTTGTACAGCTTCCTTCTTCACCTTTCCGATGCTGCCGCTCTCTCCGGCTCCCGGAGCCGAAGAAGCGGCTTCTTCGCGCAAAGACGATTGTACCGCTCACAGTGCTCTCTTAGCGCCGCTTCTGCCGAAAGAAGCCCGGGAGCGGCGCTTAGCTCCGGAGAGCATCGTACCTTCGTCTTTAGCGTCTTTTGTGGTCTACATCCTAGCAGAAAGCTTTTCCACTCTGTCTGGCAAGGAAAACCTGCGCAAGCACAGAAAACATCTCCCATCGTGTTCTGGACGTTGCACGGATGTCTGCCAAGTGTTTGAAAGAAACAAAGAAAAGTTGTCCAAAACAGCTTCCAATCGAATATTCATGTGATTGGAAAAGTCAGGAAAGTGGTAAGGTACTGTTTTCTATCAGTTGGCAAGCTGCGCACACAATCCCAGTGTTGTACAGCTTCCTTCTTCACCTTTCCGATGCTGCCGCTCTCTCCGGCTCCCGGAGCCGAAGAAGCGGCTTCTTCGCGCAAAGGCGATTGTACCGCTCACAGTGCTCTCTTAGCGCCGCTTCTGCCGAAAGAAGCCCGGGAGCGGTGCTTAGCTCCGGAGAGCCTCGTACCTTCGTCTTTAGCGTCTTTTGTGGTCTACATCCTAGCAGAAAGCTTTTCCACTCTGTCTGGCAAGGAAAACCTGCGCCAGCGCAGAAAACATCTCCCATCGTGTTCTGGACGTTGCACGGATGTCTGCCAAGTGTTTGAAAGAAACAAAGAAAAGTTGTCCAAAACAGCTTCCAATCGAATATTCATGTGATTGGAAAAGTCAGGAAAGTGGTAAGGTACTGTTTTCTATCAGTTGGCAAGCTGCGCACACAATCCCAGTGTTGTACAGCTTCCTTCTTCACCTTTCCGATGCTGCCGCTCTCTCCGGCTCCCGGAGCCGAAGAAGCGGCTTCTTCGCGCAAAGACGATTGTACCGCTCACAGTGCTCTCTTAGCGCCGCTTCTGCCGAAAGAAGCCCGGGAGCGGCGCTTAGCTCCGGAGAGCATCGTACCTTCGTCTTTAGCGTCTTTTGTGGTCTACATCCTAGCAGAAAGCTTTTCCACTCAGTCTGGCAAGGATAACCTGCGCCAGCACAGAAAACATCTCCCTTCGTGTTCTGGACGTTGTACGGAGGTCTGCCAAGTGTTTGACAAGAAGAGAGGAAAAGTTGTCCAAAACAGCTTCCAATCGAATATTCCTGTGATTGGAAAAGTCAGGAAAGTGGTAAGGTACTGTTTTCTATCAGTTGGCAAGCTGCGCACACAATCCCAGTGTTGTACAGCTTCCTTCTTCACCTTTCCGATGCTGCCGCTCTCTCCGGCTCCCGGAGCCGAAGAAGCGGCTTCTTCGCGCAAAGACGATTGTACCGCTCACAGTGCTCTCTTAGCGCCGCTTCTGCCGAAAGAAGCCCGGGAGCGGCGCTTAACTCCGGAGAGCATCGTCCCTTCGTCTTTAGCGTCTTTTGTGGTCTACATCCTAGCAGAAAGCTTTTCCACTCTGTCTGGCAAGGAAAACCTGCGCCAGCACAGAAAACATCTCCCATCGTGTTCTGGACGTTGCACGGAGGTCTGCCAAGTGTTTGAAAGAAACAAAGAAAAGTTGTCCAAAACAGCTTCCAATCGAATGTTCATGTGATTGGAAAAGCCAGGAGAGTGGTAAGGTACTGTTTTCTATCAGTTGGCAAGCTGCGCACACAATCCCAGTGTTGTACAGCTTCCTTCTTCACCTTTCCGATGCTGCCGCTCTCTCCGGCTCCCGGAGCCGAAGAAGCGGCTTCTCCGCGCAAAGACGATTGTACCGGTCACAGTGCTCTCTTAGCGCGGCTTCTGCCGAAAGAAGCCCGGGAGTGGTGCTTAGCTATGGAGAGCATCGTACCTTCGTCTTTAGCGTCTTTTGTGGTCTACATCCTAGCAGAAAGCTTTTCCACTCTGTCTGGCAAGGATAACCTGCGCCAGCACAGAAAACATCTCCCATCGTGTTCTGGACGTTGTACGGAGGTCTGCCAAGTGTTTGCATAAAGAAATGAAAAGTTGTCCAAAATAACTTCCTATCGAATGTTCATGTGATTGGAAAAGTCAGGAAAGTGGTAAGGTACTGTTTTCTATCAGTTGGCAAGCTGCGCACACAATCCCAGTGTTGTACAGCTTCCTTCTTCACCTTTCCGATGCTGCCGCTCTCTCCGGCTCCCGGAGCCGAAGAAGCGGCTTCTTCGCGCAAAGACGATTGTACCGCTCACAGTGCTCTCTTAGCGCCGCTTCTGCCGAAAGAAGCCCGGGAGCGGCGCTTAGCTCCGGAGAGCATCGTACCTTCGTCTTTAGCGTCTTTTGTGGTCTACATCCTAGCAGAAAGCTTTTCCACCCTGTCTGGCAAGGAAAACCTGCGCCAGCCCAGAAAACATCTCCCATCGTGTTCTGGACGTTGCACGGATGTCTGCCAAGTGTTTGAAAGAAACAAAGAAAAGTTGTCCAAAACAGCTTCCAATCGAATGTTCATGTGATTGGAAAAGTCAGGAAAGTGGTAAGGTACTGTTTTCTATCAGTTGGCAAGCTGCGCACACAATCCCAGTGTTGTACAGCTTCCTTCTTCACCTTTCCGATGCTGCCGCTCTCTCCGGCTCCCGGAGCCGAAGAAGCGGCTTCCTCGCGCAACGACGATTGTACCGCTCACAGTGCTCTCTTAGCGCCGCTTCTGCCGAATGAAGCCCGGGAGCGGCGCTTAACTCCGGAGAGCCTCGTACCATCTTCTTTAGCGTCTTTTGTGGTCTACATCCTAGCAGAAAGCTTTTCCACTCAGTCTGGCAAGGAAAACCTGCGCCAGCGCAGAAAACATCTCCCATCGTGTTCTGGACGTTGCACGGAGGTCTGCCAAGTGTTTGCATAAAGAAATGAAAAGTTGTCCAAAATAACTTCCTATCGAATGTTCATGTGATTGGAAAGGTCAGGAAAGTGGTAAGGTACTGTTTTCTATCAGTTGGCAAGCTGCGCACACAATCCCAGTGTTGTACAGCTTCCTTCTTCACCTTTCCGATGCTGCCGCTCTCTCCGGCTCCCGGAGCCGAAGAAGCGGCTTCTTCGCGCAAAGACGATTGTACCGCTCACAGTGCTCTCTTAGCGCCGCTTCTGCCGAAAGAAGCCCGGGAGCGGCGCTTAACTCCGGAGAGCATCGTCCCTTCGTCTTTAGCGTCTTTTGTGGTCTACATCCTAGCAGAAAGCTTTTCCACTCTGTCTGGCAAGGAAAACCTGCGCCAGCACAGAAAACATCTCCCATCGTGTTCTGGACGCTGTACGGAGGTCTGCCAAGTGTTTGAAAGAAACAAAGAAAAGTTGTCCAAAACAGCTACCAATCGAAGATTCATGTGATTGGAAACGTCAGGAAAGTGTAAGGTACTGTTTTCTATCAGTTGGCAAGCTGCGCACACAAGCCCAGTGTTGTACAGCTTCCTTCTTCACCTTTCCGATGCTGCCGCTCTCTCCGGCTCCCGGAGCCGAAGAAGCGGCTTCTTCGCGCAAAGACGATTGTACCGGTCACAGTGCTCTCTTTCGCCGCTTCTGCCGAAAGAAGCCCGGGAGCCGTGCTTAGCTCCGGAGAGCCTCGTACCTTCGTCTTTAGCGTCTTTTGTGGTCTACATCCTAGCAGAAAGCTTTTCCACTCAGTCTGGCAAGGAAAACCTGCGCCAGCGCAGGAAACATCTCCCATCGTGTTCTGGACGTTGTACGGAGGTCTGCCAAGTGTTTGCATAAAGAAATGAAAAGTTGTCCAAAATAACTTCCTATCGAATGTTCATGTGATTGGAAAAGTCAGGAAAGTGGTAAGGTACTGTTTTCTATCAGTTGGCAAGCTGCGCACACAATCCCAGTGTTGTACAGCTTCCTTCTTCACCTTTCCGATGCTGCCGCTCTCTCCGGCTCCCGGAGCCGAAGAAGCGGCTTCTTCGCGCAAAGACGATTGTACCGCTCACAGTGCTCTCTTAGCGCCGCTTCTGCCGAAAGAAGCCCGGGAGCGGCGCTTAGCTCCGGAGAGCATCGTACCTTCGTCTTTAGCGTCTTTTGTGGTCTACATCCTAGCAGAAAGCTTTTCCACTCTGTCTGGCAAGGAAAACCTGCGCAAGCACAGAAAACATCTCCCATCGTGTTCTGGACGTTGCACGGATGTCTGCCAAGTGTTTGAAAGAAACAAAGAAAAGTTGTCCAAAACAGCTTCCAATCGAATATTCATGTGATTGGAAAAGTCAGGAAAGTGGTAAGGTACTGTTTTCTATCAGTTGGCAAGCTGCGCACACAATCCCAGTGTTGTACAGCTTCCTTCTTCACCTTTCCGATGCTGCCGCTCTCTCCGGCTCCCGGAGCCGAAGAAGCGGCTTCTTCGCGCAAAGGCGATTGTACCGCTCACAGTGCTCTCTTAGCGCCGCTTCTGCCGAAAGAAGCCCGGGAGCGGTGCTTAGCTCCGGAGAGCCTCGTACCTTCGTCTTTAGCGTCTTTTGTGGTCTACATCCTAGCAGAAAGCTTTTCCACTCTGTCTGGCAAGGAAAACCTGCGCCAGCGCAGAAAACATCTCCCATCGTGTTCTGGACGTTGCACGGATGTCTGCCAAGTGTTTGAAAGAAACAAAGAAAAGTTGTCCAAAACAGCTTCCAATCGAATATTCATGTGATTGGAAAAGTCAGGAAAGTGGTAAGGTACTGTTTTCTATCAGTTGGCAAGCTGCGCACACAATCCCAGTGTTGTACAGCTTCCTTCTTCACCTTTCCGATGCTGCCGCTCTCTCCGGCTCCCGGAGCCGAAGAAGCGGCTTCTTCGCGCAAAGACGATTGTACCGCTCACAGTGCTCTCTTAGCGCCGCTTCTGCCGAAAGAAGCCCGGGAGCGGCGCTTAGCTCCGGAGAGCATCGTACCTTCGTCTTTAGCGTCTTTTGTGGTCTACATCCTAGCAGAAAGCTTTTCCACTCAGTCTGGCAAGGATAACCTGCGCCAGCACAGAAAACATCTCCCTTCGTGTTCTGGACGTTGTACGGAGGTCTGCCAAGTGTTTGACAAGAAGAGAGGAAAAGTTGTCCAAAACAGCTTCCAATCGAATATTCCTGTGATTGGAAAAGTCAGGAAAGTGGTAAGGTACTGTTTTCTATCAGTTGGCAAGCTGCGCACACAATCCCAGTGTTGTACAGCTTCCTTCTTCACCTTTCCGATGCTGCCGCTCTCTCCGGCTCCCGGAGCCGAAGAAGCGGCTTCTTCGCGCAAAGACGATTGTACCGCTCACAGTGCTCTCTTAGCGCCGCTTCTGCCGAAAGAAGCCCGGGAGCGGCGCTTAACTCCGGAGAGCATCGTCCCTTCGTCTTTAGCGTCTTTTGTGGTCTACATCCTAGCAGAAAGCTTTTCCACTCTGTCTGGCAAGGAAAACCTGCGCCAGCACAGAAAACATCTCCCATCGTGTTCTGGACGTTGCACGGAGGTCTGCCAAGTGTTTGAAAGAAACAAAGAAAAGTTGTCCAAAACAGCTTCCAATCGAATGTTCATGTGATTGGAAAAGCCAGGAGAGTGGTAAGGTACTGTTTTCTATCAGTTGGCAAGCTGCGCACACAATCCCAGTGTTGTACAGCTTCCTTCTTCACCTTTCCGATGCTGCCGCTCTCTCCGGCTCCCGGAGCCGAAGAAGCGGCTTCTCCGCGCAAAGACGATTGTACCGGTCACAGTGCTCTCTTAGCGCGGCTTCTGCCGAAAGAAGCCCGGGAGTGGTGCTTAGCTATGGAGAGCATCGTACCTTCGTCTTTAGCGTCTTTTGTGGTCTACATCCTAGCAGAAAGCTTTTCCACTCTGTCTGGCAAGGATAACCTGCGCCAGCACAGAAAACATCTCCCATCGTGTTCTGGACGTTGTACGGAGGTCTGCCAAGTGTTTGCATAAAGAAATGAAAAGTTGTCCAAAATAACTTCCTATCGAATGTTCATGTGATTGGAAAAGTCAGGAAAGTGGTAAGGTACTGTTTTCTATCAGTTGGCAAGCTGCGCACACAATCCCAGTGTTGTACAGCTTCCTTCTTCACCTTTCCGATGCTGCCGCTCTCTCCGGCTCCCGGAGCCGAAGAAGCGGCTTCTTCGCGCAAAGACGATTGTACCGCTCACAGTGCTCTCTTAGCGCCGCTTCTGCCGAAAGAAGCCCGGGAGCGGCGCTTAGCTCCGGAGAGCATCGTACCTTCGTCTTTAGCGTCTTTTGTGGTCTACATCCTAGCAGAAAGCTTTTCCACCCTGTCTGGCAAGGAAAACCTGCGCCAGCCCAGAAAACATCTCCCATCGTGTTCTGGACGTTGCACGGATGTCTGCCAAGTGTTTGAAAGAAACAAAGAAAAGTTGTCCAAAACAGCTTCCAATCGAATGTTCATGTGATTGGAAAAGTCAGGAAAGTGGTAAGGTACTGTTTTCTATCAGTTGGCAAGCTGCGCACACAATCCCAGTGTTGTACAGCTTCCTTCTTCACCTTTCCGATGCTGCCGCTCTCTCCGGCTCCCGGAGCCGAAGAAGCGGCTTCCTCGCGCAACGACGATTGTACCGCTCACAGTGCTCTCTTAGCGCCGCTTCTGCCGAATGAAGCCCGGGAGCGGCGCTTAACTCCGGAGAGCCTCGTACCATCTTCTTTAGCGTCTTTTGTGGTCTACATCCTAGCAGAAAGCTTTTCCACTCTGTCTGGCAAGGAAAACCTGCGCCAGCGCAGAAAACATCTCCCATCGTGTTCTGGACGTTGCACGGAGGTCTGCCAAGTGTTTGCATAAAGAAATGAAAAGTTGTCCAAAATAACTTCCTATCGAATGTTCATGTGATTGGAAAGGTCAGGAAAGTGGTAAGGTACTGTTTTCTATCAGTTGGCAAGCTGCGCACACAATCCCAGTGTTGTACAGCTTCCTTCTTCACCTTTCCGATGCTGCCGCTCTCTCCGGCTCCCGGAGCCGAAGAAGCGGCTTCTTCGCGCAAAGACGATTGTACCGCTCACAGTGCTCTCTTAGCGCCGCTTCTGCCGAAAGAAGCCCGGGAGCGGCGCTTAACTCCGGAGAGCATCGTACCTTCGTCTTTAGCGTCTTTTGTGGTCTACATCCTAGCAGAAAGCTTTTCCACTCTGTCTGGCAAGGAAAACCTGCGCCAGCACAGAAAACATCTCCCATCGTGTTCTGGACGTTGTACGGAGGTCTGCCAAGTGTTTGAAAGAAACAAAGAAAAGTTGTCCAAAACAGCTTCCAATCGAAGATTCATGTGATTGGAAAAGTCAGGAAAGTGGTAAGGTACTGTTTTCTATCAGTTGGCAAGCTGCGCACACAATCCCAGTGTTGTACAGCTTCCTTCTTCACCTTTCCGATGCTGCCGCTCTCTCCGGCTCCCGGAGCCGAAGAAGCGGCTTCTTCGCGCAAAGACGATTGTACCGGTCACAGTGCTCTCTTAGCGCCGCTTCTGCCGAAAGAAGCCCGGGAGCGGTGCTTAGCTCCGGAGAGCCTCGTACCTTCGTCTTTAGCGTCTTTTGTGGTCTACATCCTAGCAGAAAGCTTTTCCACTCTGTCTGGCAAGGATAACCTGCGCCAGCACAGAAAACATCTCCCATCGTGTTCTGGACGTTGTACGGAGGTCTGCCAAGTGTTTGCATAAAGAAATGAAAAGTTGTCCAAAATAACTTCCTATCGAATGTTCATGTGATTGGAAAAGTCAGGAAAGTGGTAAGGTACTGTTTTCTATCAGTTGGCAAGGTGCGCACACAATCCCAGTGTTGTACAGCTTCCTTCTTCACCTTTCCGATGCTGCCGCTCTCTCCGGCTCCCGGAGCCGAAGAAGCGGCTTCTTCGCGCAAAGACGATTGTACCGCTCACAGTGCTCTCTTAGCGCCGCTTCTGCCGAAAGAAGCCCGGGAGCGGCGCTTAGCTCCGGAGAGCATCGTACCTTCGTCTTTAGCGTCTTTTGTGGTCTACATCCTAGCAGAAAGCTTTTCCACTCTGTCTGGCAAGGAAAACCTGCGCAAGCACAGAAAACATCTCCCATCGTGTTCTGGACGTTGCACGGATGTCTGCCAAGTGTTTGAAAGAAACAAAGAAAAGTTGTCCAAAACAGCTTCCAATCGAATATTCATGTGATTGGAAAAGTCAGGAAAGTGGTAAGGTACTGTTTTCTATCAGTTGGCAAGCTGCGCACACAATCCCAGTGTTGTACAGCTTCCTTCTTCACCTTTCCGATGCTGCCGCTCTCTCCGGCTCCCGGAGCCGAAGAAGCGGCTTCTTCGCGCAAAGGCGATTGTACCGCTCACAGTGCTCTCTTAGCGCCGCTTCTGCCGAAAGAAGCCCGGGAGCGGTGCTTAGCTCCGGAGAGCCTCGTACCTTCGTCTTTAGCGTCTTTTGTGGTCTACATCCTAGCAGAAAGCTTTTCCACTCTGTCTGGCAAGGAAAACCTGCGCCAGCGCAGAAAACATCTCCCATCGTGTTCTGGACGTTGCACGGAGGTCTGCCAAATGTTTGCATAAAGAAATGAAAAGTTGTCCAAAATAACTTCCTATCGAATGTTCATGTGATTGGAAAAGTCAGGAAAGTGGTAAGGTACTGTTTTCTATCAGTTGGCAAGCTGCGCACACAATCCCAGTGTTGTACAGCTTCCTTCTTCACCTTTCCGATGCTGCCGCTCTCTCCGGCTCCCGGAGCCGAAGAAGCGGCTTCTTCGCGCAAAGACGATTGTACCGCTCACAGTGCTCTCTTAGCGCCGCTTCTGCCGAAAGAAGCCCGGGAGCGGCGCTTAGCTCCGGAGAGCATCGTACCTTCGTCTTTAGCGTCTTTTGTGGTCTACATCCTAGCAGAAAGCTTTTCCACTCTGTCTGGCAAGGATAACCTGCGCCAGCACAGAAAACATCTCCCATCGTGTTCTGGACGTTGTACGGAGGTCTGCCAAGTGTTTGACAAGAAGAGAGGAAAAGTTGTCCAAAACAGCTTCCAATCGAATATTCCTGTGATTGGAAAAGTCAGGAAAGTGGTAAGGTACTGTTTTCTATCAGTTGGCAAGCTGCGCACACAATCCCAGTGTTGTACAGCTTCCTTCTTCACCTTTCCGATGCTGCCGCTCTCTCCGGCTCCCGGAGCCGAAGAAGCGGCTTCTTCGCGCAAAGACGATTGTACCGCTCACAGTGCTCTCTTAGCGCCGCTTCTGCCGAAAGAAGCCCGGGAGCGGCGCTTAGCCCCGGAGAGCATCGTCCCTTCGTCTTTAGCGTCTTTTGTGGTCTACATCCTAGCAGAAAGCTTTTCCACTCTGTCTGGCAAGGAAAACCTGCGCCAGCACAGAAAACATCTCCCATCGTGTTCTGGACGTTGCACGGAGGTCTGCCAAGTGTTTGACAAGAAGAGAAGAAAAGCTGTTTAAAACAGCTTCCAATCGAATATTTATGTGATTGGAAAAGTCAGGAGAATGTTAACGTACTGTTTTCTATCAGTTGGCAAGATGCGCACACAATCCCAGTGTTGTACAGCTTCCTTCTTCACCTTTCCGATGCTGCCGCTCTCTCCGGCTCCCGGAGCCGAAGAAGCGGCTTCTTCGCGCAAAGACGATTGTACCGCTCACAGTGCTCTCTTAGCGCCGCTTCTGCCGAAAGAAGCCCGGGAGCGGCGCTTAACTCCGGAGAGCATCGTCCCTTCGTCTTTAGCGTCTTTTGTGGTCTACATCCTAGCAGAAAGCTTTTCCACTCTGTCTGGCAAGGAAAACCTGCGCCAGCACAGAAAACATCTCCCATCGTGTTCTGGACGCTGTACGGAGGTCTGCCAAGTGTTTGAAAGAAACAAAGAAAAGTTGTCCAAAACAGCTACCAATCGAAGATTCATGTGATTGGAAACGTCAGGAAAGTGTAAGGTACTGTTTTCTATCAGTTGGCAAGCTGCGCACACAAGCCCAGTGTTGTACAGCTTCCTTCTTCACCTTTCCGATGCTGCCGCTCTCTCCGGCTCCCGGAGCCGAAGAAGCGGCTTCTTCGCGCAAAGACGATTGTACCGGTCACAGTGCTCTCTTTCGCCGCTTCTGCCGAAAGAAGCCCGGGAGCCGTGCTTAGCTCCGGAGAGCCTCGTACCTTCGTCTTTAGCGTCTTTTGTGGTCTACATCCTAGCAGAAAGCTTTTCCACTCAGTCTGGCAAGGAAAACCTGCGCCAGCGCAGGAAACATCTCCCATCGTGTTCTGGACGTTGTACGGAGGTCTGCCAAGTGTTTGCATAAAGAAATGAAAAGTTGTCCAAAATAACTTCCTATCGAATGTTCATGTGATTGGAAAAGTCAGGAAAGTGGTAAGGTACTGTTTTCTATCAGTTGGCAAGCTGCGCACACAATCCCAGTGTTGTACAGCTTCCTTCTTCACCTTTCCGATGCTGCCGCTCTCTCCGGCTCCCGGAGCCGAAGAAGCGGCTTCTTCGCGCAAAGACGATTGTACCGCTCACAGTGCTCTCTTAGCGCCGCTTCTGCCGAAAGAAGCCCGGGAGCGGCGCTTAGCTCCGGAGAGCATCGTACCTTCGTCTTTAGCGTCTTTTGTGGTCTACATCCTAGCAGAAAGCTTTTCCACTCTGTCTGGCAAGGAAAACCTGCGCAAGCACAGAAAACATCTCCCATCGTGTTCTGGACGTTGCACGGATGTCTGCCAAGTGTTTGAAAGAAACAAAGAAAAGTTGTCCAAAACAGCTTCCAATCGAATATTCATGTGATTGGAAAAGTCAGGAAAGTGGTAAGGTACTGTTTTCTATCAGTTGGCAAGCTGCGCACACAATCCCAGTGTTGTACAGCTTCCTTCTTCACCTTTCCGATGCTGCCGCTCTCTCCGGCTCCCGGAGCCGAAGAAGCGGCTTCTTCGCGCAAAGGCGATTGTACCGCTCACAGTGCTCTCTTAGCGCCGCTTCTGCCGAAAGAAGCCCGGGAGCGGTGCTTAGCTCCGGAGAGCCTCGTACCTTCGTCTTTAGCGTCTTTTGTGGTCTACATCCTAGCAGAAAGCTTTTCCACTCTGTCTGGCAAGGAAAACCTGCGCCAGCGCAGAAAACATCTCCCATCGTGTTCTGGACGTTGCACGGAGGTCTGCCAAGTGTTTGCATAAAGAAATGAAAAGTTGTCCAAAATAACTTCCTATCGAATGTTCATGTGATTGGAAAAGTCAGGAAAGTGGTAAGGTACTGTTTTCTATCAGTTGGCAAGCTGCGCACACAATCCCAGTGTTGTACAGCTTCCTTCTTCACCTTTCCGATGCTGCCGCTCTCTCCGGCTCCCGGAGCCGAAGAAGCGGCTTCTTCGCGCAAAGACGATTGTACCGCTCACAGTGCTCTCTTAGCGCCGCTTCTGCCGAAAGAAGCCCGGGAGCGGCGCTTAGCTCCGGAGAGCATCGTACCTTCGTCTTTAGCGTCTTTTGGGGTCTACATCCTAGCAGAAAGCTTTTCCACTCAGTCTGGCAAGGATAACCTGCGCCAGCGCAGAAAACATCTCCCTTCGTGTTCTGGACGTTGTACGGAGGTCTGCCAAGTGTTTGACAAGAAGAGAGGAAAAGTTGTCCAAAACAGCTTCCAATCGAATATTCCTGTGATTGGAAAAGTCAGGAAAGTGGTAAGGTACTGTTTTCTATCAGTTGGCAAGCTGCGCACACAATCCCAGTGTTGTACAGCTTCCTTCTTCACCTTTCCGATGCTGCCGCTCTCTCCGGCTCCCGGAGCCGAAGAAGCGGCTTCTTCGCGCAAAGACGATTGTACCGCTCACAGTGCTCTCTTAGCGCCGCTTCTGCCGAAAGAAGCCCGGGAGCGGCGCTTAACTCCGGAGAGCATCGTCCCTTCGTCTTTAGCGTCTTTTGTGGTCTACATCCTAGCAGAAAGCTTTTCCACTCTGTCTGGCAAGGAAAACCTGCGCCAGCACAGAAAACATCTCCCATCGTGTTCTGGACGTTGCACGGAGGTCTGCCAAGTGTTTGAAAGAAACAAAGAAAAGTTGTCCAAAACAGCTTCCAATCGAATGTTCATGTGATTGGAAAAGCCAGGAGAGTGGTAAGGTACTGTTTTCTATCAGTTGGCAAGCTGCGCACACAATCCCAGTGTTGTACAGCTTCCTTCTTCACCTTTCCGATGCTGCCGCTCTCTCCGGCTCCCGGAGCCGAAGAAGCGGCTTCTCCGCGCAAAGACGATTGTACCGGTCACAGTGCTCTCTTAGCGCGGCTTCTGCCGAAAGAAGCCCGGGAGTGGTGCTTAGCTATGGAGAGCATCGTACCTTCGTCTTTAGCGTCTTTTGTGGTCTACATCCTAGCAGAAAGCTTTTCCACTCTGTCTGGCAAGGATAACCTGCGCCAGCACAGAAAACATCTCCCATCGTGTTCTGGACGTTGTACGGAGGTCTGCCAAGTGTTTGCATAAAGAAATGAAAAGTTGTCCAAAACAGCTTCCAATCGAATGTTCATGTGATTGGAAAAGTCAGGAAAGTGGTAAGGTACTGTTTTCTATCAGTTGGCAAGCTGCGCACACAATCCCAGTGTTGTACAGCTTCCTTCTTCACCTTTCCGATGCTGCCGCTCTCTCCGGCTCCCGGAGCCGAAGAAGCGGCTTCCTCGCGCAACGACGATTGTACCGCTCACAGTGCTCTCTTAGCGCCGCTTCTGCCGAATGAAGCCCGGGAGCGGCGCTTAACTCCGGAGAGCCTCGTACCATCTTCTTTAGCGTCTTTTGTGGTCTACATCCTAGCAGAAAGCTTTTCCACTCTGTCTGGCAAGGAAAACCTGCGCCAGCGCAGAAAACATCTCCCATCGTGTTCTGGACGTTGCACGGAGGTCTGCCAAGTGTTTGCATAAAGAAATGAAAAGTTGTCCAAAATAACTTCCTATCGAATGTTCATGTGATTGGAAAGGTCAGGAAAGTGGTAAGGTACTGTTTTCTATCAGTTGGCAAGCTGCGCACACAATCCCAGTGTTGTACAGCTTCCTTCTTCACCTTTCCGATGCTGCCGCTCTCTCCGGCTCCCGGAGCCGAAGAAGCGGCTTCTTCGCGCAAAGACGATTGTACCGCTCACAGTGCTCTCTTAGCGCCGCTTCTGCCGAAAGAAGCCCGGGAGCGGCGCTTAACTCCGGAGAGCATCGTACATTCGTCTTTAGCGTCTTTTGTGGTCTACATCCTAGCAGAAAGCTTTTCCACTCTGTCTGGCAAGGAAAACCTGCGCCAGCACAGAAAACATCTCCCATCGTGTTCTGGACGTTGTACGGAGGTCTGCCAAGTGTTTGAAAGAAACAAAGAAAAGTTGTCCAAAACAGCTTCCAATCGAAGATTCATGTGATTGGAAAAGTCAGGAAAGTGGTAAGGTACTGTTTTCTATCAGTTGGCAAGCTGCGCACACAATCCCAGTGTTGTACAGCTTCCTTCTTCACCTTTCCGATGCTGCCGCTCTCTCCGGCTCCCGGAGCCGAAGAAGCGGCTTCTTCGCGCAAAGACGATTGTACCGCTCACAGTGCTCTCTTAGCGCCGCTTCTGCCGAAAGAAGCCCGGGAGCGGTGCTTAGCTCCGGAGAGCCTCGTACCTTCGTCTTTAGCGTCTTTTGTGGTCTACATCCTAGCAGAAAGCTTTTCCACTCTGTCTGGCAAGGATAACCTGCGCCAGCACAGAAAACATCTCCCATCGTGTTCTGGACGTTGTACGGAGGTCTGCCAAGTGTTTGCATAAAGAAATGAAAAGTTGTCCAAAATAACTTCCTATCGAATGTTCATGTGATTGGAAAAGTCAGGAAAGTGGTAAGGTACTGTTTTCTATCAGTTGGCAAGGTGCGCACACAAGCCCAGTGTTGTACAGCTTCCTTCTTCACCTTTCCGATGCTGCCGCTCTCTCCGGCTCCCGGAGCCGAAGAAGCGGCTTCTTCGCGCAAAGACGATTGTACCGCTCACAGTGCTCTCTTAGCGCCGCTTCTGCCGAAAGAAGCCCGGGAGCGGCGCTTAGCTCCGGAGAGCATCGTACCTTCGTCTTTAGCGTCTTTTGTGGTCTACATCCTAGCAGAAAGCTTTTCCACTCTGTCTGGCAAGGAAAACCTGCGCAAGCACAGAAAACATCTCCCATCGTGTTCTGGACGTTGCACGGATGTCTGCCAAGTGTTTGAAAGAAACAAAGAAAAGTTGTCCAAAACAGCTTCCAATCGAATATTCATGTGATTGGAAAAGTCAGGAAAGTGGTAAGGTACTGTTTTCTATCAGTTGGCAAGCTGCGCACACAATCCCAGTGTTGTACAGCTTCCTTCTTCACCTTTCCGATGCTGCCGCTCTCTCCGGCTCCCGGAGCCGAAGAAGCGGCTTCTTCGCGCAAAGGCGATTGTACCGCTCACAGTGCTCTCTTAGCGCCGCTTCTGCCGAAAGAAGCCCGGGAGCGGTGCTTAGCTCCGGAGAGCCTCGTACCTTCGTCTTTAGCGTCTTTTGTGGTCTACATCCTAGCAGAAAGCTTTTCCACTCTGTCTGGCAAGGAAAACCTGCGCCAGCGCAGAAAACATCTCCCATCGTGTTCTGGACGTTGCACGGAGGTCTGCCAAATGTTTGCATAAAGAAATGAAAAGTTGTCCAAAATAACTTCCTATCGAATGTTCATGTGATTGGAAAAGTCAGGAAAGTGGTAAGGTACTGTTTTCTATCAGTTGGCAAGCTGCGCACACAAGCCCAGTGTTGTACAGCTTCCTTCTTCACCTTTCCGATGCTGCCGCTCTCTCCGGCTCCCGGAGCCGAAGAAGCGGCTTCTTCGCGCAAAGACGATTGTACCGCTCACAGTGCTCTCTTAGCGCCGCTTCTGCCGAAAGAAGCCCGGGAGCGGCGCTTAGCTCCGGAGAGCATCGTACCTTCGTCTTTAGCGTCTTTTGTGGTCTACATCCTAGCAGAAAGCTTTTCCACTCTGTCTGGCAAGGATAACCTGCGCCAGCACAGAAAACATCTCCCATCGTGTTCTGGACGTTGCACGGATGTCTGCCAAGTGTTTGAAAGAAACAAAGAAAAGTTGTCCAAAACAGCTTCCAATCGAATATTCATGTGATTGGAAAAGTCAGGAAAGTGGTAAGGTACTGTTTTCTATCAGTTGGCAAGCTGCGCACACAATCCCAGTGTTGTACAGCTTCCTTCTTCACCTTTCCGATGCTGCCGCTCTCTCCGGCTCCCGGAGCCGAAGAAGCGGCTTCTTCGCGCAAAGGCGATTGTACCGCTCACAGTGCTCTCTTAGCGCCGCTTCTGCCGAAAGAAGCCCGGGAGCGGTGCTTAGCTCCGGAGAGCCTTGTACCTTCGTCTTTAGCGTCTTTTGTGGTCTACATCCTAGCAGAAAGCTTTTCCACTCTGTCTGGCAAGGAAAACCTGCGCCAGCGCAGAAAACATCTCCCATCGTGTTCTGGACGTTGCACGGAGGTCTGCCAAGTGTTTGCATAAAGAAATGAAAAGTTGTCCAAAATAACTTCCTATCGAATGTTCATGTGATTGGAAAAGTCAGGAAAGTGGTAAGGTACTGTTTTCTATCAGTTGGCAAGCTGCGCACACAAGCCCAGTGTTGTACAGCTTCCTTCTTCACCTTTCCGATGCTGCCGCTCTCTCCGGCTCCCGGAGCCGAAGAAGCGGCTTCTTCGCGCAAAGACGATTGTACCGCTCACAGTGCTCTCTTAGCGCGTCTTCTGCCGAAAGAAGCCCGGGAGCGGCGCTTAGCTCCGGGGAGCATCGTCCCTTCGTCTTTAGCGTCTTTTGTGGTCTACATCCTAGCAGAAAGCTTTTCCACTCAGTCTGGCAAGGAAAACCTGCGCCAGCGCAGGAAACATCTCCCATCGTGTTCTGGACGTTGCACGGAGGTCTGCCAAGTGTTTGCATAACGAAATGAAAAGTTGTGCAAAATAACTTCCTATCGAATGTTCATGTGATTGGAAAAGTCAGGAAAGTGGTAAGGTACTGTTTTCTATCAGTTGGCAAGCTGCGCACACAATCCCAGTGTTGTACAGCTTCCTTCTTCACCTTTCCGATGCTGCCGCTCTCTCCGGCTCCCGGAGCCGAAGAAGCGGCTTCTTCGCGCAAAGACGATTGTACCGCTCACAGTGCTCTCTTAGCGCCGCTTCTGCCGAAAGAAGCCCGGGAGCGGTGCTTAGCTCCGGAGAGCCTCGTACCTTCGTCTTTAGCGTCTTTTGTGGTCTACATCCTAGCAGAAAGCTTTTCCACTCTGTCTGGCAAGGATAACCTGCGCCAGCACAGAAAACATCTCCCATCATGTTCTGGACGTTGTACGGAGGTCTGCCAAGTGTTTGCATAAAGAAATGAAAAGTTGTCCAAAATAACTTCCTATCGAATGTTCATGTGATTGGAAAAGTCAGGAAAGTGGTAAGGTACTGTTTTCTATCAGTTGGCAAGCTGCGCACACAAGCCCAGTGTTGTACAGCTTCCTTCTTCACCTTTCCGATGCTGCCGCTCTCTCCGGCTCCCGGAGCCGAAGAAGCGGCTTCTTCGCGCAAAGACGATTGTACCGCTCACAGTGCTCTCTTAGCGCCGCTTCTGCCGAAAGAAGCCCGGGAGCGGCGCTTAGCTCCGGAGAGCATCGTACCTTCGTCTTTAGCGTCTTTTGTGGTCTACATCCTAGCAGAAAGCTTTTCCACTCTGTCTGGCAAGGAAAACCTGCGCAAGCACAGAAAACATCTCCCATCGTGTTCTGGACGTTGCACGGATGTCTGCCAAGTGTTTGAAAGAAACAAAGAAAAGTTGTCCAAAACAGCTTCCAATCGAATATTCATGTGATTGGAAAAGTCAGGAAAGTGGTAAGGTACTGTTTTCTATCAGTTGGCAAGCTGCGCACACAATCCCAGTGTTGTACAGCTTCCTTCTTCACCTTTCCGATGCTGCCGCTCTCTCCGGCTCCCGGAGCCGAAGAAGCGGCTTCTTCGCGCAAAGGCGATTGTACCGCTCACAGTGCTCTCTTAGCGCCGCTTCTGCCGAAAGAAGCCCGGGAGCGGTGCTTAGCTCCGGAGAGCCTCGTACCTTCGTCTTTAGCGTCTTTTGTGGTCTACATCCTAGCAGAAAGCTTTTCCACTCTGTCTGGCAAGGAAAACCTGCGCCAGCGCAGAAAACATCTCCCATCGTGTTCTGGACGTTGCACGGAGGTCTGCCAAGTGTTTGCATAAAGAAATGAAAAGTTGTCCAAAATAACTTCCTATCGAATGTTCATGTGATTGGAAAAGTCAGGAAAGTGGTAAGGTACTGTTTTCTATCAGTTGGCAAGCTGCGCACACAAGCCCAGTGTTGTACAGCTTCCTTCTTCACCTTTCCGATGCTGCCGCTCTCTCCGGCTCCCGGAGCCGAAGAAGCGGCTTCTTCGCGCAAAGGCGATTGTACCGCTCACAGTGCTCTCTTAGCGCCGCTTCTGCCGAAAGAAGCCCGGGAGCGGTGCTTAGCTCCGGAGAGCCTTGTACCTTCGTCTTTAGCGTCTTTTGTGGTCTACATCCTAGCAGAAAGCTTTTCCACTCTGTCTGGCAAGGAAAACCTGCGCCAGCGCAGAAAACATCTCCCATCGTGTTCTGGACGTTGCACGGAGGTCTGCCAAGTGTTTGCATAAAGAAATGAAAAGTTGTCCAAAATAACTTCCTATCGAAGGTTCATGTGATTGGAAAAGTCAGGAAAGTGGTAAGGTACTGTTTTCTATCAGTTGGCAAGCTGCGCACACAATCCCAGTGTTGTACAGCTTCCTTCTTCACCTTTCCGATGCTGCCGCTCTCTCCGGCTCCCGGAGCCGAAGAAGTGGCTTCTTCGCGCAAAGACGATTGTACCGCTCACAGTGCTCTCTTAGCGCGGCTTCTGCCGAAAGAAGCCCGGGAGCGGCGCTTAGCTCCGGGGAGCATCGTACCTTCGTCTTTAGCGTCTTTTGTGGTCTACATCCTAGCAGAAAGCTTTTCCACTCAGTCTGGCAAGGAAAACCTGCGCCAGCGCAGGAAACATCTCCCATCGTGTTCTGGACGTTGCACGGAGGTCTGCCAAGTGTTTGCATAACGAAATGAAAAGTTGTCCAAAATAACTTCCTATCGAATGTTCATGTGATTGGAAAAGTCAGGAAAGTGGTAAGGTACTGTTTTCTATCAGTTGGCAAGCTGCGCACACAATCCCAGTGTTGTACAGCTTCCTTCTTCACCTTTCCGATGCTGCCGCTCTCTCCGGCTCCCGGAGCCGAAGAAGCGGCTTCTTCGCGCAAAGACGATTGTACCGCTCACAGTGCTCTCTTAGCGCCGCTTCTGCCGAAAGAAGCCCGGGAGCGGTGCTTAGCTCCGGAGAGCCTCGTACCTTCGTCTTTAGCGTCTTTTGTGGTCTACATCCTAGCAGAAAGCTTTTCCACTCTGTCTGGCAAGGAAAACCTGCGCCAGCACAGAAAACATCTCCCATCGTGTTCTGGACGTTGTACGGAGGTCTGCCAAGTGTTTGCATAAAGAAATGAAAAGTTGTCCAAAATAACTTCCTATCGAATGTTCATGTGATTGGAAAAGTCAGGAAAGTGGTAAGGTACTGTTTTCTATCAGTTGGCAAGCTGCGCACACAATCCCAGTGTTGTACAGCTTCCTTCTTCACCTTTCCGATGCTGCCGCTCTCTCCGGCTCCCGGAGCCGAAGAAGCGGCTTCTTCGCGCAAAGACGATTGTACCGCTCACAGTGCTCTCTTAGCGCCGCTTCTGCCGAAAGAAGCCCGGGAGCGGCGCTTAGCTCCGGAGAGCATCGTACCTTCGTCTTTAGCGTCTTTTGTGGTCTACATCCTAGCAGAAAGCTTTTCCACTCTGTCTGGCAAGGAAAACCTGCGCCAGCACAGAAAACATCTCCCATCGTGTTCTGGACGTTGCACGGAGGTCTGCCAAGTGTTTGAAAGAAACAAAGAAAAGTTGTCCAAAACAGCTTCCAATCGAATGTTCATGTGATTGGAAAAGCCAGGAGAGTGGTAAGGTACTGTTTTCTATCAGTTGGCAAGCTGCGCACACAATCCCAGTGTTGTACAGCTTCCTTCTTCACCTTTCCGATGCTGCCGCTCTCTCCGGCTCCCGGAGCCGAAGAAGCGGCTTCTCCGCGCAAAGACGATTGTACCGGTCACAGTGCTCTCTTAGCGCGGCTTCTGCCGAAAGAAGCCCGGGAGTGGTGCTTAGCTATGGAGAGCATCGTACCTTCGTCTTTAGCGTCTTTTGTGGTCTACATCCTAGCAGAAAGCTTTTCCACTCTGTCTGGCAAGGATAACCTGCGCCAGCACAGAAAACATCTCCCATCGTGTTCTGGACGTTGTACGGAGGTCTGCCAAGTGTTTGCATAAAGAAATGAAAAGTTGTCCAAAATAACTTCCTATCGAATGTTCATGTGATTGGAAAAGTCAGGAAAGTGGTAAGGTACTGTTTTCTATCAGTTGGCAAGCTGCGCACACAATCCCAGTGTTGTACAGCTTCCTTCTTCACCTTTCCGATGCTGCCGCTCTCTCCGGCTCCCGGAGCCGAAGAAGCGGCTTCTTCGCGCAAAGACGATTGTACCGCTCACAGTGCTCTCTTAGCGCCGCTTCTGCCGAAAGAAGCCCGGGAGCGGCGCTTAGCTCCGGAGAGCATCGTACCTTCGTCTTTAGCGTCTTTTGTGGTCTACATCCTAGCAGAAAGCTTTTCCACTCTGTCTGGCAAGGAAAACCTGCGCCAGCACAGAAAACATCTCCCATCGTGTTCTGGACGTTGCACGGATGTCTGCCAAGTGTTTGAAAGAAACAAAGAAAAGTTGTCCAAAACAGCTTCCAATCGAATGTTCATGTGATTGGAAAAGTCAGGAAAGTGGTAAGGTACTGTTTTCTATCAGTTGGCAAGCTGCGCACACAATCCCAGTGTTGTACAGCTTCCTTCTTCACCTTTCCGATGCTGCCGCTCTCTCCGGCTCCCGGAGCCGAAGAAGCGGCTTCCTCGCGCAACGACGATTGTACCGCTCACAGTGCTCTCTTAGCGCCGCTTCTGCCGAATGAAGCCCGGGAGCGGCGCTTAACTCCGGAGAGCCTCGTACCATCTTCTTTAGCGTCTTTTGTGGTCTACATCCTAGCAGAAAGCTTTTCCACTCTGTCTGGCAAGGAAAACCTGCGCCAGCGCAGAAAACATCTCCCATCGTGTTCTGGACGTTGCACGGAGGTCTGCCAAGTGTTTGCATAAAGAAATGAAAAGTTGTCCAAAATAACTTCCTATCGAATGTTCATGTGATTGGAAAGGTCAGGAAAGTGGTAAGGTACTGTTTTCTATCAGTTGGCAAGCTGCGCACACAATCCCAGTGTTGTACAGCTTCCTTCTTCACCTTTCCGATGCTGCCGCTCTCTCCGGCTCCCGGAGCCGAAGAAGCGGCTTCTTCGCGCAAAGACGATTGTACCGCTCACAGTGCTCTCTTAGCGCCGCTTCTGCCGAAAGAAGCCCGGGAGCGGCGCTTAACTCCGGAGAGCATCGTACATTCGTCTTTAGCGTCTTTTGTGGTCTACATCCTAGCAGAAAGCTTTTCCACTCTGTCTGGCAAGGAAAACCTGCGCCAGCACAGAAAACATCTCCCATCGTGTTCTGGACGTTGTACGGAGGTCTGCCAAGTGTTTGAAAGAAACAAAGAAAAGTTGTCCAAAACAGCTTCCAATCGAAGATTCATGTGATTGGAAAAGTCAGGAAAGTGGTAAGGTACTGTTTTCTATCAGTTGGCAAGCTGCGCACACAATCCCAGTGTTGTACAGCTTCCTTCTTCACCTTTCCGATGCTGCCGCTCTCTCCGGCTCCCGGAGCCGAAGAAGCGGCTTCTTCGCGCAAAGACGATTGTACCGGTCACAGTGCTCTCTTAGCGCCGCTTCTGCCGAAAGAAGCCCGGGAGCGGTGCTTAGCTCCGGAGAGCCTCGTACCTTCGTCTTTAGCGTCTTTTGTGGTCTACATCCTAGCAGAAAGCTTTTCCACTCTGTCTGGCAAGGATAACCTGCGCCAGCACAGAAAACATCTCCCATCGTGTTCTGGACGTTGTACGGAGGTCTGCCAAGTGTTTGCATAAAGAAATGAAAAGTTGTCCAAAATAACTTCCTATCGAATGTTCATGTGATTGGAAAAGTCAGGAAAGTGGTAAGGTACTGTTTTCTATCAGTTGGCAAGGTGCGCACACAAGCCCAGTGTTGTACAGCTTCCTTCTTCACCTTTCCGATGCTGCCGCTCTCTCCGGCTCCCGGAGCCGAAGAAGCGGCTTCTTCGCGCAAAGACGATTGTACCGCTCACAGTGCTCTCTTAGCGCCGCTTCTGCCGAAAGAAGCCCGGGAGCGGCGCTTAGCTCCGGAGAGCATCGTACCTTCGTCTTTAGCGTCTTTTGTGGTCTACATCCTAGCAGAAAGCTTTTCCACTCTGTCTGGCAAGGAAAACCTGCGCAAGCACAGAAAACATCTCCCATCGTGTTCTGGACGTTGCACGGATGTCTGCCAAGTGTTTGAAAGAAACAAAGAAAAGTTGTCCAAAACAGCTTCCAATCGAATATTCATGTGATTGGAAAAGTCAGGAAAGTGGTAAGGTACTGTTTTCTATCAGTTGGCAAGCTGCGCACACAATCCCAGTGTTGTACAGCTTCCTTCTTCACCTTTCCGATGCTGCCGCTCTCTCCGGCTCCCGGAGCCGAAGAAGCGGCTTCTTCGCGCAAAGGCGATTGTACCGCTCACAGTGCTCTCTTAGCGCCGCTTCTGCCGAAAGAAGCCCGGGAGCGGTGCTTAGCTCCGGAGAGCCTCGTACCTTCGTCTTTAGCGTCTTTTGTGGTCTACATCCTAGCAGAAAGCTTTTCCACTCTGTCTGGCAAGGAAAACCTGCGCCAGCGCAGAAAACATCTCCCATCGTGTTCTGGACGTTGCACGGAGGTCTGCCAAATGTTTGCATAAAGAAATGAAAAGTTGTCCAAAATAACTTCCTATCGAATGTTCATGTGATTGGAAAAGTCAGGAAAGTGGTAAGGTACTGTTTTCTATCAGTTGGCAAGCTGCGCACACAAGCCCAGTGTTGTACAGCTTCCTTCTTCACCTTTCCGATGCTGCCGCTCTCTCCGGCTCCCAGAGCCGAAGAAGCGGCTTCTTCGCGCAAAGACGATTGTACCGCTCACAGTGCTCTCTTAGCGCCGCTTCTGCCGAAAGAAGCCCGGGAGCGGCGCTTAGCTCCGGAGAGCATCGTACCTTCGTCTTTAGCGTCTTTTGTGGTCTACATCCTAGCAGAAAGCTTTTCCACTCTGTCTGGCAAGGATAACCTGCGCCAGCACAGAAAACATCTCCCATCGTGTTCTGGACGTTGCACGGATGTCTGCCAAGTGTTTGAAAGAAACAAAGAAAAGTTGTCCAAAACAGCTTCCAATCGAATATTCATGTGATTGGAAAAGTCAGGAAAGTGGTAAGGTACTGTTTTCTATCAGTTGGCAAGCTGCGCACACAATCCCAGTGTTGTACAGCTTCCTTCTTCACCTTTCCGATGCTGCCGCTCTCTCCGGCTCCCGGAGCCGAAGAAGCGGCTTCTTCGCGCAAAGGCGATTGTACCGCTCACAGTGCTCTCTTAGCGCCGCTTCTGCCGAAAGAAGCCCGGGAGCGGTGCTTAGCTCCGGAGAGCCTTGTACCTTCGTCTTTAGCGTCTTTTGTGGTCTACATCCTAGCAGAAAGCTTTTCCACTCTGTCTGGCAAGGAAAACCTGAGCCAGCGCAGAAAACATCTCCCATCGTGTTCTGGACGTTGCACGGAGGTCTGCCAAGTGTTTGCATAAAGAAATGAAAAGTTGTCCAAAATAACTTCCTATCGAATGTTCATGTGATTGGAAAAGTCAGGAAAGTGGTAAGGTACTGTTTTCTATCAGTTGGCAAGCTGCGCACACAAGCCCAGTGTTGTACAGCTTCCTTCTTCACCTTTCCGATGCTGCCGCTCTCTCCGGCTCCCGGAGCCGAAGAAGCGGCTTCTTCGCGCAAAGACGATTGTACCGCTCACAGTGCTCTCTTAGCGCGTCTTCTGCCGAAAGAAGCCCGGGAGCGGCGCTTAGCTCCGGGGAGCATCGTCCCTTCGTCTTTAGCGTCTTTTGTGGTCTACATCCTAGCAGAAAGCTTTTCCACTCAGTCTGGCAAGGAAAACCTGCGCCAGCGCAGGAAACATCTCCCATCGTGTTCTGGACGTTGCACGGAGGTCTGCCAAGTGTTTGCATAACGAAATGAAAAGTTGTGCAAAATAACTTCCTATCGAATGTTCATGTGATTGGAAAAGTCAGGAAAGTGGTAAGGTACTGTTTTCTATCAGTTGGCAAGCTGCGCACACAATCCCAGTGTTGTACAGCTTCCTTCTTCACCTTTCCGATGCTGCCGCTCTCTCCGGCTCCCGGAGCCGAAGAAGCGGCTTCTTCGCGCAAAGACGATTGTACCGCTCACAGTGCTCTCTTAGCGCCGCTTCTGCCGAAAGAAGCCCGGGAGCGGTGCTTAGCTCCGGAGAGCCTCGTACCTTCGTCTTTAGCGTCTTTTGTGGTCTACATCCTAGCAGAAAGCTTTTCCACTCTGTCTGGCAAGGATAACCTGCGCCAGCACAGAAAACATCTCCCATCATGTTCTGGACGTTGTACGGAGGTCTGCCAAGTGTTTGCATAAAGAAATGAAAAGTTGTCCAAAATAACTTCCTATCGAATGTTCATGTGATTGGAAAAGTCAGGAAAGTGGTAAGGTACTGTTTTCTATCAGTTGGCAAGCTGCGCACACAATCCCAGTGTTGTACAGCTTCCTTCTTCACCTTTCCGATGCTGCCGCTCTCTCCGGCTCCCGGAGCCGAAGAAGCGGCTTCTTCGCGCAAAGACGATTGTACCGCTCACAGTGCTCTCTTAGCGCCGCTTCTGCCGAAAGAAGCCCGGGAGCGGCGCTTAGCTCCGGAGAGCATCGTACCTTCGTCTTTAGCGTCTTTTGTGGTCTACATCCTAGCAGAAAGCTTTTCCACTCTGTCTGGCAAGGAAAACCTGCGCAAGCACAGAAAACATCTCCCATCGTGTTCTGGACGTTGCACGGATGTCTGCCAAGTGTTTGAAAGAAACAAAGAAAAGTTGTCCAAAACAGCTTCCAATCGAATATTCATGTGATTGGAAAAGTCAGGAAAGTGGTAAGGTACTGTTTTCTATCAGTTGGCAAGCTGCGCACACAATCCCAGTGTTGTACAGCTTCCTTCTTCACCTTTCCGATGCTGCCGCTCTCTCCGGCTCCCGGAGCCGAAGAAGCGGCTTCTTCGCGCAAAGGCGATTGTACCGCTCACAGTGCTCTCTTAGCGCCGCTTCTGCCGAAAGAAGCCCGGGAGCGGTGCTTAGCTCCGGAGAGCCTTGTACCTTCGTCTTTAGCGTCTTTTGTGGTCTACATCCTAGCAGAAAGCTTTTCCACTCTGTCTGGCAAGGAAAACCTGCGCCAGCGCAGAAAACATCTCCCATCGTGTTCTGGACGTTGCACGGAGGTCTGCCAAGTGTTTGCATAAAGAAATGAAAAGTTGTCCAAAATAACTTCCTATCGAATGTTCATGTGATTGGAAAAGTCAGGAAAGTGGTAAGGTACTGTTTTCTATCAGTTGGCAAGCTGCGCACACAAGCCCAGTGTTGTACAGCTTCCTTCTTCACCTTTCCGATGCTGCCGCTCTCTCCGGCTCCCGGAGCCGAAGAAGCGGCTTCTTCGCGCAAAGGCGATTGTACCGCTCACAGTGCTCTCTTAGCGCCGCTTCTGCCGAAAGAAGCCCGGGAGCGGTGCTTAGCTCCGGAGAGCCTTGTACCTTCGTCTTTAGCGTCTTTTGTGGTCTACATCCTAGCAGAAAGCTTTTCCACTCTGTCTGGCAAGGAAAACCTGCGCCAGCGCAGAAAACATCTCCCATCGTGTTCTGGACGTTGCACGGAGGTCTGCCAAGTGTTTGCATAAAGAAATGAAAAGTTGTCCAAAATAACTTCCTATCGAAGGTTCATGTGATTGGAAAAGTCAGGAAAGTGGTAAGGTACTGTTTTCTATCAGTTGGCAAGCTGCGCACACAATCCCAGTGTTGTACAGCTTCCTTCTTCACCTTTCCGATGCTGCCGCTCTCTCCGGCTCCCGGAGCCGAAGAAGTGGCTTCTTCGCGCAAAGACGATTGTACCGCTCACAGTGCTCTCTTAGCGCGGCTTCTGCCGAAAGAAGCCCGGGAGCGGCGCTTAGCTCCGGGGAGCATCGTACCTTCGTCTTTAGCGTCTTTTGTGGTCTACATCCTAGCAGAAAGCTTTTCCACTCAGTCTGGCAAGGAAAACCTGCGCCAGCGCAGGAAACATCTCCCATCGTGTTCTGGACGTTGCACGGAGGTCTGCCAAGTGTTTGCATAACGAAATGAAAAGTTGTCCAAAATAACTTCCTATCGAATGTTCATGTGATTGGAAAAGTCAGGAAAGTGGTAAGGTACTGTTTTCTATCAGTTGGCAAGCTGCGCACACAATCCCAGTGTTGTACAGCTTCCTTCTTCACCTTTCCGATGCTGCCGCTCTCTCCGGCTCCCGGAGCCGAAGAAGCGGCTTCTTCGCGCAAAGACGATTGTACCGCTCACAGTGCTCTCTTAGCGCCGCTTCTGCCGAAAGAAGCCCGGGAGCGGTGCTTAGCTCCGGAGAGCCTCGTACCTTCGTCTTTAGCGTCTTTTGTGGTCTACATCCTAGCAGAAAGCTTTTCCACTCTGTCTGGCAAGGATAACCTGCGCCAGCACAGAAAACATCTCCCATCGTGTTCTGGACGTTGTACGGAGGTCTGCCAAGTGTTTGCATAAAGAAATGAAAAGTTGTCCAAAATAACTTCCTATCGAATGTTCATGTGATTGGAAAAGTCAGGAAAGTGGTAAGGTACTGTTTTCTATCAGTTGGCAAGCTGCGCACACAATCCCAGTGTTGTACAGCTTCCTTCTTCACCTTTCCGATGCTGCCGCTCTCTCCGGCTCCCGGAGCCGAAGAAGCGGCTTCTTCGCGCAAAGACGATTGTACCGCTCACAGTGCTCTCTTAGCGCCGCTTCTGCCGAAAGAAGCCCGGGAGCGGCGCTTAGCTCCGGAGAGCATCGTACCTTCGTCTTTAGCGTCTTTTGTGGTCTACATCCTAGCAGAAAGCTTTTCCACTCTGTCTGGCAAGGAAAACCTGCGCAAGCACAGAAAACATCTCCCATCGTGTTCTGGACGTTGCACGGATGTCTGCCAAGTGTTTGAAAGAAACAAAGAAAAGTTGTCCAAAACAGCTTCCAATCGAATATTCATGTGATTGGAAAAGTCAGGAAAGTGGTAAGGTACTGTTTTCTATCAGTTGGCAAGCTGCGCACACAATCCCAGTGTTGTACAGCTTCCTTCTTCACCTTTCCGATGCTGCCGCTCTCTCCGGCTCCCGGAGCCGAAGAAGCGGCTTCTTCGCGCAAAGGCGATTGTACCGCTCACAGTGCTCTCTTAGCGCCGCTTCTGCCGAAAGAAGCCCGGGAGCGGTGCTTAGCTCCGGAGAGCCTTGTACCTTCGTCTTTAGCGTCTTTTGTGGTCTACATCCTAGCAGAAAGCTTTTCCACTCTGTCTGGCAAGGAAAACCTGCGCCAGCGCAGAAAACATCTCCCATCGTGTTCTGGACGTTGCACGGAGGTCTGCCAAGTGTTTGCATAAAGAAATGAAAAGTTGTCCAAAATAACTTCCTATCGAATGTTCATGTGATTGGAAAAGTCAGGAAAGTGGTAAGGTACTGTTTTCTATCAGTTGGCAAGCTGCGCACACAAGCCCAGTGTTGTACAGCTTCCTTCTTCACCTTTCCGATGCTGCCGCTCTCTCCGGCTCCCGGAGCCGAAGAAGCGGCTTCTTCGCGCAAAGACGATTGTACCGCTCACAGTGCTCTCTTAGCGCGTCTTCTGCCGAAAGAAGCCCGGGAGCGGCGCTTAGCTCCGGGGAGCATCGTCCCTTCGTCTTTAGCGTCTTTTGTGGTCTACATCCTAGCAGAAAGCTTTTCCACTCAGTCTGGCAAGGAAAACCTGCGCCAGCGCAGGAAACATCTCCCATCGTGTTCTGGACGTTGCACGGAGGTCTGCCAAGTGTTTGCATAACGAAATGAAAAGTTGTGCAAAATAACTTCCTATCGAATGTTCATGTGATTGGAAAAGTCAGGAAAGTGGTAAGGTACTGTTTTCTATCAGTTGGCAAGCTGCGCACACAATCCCAGTGTTGTACAGCTTCCTTCTTCACCTTTCCGATGCTGCCGCTCTCTCCGGCTCCCGGAGCCGAAGAAGCGGCTTCTTCGCGCAAAGACGATTGTACCGCTCACAGTGCTCTCTTAGCGCCGCTTCTGCCGAAAGAAGCCCGGGAGCGGTGCTTAGCTCCGGAGAGCCTCGTACCTTCGTCTTTAGCGTCTTTTGTGGTCTACATCCTAGCAGAAAGCTTTTCCACTCTGTCTGGCAAGGATAACCTGCGCCAGCACAGAAAACATCTCCCATCATGTTCTGGACGTTGTACGGAGGTCTGCCAAGTGTTTGCATAAAGAAATGAAAAGTTGTCCAAAATAACTTCCTATCGAATGTTCATGTGATTGGAAAAGTCAGGAAAGTGGTAAGGTACTGTTTTCTATCAGTTGGCAAGCTGCGCACACAATCCCAGTGTTGTACAGCTTCCTTCTTCACCTTTACGATGCTGCCGCTCTCTCCGGCTCCCGGAGCCGAAGAAGCGGCTTCTTCGCGCAAAGACGATTGTACCGCTCACAGTGCTCTCTTAGCGCCGCTTCTGCCGAAAGAAGCCCGGGAGCGGCGCTTAGCTCCGGAGAGCATCGTACCTTCGTCTTTAGCGTCTTTTGTGGTCTACATCCTAGCAGAAAGCTTTTCCACTCTGTCTGGCAAGGAAAACCTGCGCAAGCACAGAAAACATCTCCCATCGTGTTCTGGACGTTGCACGGATGTCTGCCAAGTGTTTGAAAGAAACAAAGAAAAGTTGTCCAAAACAGCTTCCAATCGAATATTCATGTGATTGGAAAAGTCAGGAAAGTGTAAGGTACTGTTTTCTATCAGTTGGCAAGCTGCGCACACAATCCCAGTGTTGTACAGCTTCCTTCTTCACCTTTCCGATGCTGCCGCTCTCTCCGGCTCCCGGAGCCGAAGAAGCGGCTTCTTCGCGCAAAGGCGATTGTACCGCTCACAGTGCTCTCTTAGCGCCGCTTCTGCCGAAAGAAGCCCGGGAGCGGTGCTTAGCTCCGGAGAGCCTTGTACCTTCGTCTTTAGCGTCTTTTGTGGTCTACATCCTAGCAGAAAGCTTTTCCACTCTGTCTGGCAAGGAAAACCTGCGCCAGCGCAGAAAACATCTCCCATCGTGTTCTGGACGTTGCACGGAGGTCTGCCAAGTGTTTGCATAAAGAAATGAAAAGTTGTCCAAAATAACTTCCTATCGAATGTTCATGTGATTGGAAAAGTCAGGAAAGTGGTAAGGTACTGTTTTCTATCAGTTGGCAAGCTGCGCACACAAGCCCAGTGTTGTACAGCTTCCTTCTTCACCTTTCCGATGCTGCCGCTCTCTCCGGCTCCCGGAGCCGAAGAAGCGGCTTCTTCGCGCAAAGGCGATTGTACCGCTCACAGTGCTCTCTTAGCGCCGCTTCTGCCGAAAGAAGCCCGGGAGCGGTGCTTAGCTCCGGAGAGCCTTGTACCTTCGTCTTTAGCGTCTTTTGTGGTCTACATCCTAGCAGAAAGCTTTTCCACTCTGTCTGGCAAGGAAAACCTGCGCCAGCGCAGAAAACATCTCCCATCGTGTTCTGGACGTTGCACGGAGGTCTGCCAAGTGTTTGCATAAAGAAATGAAAAGTTGTCCAAAATAACTTCCTATCGAAGGTTCATGTGATTGGAAAAGTCAGGAAAGTGGTAAGGTACTGTTTTCTATCAGTTGGCAAGCTGCGCACACAATCCCAGTGTTGTACAGCTTCCTTCTTCACCTTTCCGATGCTGCCGCTCTCTCCGGCTCCCGGAGCCGAAGAAGTGGCTTCTTCGCGCAAAGACGATTGTACCGCTCACAGTGCTCTCTTAGCGCGGCTTCTGCCGAAAGAAGCCCGGGAGCGGCGCTTAGCTCCGGGGAGCATCGTACCTTCGTCTTTAGCGTCTTTTGTGGTCTACATCCTAGCAGAAAGCTTTTCCACTCAGTCTGGCAAGGAAAACCTGCGCCAGCGCAGGAAACATCTCCCATCGTGTTCTGGACGTTGCACGGAGGTCTGCCAAGTGTTTGCATAACGAAATGAAAAGTTGTCCAAAATAACTTCCTATCGAATGTTCATGTGATTGGAAAAGTCAGGAAAGTGGTAAGGTACTGTTTTCTATCAGTTGGCAAGCTGCGCACACAATCCCAGTGTTGTACAGCTTCCTTCTTCACCTTTCCGATGCTGCCGCTCTCTCCGGCTCCCGGAGCCGAAGAAGCGGCTTCTTCGCGCAAAGACGATTGTACCGCTCACAGTGCTCTCTTAGCGCCGCTTCTGCCGAAAGAAGCCCGGGAGCGGTGCTTAGCTCCGGAGAGCCTCGTACCTTCGTCTTTAGCGTCTTTTGTGGTCTACATCCTAGCAGAAAGCTTTTCCACTCTGTCTGGCAAGGATAACCTGCGCCAGCACAGAAAACATCTCCCATCGTGTTCTGGACGTTGTACGGAGGTCTGCCAAGTGTTTGCATAAAGAAATGAAAAGTTGTCCAAAATAACTTCCTATCGAATGTTCATGTGATTGGAAAAGTCAGGAAAGTGGTAAGGTACTGTTTTCTATCAGTTGGCAAGCTGCGCACACAATCCCAGTGTTGTACAGCTTCCTTCTTCACCTTTCCGATGCTGCCGCTCTCTCCGGCTCCCGGAGCCGAAGAAGCGGCTTCTTCGCGCAAAGACGATTGTACCGCTCACAGTGCTCTCTTAGCGCCGCTTCTGCCGAAAGAAGCCCGGGAGCGGCGCTTAGCTCCGGAGAGCATCGTACCTTCGTCTTTAGCGTCTTTTGTGGTCTACATCCTAGCAGAAAGCTTTTCCACTCTGTCTGGCAAGGAAAACCTGCGCAAGCACAGAAAACATCTCCCATCGTGTTCTGGACGTTGCACGGATGTCTGCCAAGTGTTTGAAAGAAACAAAGAAAAGTTGTCCAAAACAGCTTCCAATCGAATATTCATGTGATTGGAAAAGTCAGGAAAGTGGTAAGGTACTGTTTTCTATCAGTTGGCAAGCTGCGCACACAATCCCAGTGTTGTACAGCTTCCTTCTTCACCTTTCCGATGCTGCCGCTCTCTCCGGCTCCCGGAGCCGAAGAAGCGGCTTCTTCGCGCAAAGGCGATTGTACCGCTCACAGTGCTCTCTTAGCGCCGCTTCTGCCGAAAGAAGCCCGGGAGCGGTGCTTAGCTCCGGAGAGCCTTGTACCTTCGTCTTTAGCGTCTTTTGTGGTCTACATCCTAGCAGAAAGCTTTTCCACTCTGTCTGGCAAGGAAAACCTGCGCCAGCGCAGAAAACATCTCCCATCGTGTTCTGGACGTTGCACGGAGGTCTGCCAAGTGTTTGCATAAAGAAATGAAAAGTTGTCCAAAATAACTTCCTATCGAATGTTCATGTGATTGGAAAAGTCAGGAAAGTGGTAAGGTACTGTTTTCTATCAGTTGGCAAGCTGCGCACACAAGCCCAGTGTTGTACAGCTTCCTTCTTCACCTTTCCGATGCTGCCGCTCTCTCCGGCTCCCGGAGCCGAAGAAGCGGCTTCTTCGCGCAAAGACGATTGTACCGCTCACAGTGCTCTCTTAGCGCGTCTTCTGCCGAAAGAAGCCCGGGAGCGGCGCTTAGCTCCGGGGAGCATCGTCCCTTCGTCTTTAGCGTCTTTTGTGGTCTACATCCTAGCAGAAAGCTTTTCCACTCAGTCTGGCAAGGAAAACCTGCGCCAGCGCAGGAAACATCTCCCATCGTGTTCTGGACGTTGCACGGAGGTCTGCCAAGTGTTTGCATAACGAAATGAAAAGTTGTGCAAAATAACTTCCTATCGAATGTTCATGTGATTGGAAAAGTCAGGAAAGTGGTAAGGTACTGTTTTCTATCAGTTGGCAAGCTGCGCACACAATCCCAGTGTTGTACAGCTTCCTTCTTCACCTTTCCGATGCTGCCGCTCTCTCCGGCTCCCGGAGCCGAAGAAGCGGCTTCTTCGCGCAAAGACGATTGTACCGCTCACAGTGCTCTCTTAGCGCCGCTTCTGCCGAAAGAAGCCCGGGAGCGGTGCTTAGCTCCGGAGAGCCTCGTACCTTCGTCTTTAGCGTCTTTTGTGGTCTACATCCTAGCAGAAAGCTTTTCCACTCTGTCTGGCAAGGATAACCTGCGCCAGCACAGAAAACATCTCCCATCGTGTTCTGGACGTTGTACGGAGGTCTGCCAAGTGTTTGCATAAAGAAATGAAAAGTTGTCCAAAATAACTTCCTATCGAATGTTCATGTGATTGGAAAAGTCAGGAAAGTGGTAAGGTACTGTTTTCTATCAGTTGGCAAGCTGCGCACACAATCCCAGTGTTGTACAGCTTCCTTCTTCACCTTTCCGATGCTGCCGCTCTCTCCGGCTCCCGGAGCCGAAGAAGCGGCTTCTTCGCGCAAAGACGATTGTACCGCTCACAGTGCTCTCTTAGCGCCGCTTCTGCCGAAAGAAGCCCGGGAGCGGCGCTTAGCTCCGGAGAGCATCGTACCTTCGTCTTTAGCGTCTTTTGTGGTCTACATCCTAGCAGAAAGCTTTTCCACTCTGTCTGGCAAGGAAAACCTGCGCAAGCACAGAAAACATCTCCCATCGTGTTCTGGACGTTGCACGGATGTCTGCCAAGTGTTTGAAAGAAACAAAGAAAAGTTGTCCAAAACAGCTTCCAATCGAATATTCATGTGATTGGAAAAGTCAGGAAAGTGGTAAGGTACTGTTTTCTATCAGTTGGCAAGCTGCGCACACAATCCCAGTGTTGTACAGCTTCCTTCTTCACCTTTCCGATGCTGCCGCTCTCTCCGGCTCCTGGAGCCGAAGAAGCGGCTTCTTCGCGCAAAGGCGATTGTACCGCTCACAGTGCTCTCTTAGCGCCGCTTCTGCCGAAAGAAGCCCGGGAGCGGTGCTTAGCTCCGGAGAGCCTTGTACCTTCGTCTTTAGCGTCTTTTGTGGTCTACATCCTAGCAGAAAGCTTTTCCACTCTGTCTGGCAAGGAAAACCTGCGCCAGCGCAGAAAACATCTCCCATCGTGTTCTGGACGTTGCACGGAGGTCTGCCAAGTGTTTGCATAAAGAAATGAAAAGTTGTCCAAAATAACTTCCTATCGAATGTTCATGTGATTGGAAAAGTCAGGAAAGTGGTAAGGTACTGTTTTCTATCAGTTGGCAAGCTGCGCACACAAGCCCAGTGTTGTACAGCTTCCTTCTTCACCTTTCCGATGCTGCCGCTCTCTCCGGCTCCCGGAGCCGAAGAAGCGGCTTCTTCGCGCAAAGGCGATTGTACCGCTCACAGTGCTCTCTTAGCGCCGCTTCTGCCGAAAGAAGCCCGGGAGCGGTGCTTAGCTCCGGAGAGCCTTGTACCTTCGTCTTTAGCGTCTTTTGTGGTCTACATCCTAGCAGAAAGCTTTTCCACTCTGTCTGGCAAGGAAAACCTGCGCCAGCGCAGAAAACATCTCCCATCGTGTTCTGGACGTTGCACGGAGGTCTGCCAAGTGTTTGCATAAAGAAATGAAAAATGTCCAAAATAACTTCCTATCGAATGTTCATGTGATTGGAAAAGTCAGGAAAGTGGTAAGGTACTGTTTTCTATCAGTTGGCAAGCTGCGCACACAATCCCAGTGTTGTACAGCTTCCTTCTTCACCTTTCCGATGCTGCCGCTCTCTCCGGCTCCCGGAGCCGAAGAAGCGGCTTCTTCGCGCAAAGACGATTGTACCGGTCACAGTGCTCTCTTAGCGCGGCTTCTGCCGAAAGAAGCCCGGGAGCGGCGCTTAGCTCCGGAGAGCATCGTACCTTCGTCTTTAGCGTCTTTTGTGGTCTACATCCTAGCAGAAAGCTTTTCCACTCAGTCTGGCAAGGATAACCTGCGCCAGCACAGAAAACATCTCCCATTGTGTTCTGGACGTTGTACGGAGGTCTGCCAAGTGTTTGACAAGAAGAGAGGAAAAGTTGTCCAAAACAGCTTCCAATCGAATATTCCTGTGATTGGAAAAGTCAGGAAAGTGGTAAGGTACTGTTTTCTATCAGTTGGCAAGCTGCGCACACAAGCCCAGTGTTGTACAGCTTCCTTCTTCACCTTTCCGATGCTGCCCCTCTCTCCGGCTCCCGGAGCCGAAGAAGCGGCTTCTTCGCGCAAAGACGATTGTACCGCTCACAGTGCTCTCTTAGCGCCGCTTCTGCCGAAAGAAGCCCGGGAGCGGCGCTTAACTCCGGAGAGCATCGTACCTTCGTCTTTAGCGTCTTTTGTGGTCTACATCCTAGCAGAAAGCTTTTCCACTCTGTCTGGCAAGGAAAACCTGCGCCAGCACAGAAAACATCTCCCATCGTGTTCTGGACGTTGCACGGAGGTCTGCCAAGTGTTTGAAAGAAACAAAGAAAAGTTGTCCAAAACAGCTTCCAATCGAATGTTCATGTGATTGGAAAAGTCAGGAGAGTGGTAAGGTACTGTTTTCTATCAGTTGGCAAGCTGCGCACACAATCCCAGTGTTGTACAGCTTCCTTCTTCACCTTTCCGATGCTGCCGCTCTCTCCGGCTCCCGGAGCCGAAGAAGCGGCTTCTTCGCGCAAAGACGATTGTACCGCTCACAGTGCTCTCTTAGCGCGGCTTCTGCCGAAAGAAGCCCGGGAGCGGTGCTTAGCTCCGGAGAGCCTCGTACCTTCGTCTTTAGCGTCTTTTGTGGTCTACATCCTAGCAGAAAGCTTTTCCACTCTGTCTGGCAAGGATAACCTGCGCCAGCACAGAAAACATCTCCCATCGTGTTCTGGACGTTGTACGGAGGTCTGCCAAGTGTTTGCATAAAGAAATGAAAAGTTGTCCAAAATAACTTCCTATCGAATGTTGATGTGATTGGAAAAGTCAGGAAAGTGGTAAGGTACTGTTTTCTATCAGTTGGCAAGGTGCGCACACAATCCCAGTGTTGTACAGCTTCCTTCTTCACCTTTCCGATGCTGCCGCTCTCTCCGGCTCCCGGAGCCGAAGAAGCGGCTTCTTCGCGCAAAGACGATTGTACCGCTCACAGTGCTCTCTTAGCGCCGCTTCTGCCGAAAGAAGCCCGGGAGCGGCGCTTAGCTCCGGAGAGCATCGTCCCTTCGTCTTTAGCGTCTTTTGTGGTCTACATCCTAGCAGAAAGCTTTTCCACTCTGTCTGGCAAGGAAAACCTGCGCCAGCACAGAAAACATCTCCCATCGTGTTCTGGACGTTGTACGGAGGTCTGCCAAGTGTTTGACAAGAAGAGAAGAAAAGTTGTCCAAAACAGCTTCCAATCGAATATTCCTGTGATTGGAAAAGTCAGGAAAGTTGTAAGGTACTGTTTTCTATCAGTTGGCAAGCTGCGCACACAATCCCAGTGTTGTACAGCTTCCTTCTTCACCTTTCCGATGTTGCCGCTCTCTCCGGCTCCCGGAGCCGAAGAAGCGGCTTCTTCGCGCAAAGACGATTGTACCGCTCACAGTGCTCTCTTAGCGCCGCTTCTGCCGAAAGAAGCCCGGGAGCGGCGCTTAGCTCCGGAGAGCATCGTACCTTCGTCTTTAGCGTCTTTTGTGGTCTACATCCTAGCAGAAAGCTTTTCCACTCTGTCTGGCAAGGAAAACCTGCGCCAGCGCAGAAAACATCTCCCATCGTGTTCTGGACGTTGCACGGAGGTCTGCCAAGTGTTTGCATAAAGAAATGAAAAGTTGTCCAAAATAACTTCCTATCGAATGTTCATGTGATTGGAAAAGTCAGGAAAGTGTAAGGTACTGTTTTCTATTAGTTGGCAAGCTGGCGCACACAAGCCCAGTGTTGTACAGCTTCCTTCTTCACCTTTCCGATGCTGCCGCTCTCTCCGGCTCCCGGAGCCGAAGAAGCGGCTTCTTCGCGCAAAGACGATTGTACCGCTCACAGTGCTCTCTTAGCGCGGCTTCTGCCGAAAGAAGCCCGGGAGCGGCGCTTAGCTCCGGAGAGCCTCGTACCTTCGTCTTTAGCGTCTTTTGTGGTCTACATCCTAGCAGAAAGCTTTTCCACTCTGTCTGGCAAGGAAAACATGCGCCAGCGCAGAAAACATCTCCCATCGTGTTCTGGACGTTGCACGGAGGTCTGCCAAGTGTTTGACAAGAAGAGAAGAAAAGTTGTCCAAAACAGCTTCCAATCGAATATTCATGTGATTGGAAAAGTCAGGAGAGTAGTAAGGTACTGTTTTCTATCAGTTGGCAAGCTGCGCACACAATCCCAGTGTTGTACAGCTTCCTTCTTCACCTTTCCGATGCTGCCGCTCTCTCCGGCTCCCGGAGCCGAAGAAGCGGCTTCTTCGCGCAAAGACGATTGTACCGCTCACAGTGCTCTCTTAGCGCGGCTTCTGCCGAAAGAAGCCCGGGAGCGGTGCTTAGCTCCGGAGAGGCTCGTACCTTCGTCTTTAGCGTCTTTTGTGGTCTACATCCTAGCAGAAAGCTTTTCCACTCTGTCTGGCAAGGATAACCTGCGCCAGCACAGAAAACATCTCCCATCGTGTTCTGGACGTTGTACGGAGGTCTGCCAAGTGTTTGCATAAAGAAATGAAAAGTTGTCCAAAATAACTTCCTATCGAATGTTCATGTGATTGGAAAAGTCAGGAAAGTGGTAAGGTACTGTTTTCTATCAGTTGGCAAGCTGCGCACACAATCCCAGTGTTGTACAGCTTCCTTCTTCACCTTTCCGATGCTGCCGCTCTCTCCGGCTCCCGGAGCCGAAGAAGCGGCTTCTTCGCGCAAAGACGATTGTACCGCTCACAGTGCTCTCTTAGCGCCGCTTCTGCCGAAAGAAGCCCGGGAGCGGCGCTTAGCTCCGGAGAGCCTCGTAACTTCGTCTTTAGCGTCTTTTGTGGTCTACATCCTAGCAGAAAGCTTTTCCACTCTGTCTGGCAAGGAAAACCTGCGCCAGCACAGAAAACATCTCCCATCGTGTTCTGGACGTTGCACGGAGGTCTGCCAAGTGTTTGAAAGAAACAAAGAAAAGTTGTCCAAAACAGCTTCCAATCGAATATTCATGTGATTGGAAAAGTCAGGAAAGTGGTAAGGTACTGTTTTCTATCAGTTGGCAAGCTGCGCACACAAGCCCAGTGTTGTACAGCTTCCTTCTTCACCTTTCCGATGCTGCCGCTCTCTCCGGCTCCCGGAGCCGAAGAAGCGGCTTCTTCGCGCAAAGGCGATTGTACCGCTCACAGTGCTCTCTTAGCGCCGCTTCTGCCGAAAGAAGCCCGGGAGCGGTGCTTAGCTCCGGAGAGCATCGTACCTTCGTCTTTAGCGTCTTTTGTGGTCTACATCCTAGCAGAAAGCTTTTCCACTCTGTCTGGCAAGGAAAACATGCGGAACACAGGAAACATCTCCCATCGTGTTCTGGACGTTGCACGGAGGTCTGCCAAGTGTTTGCATAAAGAAATGAAAAGTTGTCCAAAATAACTTCCTATCGATTGTTCATGTGATTGGAAAAGTCAGGAAAGTGGTAAGGTACTGTTTTCTATCAGTTGGCAAGCTGCGCACACAATCCCAGTGTTGTACAGCTTCCTTCTTCACCTTTCCGATGCTGCCGCTCTCTCCGGCTCCCGGAGCCGAAGAAGCGGCTTCTTCGCGCAAAGACGATTGTACCGCTCACAGTGCTCTCTTAGCGCGGCTTCTGCCGAAAGAAGCCCGGGAGCGGTGCTTAGCTCCGGAGAGCATCGTCCCTTCGTCTTTAGCGTCTTTTGTGGTCTACATCCTAGCAGAAAGCTTTTCCACTCAGTCTGGCAAGGAAAACATGCGCCAGCGCAGAAAACATCTCCCATCGTGTTCTGGACGTTGCACGGAGGTCTGCCAAGTGTTTGCATAAAGAAATGAAAAGTTGTCCAAAATAACTTCCTATCGAATGTTCATGTGATTGGAAAAGTCAGGAAAGTGGTAAGGTACTGTTTTCTATCAGTTGGCAAGCTGCGCACACAATCCCAGTGTTGTACAGCTTCCTTCTTCACCTTTCCGATGCTGCCGCTCTCTCCGGCTCCCGGAGCCGAAGAAGCGGCTTCTTCGCGCAAACACGATTGTACCTGTCACAGTGCTCTCTTAGCGCCGCTTCTGCCGAAAGAAGCCCGGGAGCGGCGCTTAGCTCCGGAGAGCATCGTACCTTCGTCTTTAGCGTCTTTTGTGGTCTACATCCTAGCAGAAAGCTTTTCCACTCTGTCTGGCAAGGAAAACCTGCGCCAGCACAGAAAACATCTCCCATCGTGTTCTGGACGTTGCACGGAGGTCTGCCAAGTGTTTGAAAGAAACAAAGAAAAGTTGTCCAAAACAGCTTCCAATCGAATGTTCATGTGATTGGAAAAGTCAGGAAAGTGGTAAGGTACTGTTTTCTATCAGTTGGCAAGCTGCGCACACAATCCCAGTGTTGTACAGCTTCCTTCTTCACCTTTCCGATGCTGCCGCTCTCTCCGGCTCCCGGAGCCGAAGAAGCGGCTTCTTCGCGCAAAGACGATTGTACCGCTCACAGTGCTCTCTTAGCGCGGCTTCTGCCGAAAGAAGCCAGGGAGCGGTGCTTAGCTCCGGAGAGCCTCGTCCCTTCGTCTTTAGCGTCTTTTGTGGTCTACATCCTAGCAGAAAGCTTTTCCACTCAGTCTGGCAAGGAAAACCTGCGCCAGCACAGAAAACATCTCCCATCGTGTTCTGGACGTTGCACGGAGGTCTGCCAAGTGTTTGCATAAAGAAATGAAAAGTTGTCCAAAATAACTTCCTATCGAATGTTCATGTGATTGGAAAAGTCAGGAAAGTGGTAAGGTACTGTTTTCTATCAGTTGGCAAGCTGCGCACACAATCCCAGTGTTGTACAGCTTCCTTCTTCACCTTTCCGATGCTGCCGCTCTCTCCGGCTCCCGGAGCCGAAGAAGCGGCTTCTTCGCGCAAAGACGATTGTACCGGTCACAGTGCTCTCTTAGCGCGGCTTCTGCCGAAAGAAGCCCGGGAGCGGTGCTTAGCTCCGGAGAGGCTCGTACCTTCGTCTTTAGCGTCTTTTGTGGTCTACATCCTAGCAGAAAGCTTTTCCACTCAGTCTGGCAAGGAAAACCTGAGCCAGCGCAGGAAACATCTCCCATCGTGTTCTGGACGTTGCACGGAGGTCTGCCAAGTGTTTGCATAAAGAAATGAAAAGTTGTCCAAAATAACTTCCTATCGAATGTTCATGTGATTGGAAAAGTCAGGAAAGTGGTAAGGTACTGTTTTCTATCAGTTGGCAAGGTGCGCACACAAGCCCAGTGTTGTACAGCTTCCTTCTTCACCTTTCCGATGCTGCCGCTCTCTCCGGCTCCCGGAGCCGAAGAAGCGGCTTCTTCGCGCAAAGACGATTGTACCGCTCACAGTGCTCTCTTAGCGCCGCTTCTGCCGAAAGAAGCCCGGGAGCGGCGCTTAGCTCCGGAGAGCATCGTCCCTTCGTCTTTAGCGTCTTTTGTGGTCTACATCCTAGCAGAAAGCTTTTCCACTCTGTCTGGCAAGGAAAACATGCGCCAGCGCAGAAAACATCTCCCATCGTGTTCTGGACGTTGCACGGGGGTCTGCCAAGTGTTTGACAAGAAGAGAAGAAAAGTTGTCCAAAACAGCTTCCAATCGAATATTCATGTGATTGGAAAAGTCAGGAGAGTGGTAAGGTACTGTTTTCTATCAGTTGGCAAGCTGCGCACACAATCCCAGTGTTGTACAGCTTCCTTCTTCACCTTTCCGATGCTGCCGCTCTCTCCGGCTCCCGGAGCCGAAGAAGCGGCTTCTTCGCGCAAAGACGATTGTACCGCTCACAGTGCTCTCTTAGCGCCGCTTCTGCCGAAAGAAGCCCGGGAGCGGTGCTTAGCTCCGGAGAGGCTCGTAACTTCGTCTTTAGCGTCTTTTGTGGTCTACATCCTAGCAGAAAGCTTTTCCACTCTGTCTGGCAAGGAAAACATGCGGAACACAGAAAACATCTCCCATCGTGTTCTGGACGTTGTACGGAGGTCTGCCAAGTGTTTGCATAAAGAAATGAAAAGTTGTCCAAAATAACTTCCTATCGAATGTTCATGTGATTGGAAAAGTCAGGAAAGTGGTAAGGTACTGTTTTCTATCAGTTGGCAAGCTGCGCACACAATCCCAGTGTTGTACAGCTTCCTTCTTCACCTTTCCGATGCTGCCGCTCTCTCCGGCTCCCGGAGCCGAAGAAGCGGCTTCTTCGCGCAAAGACGATTGTACCGCTCACAGTGCTCTCTTAGCGCCGCTTCTGCCGAAAGAAGCCCGGGAGCGGCGCTTAACTCCGGAGAGCATCGTCCCTTCGTCTTTAGCGTCTTTTGTGGTCTACATCCTAGCAGAAAGCTTTTCCACTCTGTCTGGCAAGGAAAACCTGCGCCAGCACAGAAAACATCTCCCATCGTGTTCTGGACGTTGTACGGAGGTCTGCCAAGTGTTTGACAAGAAGAGAAGAAAAGTTGTCCAAAACAGCTTCCAATCGAATATTCATGTGATTGGAAAAGTCAGGAAAGTTGTAAGGTACTGTTTTCTATCAGTTGGCAAGCTGCGCACACAATCCCAGTGTTGTACAGCTTCCTTCTTCACCTTTCCGATGCTGCCGCTCTCTCCGGCTCCCGGAGCCGAAGAAGCGGCTTCTTCGCGCAAACACGATTGTACCGGTCACAGTGCTCTCTTAGCGCCGCTTCTGCCGAAAGAAGCCCGGGAGCGGTGCTTAGCTCCGGAGAGCCTCGTACCTTCGTCTTTAGCGTCTTTTGTGGTCTACATCCTAGCAGAAAGCTTTTCCACTCTGTCTGGCAAGGAAAACATGCGGAACACAGAAAACATCTCCCATCGTGTTCTGGACGTTGCACGGAGGTCTGCCAAGTGTTTGCATAAAGAAATGAAAAGTTGTCCAAAATAACTTCCTATCGAATGTTCATGTGATTGGAAAAGTCAGGAAAGTGGTAAGGTACTGTTTTCTATCAGTTGGCAAGGTGCGCACACAAGCCCAGTGTTGTACAGCTTCCTTCTTCACCTTTCCGATGCTGCCGCTCTCTCCGGCTCCCGGAGCCGAAGAAGCGGCTTCTTCGCGCAAAGACGATTGTACCGCTCACAGTGCTCTCTTAGCGCCGCTTCGGCCGAATGAAGCCCGGGAGCGGCGCTTAACTCCGGAGAGCCTCGTACCATCTTCTTTAGCGTCTTTTGTGGTCTACATCCTAGCAGAAAGCTTTTCCACTCTGTCTGGCAAGGAAAACCTGCGCCAGCGCAGAAAACATCTCCCATCGTGTTCTGGACGTTGCACGGAGGTCTGCCAAGTGTTTGCATAAAGAAATGAAAAGTTGTCCAAAATAACTTCCTATCGAATGTTCATGTGATTGGAAAGGTCAGGAAAGTGGTAAGGTACTGTTTTCTATCAGTTGGCAAGCTGCGCACACAATCCCAGTGTTGTACAGCTTCCTTCTTCACCTTTCCGATGCTGCCGCTCTCTCCGGCTCCCGGAGCCGAAGAAGCGGCTTCTTCGCGCAAAGACGATTGTACCGCTCACAGTGCTCTCTTAGCGCCGCTTCTGCCGAAAGAAGCCCGGGAGCGGCGCTTAGCTCCGGAGAGCATCGTACCTTCGTCTTTAGCGTCTTTTGTGGTCTACATCCTAGCAGAAAGCTTTTCCACTCTGTCTGGCAAGGAAAACATGCGCCAGCGCAGAAAACATCTCCCATCGTGTTCTGGACGTTGCACGGAGGTCTGCCAAGTGTTTGACAAGAAGAGAAGAAAAGTTGTCCAAAACAGCTTCCAATCGAATATTCATGTGATTGGAAAAGTCAGGAGAGTGGTAAGGTACTGTTTTCTATCAGTTGGCAAGCTGCGCACACAAGCCCAGTGTTGTACAGCTTCCTTCTTCACCTTTCCGATGCTGCCGCTCTCTCCGGCTCCCGGAGCCGAAGAAGCGGCTTCTTCGCGCAAAGACGATTGTACCGCTCACAGTGCTCTCTTAGCGCGGCTTCTGCCGAAAGAAGCCCGGGAGCGGCGCTTAGCTCCGGAGAGCATCGTACCTTCGTCTTTAGCGTCTTTTGTGGTCTACATCCTAGCAGAAAGCTTTTCCACTCTGTCTGGCAAGGAAAACCTGCGCCAGCACAGAAAACATCTCCCATCGTGTTCTGGACGTTGCACGGAGGTCTGCCAAGTGTTTGAAAGAAACAAAGAAAAGTTGTCCAAAACAGCTTCCAATCGAATATTCATGTGATTGGAAAAGTCAGGAAAGTGGTAAGGTACTGTTTTCTATCAGTTGGCAAGCTGCGCACACAATCCCAGTGTTGTACAGCTTCCTTCTTCACCTTTCCGATGCTGCCGCTCTCTCCGGCTCCCGGAGCCGAAGAAGCGGCTTCTTCGCGCAAAGGCGATTGTACCGCTCACAGTGCTCTCTTAGCGCCGCTTCTGCCGAAAGAAGCCCGGGAGCGGTGCTTAGCTCCGGAGAGCCTCGTCCCTTCGTCTTTAGCGTCTTTTGTGGTCTACATCCTAGCAGAAAGCTTTTCCACTCTGGCAAGGATAACCTGCGCCAGCGCAGAAAACATCTCCCATCGTGTTCTGGACGTTGTACGGAGGTCTGCCAAGTGTTTGCATAAAGAAATGAAAAGTTGTCCAAAATAACTTCCTATCGATTGTTCATGTGATTGGAAAAGTCAGGAAAGTGGTAAGGTACTGTTTTCTATCAGTTGGCAAGCTGCGCACACAATCCCAGTGTTGTACAGCTTCCTTCTTCACCTTTCCGATGCTGCCGCTCTCTCCGGCTCCCGGAGCCGAAGAAGCGGCTTCTTCGCGCAAAGACGATTGTACCGCTCACAGTGCTCTCTTAGCGCGGCTTCTGCCGAAAGAAGCCCGGGAGCGGTGCTTAGCTCCGGAGAGCATCGTACCTTCGTCTTTAGCGTCTTTTGTGGTCTACATCCTAGCAGAAAGCTTTTCCACTCTGTCTGGCAAGGAAAACCTGCGCCAGCACAGAAAACATCTCCCATCGTGTTCTGGACGTTGCACGGACGTCTGCCAAGTGTTTGAAAGAAACAAAGAAAAGTTGTCCAAAACAGCTTCCAATCGAATGTTCATGTGATTGGAAAAGTCAGGAAAGTGGTAAGGTACTGTTTTCTATCAGTTGGCAAGCTGCGCACACAATCCCAGTGTTGTACAGCTTCCTTCTTCACCTTTCCGATGCTGCCGCTCTCTCCGGCTCCCGGAGCCGAAGAAGCGGCTTCTTCGCGCAAAGACGATTGTACCGCTCACAGTGCTCTCTTAGCGCCGCTTCTGCCGAAAGAAGCCCGGGAGCGGCGCTTAGCTCCGGAGAGCATCGTCCCTTCGTCTTTAGCGTCTTTTGTGGTCTACATCCTAGCAGAAAGCTTTTCCACTCTGTCTGGCAAGGAAAACCTGCGCCAGCACAGAAAACATCTCCCATCGTGTTCTGGACGTTGTACGGAGGTCTGCCAAGTGTTTGACAAGAAGAGAAGAAAAGTTGTCCAAAACAGCTTCCAATCGAATATTCATGTGATTGGAAAAGTCAGGAAAGTGGTAAGGTACTGTTTTCTATCAGTTGGCAAGCTGCGCACACAATCCCAGTGTTGTACAGCTTCCTTCTTCACCTTTCCGATGCTGCCGCTCTCTCCGGCTCCCGGAGCCGAAGAAGCGGCTTCTTCGCGCAAAGACGATTGTACCGCTCACAGTGCTCTCTTAGCGCCGCTTCTGCCGAAAGAAGCCCGGGAGCGGTGCTTAGCTCCGGAGAGCCTCGTACCTTCGTCTTTAGCGTCTTTTGTGGTCTACATCCTAGCAGAAAGCTTTTCCACTCTGTCTGGCAAGGAAAACATGCGGAACACAGAAAACATCTCCCATCGTGTTCTGGACGTTGCACGGAGGTCTGCCAAGTGTTTGCATAAAGAAATGAAAAGTTGTCCAAAATAACTTCCTATCGAATGTTCATGTGATTGGAAAAGTCAGGAAAGTGGTAAGGTACTGTTTTCTATCAGTTGGCAAGGTGCGCACACAAGCCCAGTGTTGTACAGCTTCCTTCTTCACCTTTCCGATGCTGCCGCTCTCTCCGGCTCCCGGAGCCGAAGAAGCGGCTTCTTCGCGCAAAGACGATTGTACCGCTCACAGTGCTCTCTTAGCGCCGCTTCGGCCGAATGAAGCCCGGGAGCGGCGCTTAACTCCGGAGAGCCTCGTACCATCTTCTTTAGCGTCTTTTGTGGTCTACATCCTAGCAGAAAGCTTTTCCACTCTGTCTGGCAAGGAAAACCTGCGCCAGCGCAGAAAACATCTCCCATCGTGTTCTGGACGTTGCACGGAGGTCTGCCAAGTGTTTGCATAAAGAAATGAAAAGTTGTCCAAAATAACTTCCTATCGAATGTTCATGTGATTGGAAAGGTCAGGAAAGTGGTAAGGTACTGTTTTCTATCAGTTGGCAAGCTGCGCACACAATCCCAGTGTTGTACAGCTTCCTTCTTCACCTTTCCGATGCTGCCGCTCTCTCCGGCTCCCGGAGCCGAAGAAGCGGCTTCTTCGCGCAAAGACGATTGTACCGCTCACAGTGCTCTCTTAGCGCCGCTTCTGCCGAAAGAAGCCCGGGAGCGGCGCTTAGCTCCGGAGAGCATCGTACCTTCGTCTTTAGCGTCTTTTGTGGTCTACATCCTAGCAGAAAGCTTTTCCACTCTGTCTGGCAAGGAAAACATGCGCCAGCGCAGAAAACATCTCCCATCGTGTTCTGGACGTTGCACGGAGGTCTGCCAAGTGTTTGACAAGAAGAGAAGAAAAGTTGTCCAAAACAGCTTCCAATCGAATATTCATGTGATTGGAAAAGTCAGGAGAGTGGTAAGGTACTGTTTTCTATCAGTTGGCAAGCTGCGCACACAAGCCCAGTGTTGTACAGCTTCCTTCTTCACCTTTCCGATGCTGCCGCTCTCTCCGGCTCCCGGAGCCGAAGAAGCGGCTTCTTCGCGCAAAGACGATTGTACCGCTCACAGTGCTCTCTTAGCGCGGCTTCTGCCGAAAGAAGCCCGGGAGCGGCGCTTAGCTCCGGAGAGCATCGTACCTTCGTCTTTAGCGTCTTTTGTGGTCTACATCCTAGCAGAAAGCTTTTCCACTCTGTCTGGCAAGGAAAACCTGCGCCAGCACAGAAAACATCTCCCATCGTGTTCTGGACGTTGCACGGATGTCTGCCAAGTGTTTGAAAGAAACAAAGAAAAGTTGTCCAAAACAGCTTCCAATCGAATATTCATGTGATTGGAAAAGTCAGGAAAGTGGTAAGGTACTGTTTTCTATCAGTTGGCAAGCTGCGCACACAATCCCAGTGTTGTACAGCTTCCTTCTTCACCTTTCCGATGCTGCCGCTCTCTCCGGCTCCCGGAGCCGAAGAAGCGGCTTCTTCGCGCAAAGGCGATTGTACCGCTCACAGTGCTCTCTTAGCGCCGCTTCTGCCGAAAGAAGCCCGGCAGCGGTGCTTAGCTCCGGAGAGCCTCGTCCCTTCGTCTTTAGCGTCTTTTGTGGTCTACATCCTAGCAGAAAGCTTTTCCACTCTGGCAAGGATAACCTGCGCCAGCGCAGAAAACATCTCCCATCGTGTTCTGGACGTTGTACGGAGGTCTGCCAAGTGTTTGCATAAAGAAATGAAAAGTTGTCCAAAATAACTTCCTATCGATTGTTCATGTGATTGGAAAAGTCAGGAAAGTGGTAAGGTACTGTTTTCTATCAGTTGGCAAGCTGCGCACACAATCCCAGTGTTGTACAGCTTCCTTCTTCACCTTTCCGATGCTGCCGCTCTCTCCGGCTCCCGGAGCCGAAGAAGCGGCTTCTTCGCGCAAAGACGATTGTACCGCTCACAGTGCTCTCTTAGCGCGGCTTCTGCCGAAAGAAGCCCGGGAGCGGTGCTTAGCTCCGGAGAGCATCGTACCTTCGTCTTTACCGTCTTTTGTGGTCTACATCCTAGCAGAAAGCTTTTCCACTCTGTCTGGCAAGGAAAACCTGCGCCAGCACAGAAAACATCTCCCATCGTGTTCTGGACGTTGCACGGACGTCTGCCAAGTGTTTGAAAGAAACAAAGAAAAGTTGTCCAAAACAGCTTCCAATCGAATGTTCATGTGATTGGAAAAGTCAGGAAAGTGGTAAGGTACTGTTTTCTATCAGTTGGCAAGCTGCGCACACAATCCCAGTGTTGTACAGCTTCCTTCTTCACCTTTCCGATGCTGCCGCTCTCTCCGGCTCCCGGAGCCGAAGAAGCGGCTTCCTCGCGCAACGACGATTGTACCGCTCACAGTGCTCTCTTAGCGCCGCTTCTGCCGAATGAAGCCCGGGAGCGGCGCTTAACTCCGGAGAGCCTCGTACCATCTTCTTTAGCGTCTTTTGTGGTCTACATCCTAGCAGAAAGCTTTTCCACTCAGTCTGGCAAGGAAAACCTGCACCAGCACAGAAAACATCTCCCATCGTGTTCTGGACGTTGCACGGAGGTCTGCCAAGTGTTTGAAAGAAACAAAGAAAAGTTGTCCAAAACAGCTTCCAATCGAATGTTCATGTGATTGGAAAGGTCAGGAAAGTGGTAAGGTACTGTTTTCTATCAGTTGGCAAGCTGCGCACACAATCCCAGTGTTGTACAGCTTCCTTCTTCACCTTTCCGATGCTGCCGCTCTCTCCGGCTCCCGGAGCCGAAGAAGCGGCTTCTTCGCGCAAAGACGATTGTACCGCTCACAGTGCTCTCTTAGCGCCGCTTCTGCCGAAAGAAGCCCGGGAGCGGCGCTTAGCTCCGGAGAGCATCGTACCTTCGTCTTTAGCGTCTTTTGTGGTCTACATCCTAGCAGAAAGCTTTTCCACTCTGTCTGGCAAGGAAAACATGCGCCAGCGCAGAAAACATCTCCCATCGTGTTCTGGACGTTGCACGGAGGTCTGCCAAGTGTTTGACAAGAAGAGAAGAAAAGTTGTCCAAAACAGCTTCCAATCGAATATTCATGTGATTGGAAAAGTCAGGAGAGTGGTAAGGTACTGTTTTCTATCAGTTGGCAAGCTGCGCACACAAGCCCAGTGTTGTACAGCTTCCTTCTTCACCTTTCCGATGCTGCCGCTCTCTCCGGCTCCCGGAGCCGAAGAAGCGGCTTCTTCGCGCAAAGACGATTGTACCGCTCACAGTGCTCTCTTAGCGCGGCTTCTGCCGAAAGAAGCCCGGGAGCGGCGCTTAGCTCCGGAGAGCATCGTACCTTCGTCTTTAGCGTCTTTTGTGGTCTACATCCTAGCAGAAAGCTTTTCCACTCTGTCTGGCAAGGAAAACCTGCGCCAGCACAGAAAACATCTCCCATCGTGTTCTGGACGTTGCACGGATGTCTGCCAAGTGTTTGAAAGAAACAAAGAAAAGTTGTCCAAAACAGCTTCCAATCGAATATTCATGTGATTGGAAAAGTCAGGAAAGTGGTAAGGTACTGTTTTCTATCAGTTGGCAAGCTGCGCACACAATCCCAGTGTTGTACAGCTTCCTTCTTCACCTTTCCGATGCTGCCGCTCTCTCCGGCTCCCGGAGCCGAAGAAGCGGCTTCTTCGCGCAAAGGCGATTGTACCGCTCACAGTGCTCTCTTAGCGCCGCTTCTGCCGAAAGAAGCCCGGGAGCGGTGCTTAGCTCCGGAGAGCCTCGTCCCTTCGTCTTTAGCGTCTTTTGTGGTCTACATCCTAGCAGAAAGCTTTTCCACTCTGGCAAGGATAACCTGCGCCAGCGCAGAAAACATCTCCCATCGTGTTCTGGACGTTGTACGGAGGTCTGCCAAGTGTTTGCATAAAGAAATGAAAAGTTGTCCAAAATAACTTCCTATCGATTGTTCATGTGATTGGAAAAGTCAGGAAAGTGGTAAGGTACTGTTTTCTATCAGTTGGCAAGCTGCGCACACAATCCCAGTGTTGTACAGCTTCCTTCTTCACCTTTCCGATGCTGCCGCTCTCTCCGGCTCCCGGAGCCGAAGAAGCGGCTTCTTCGCGCAAAGACGATTGTACCGCTCACAGTGCTCTCTTAGCGCGGCTTCTGCCGAAAGAAGCCCGGGAGCGGTGCTTAGCTCCGGAGAGCATCGTACCTTCGTCTTTAGCGTCTTTTGTGGTCTACATCCTAGCAGAAAGCTTTTCCACTCTGTCTGGCAAGGAAAACCTGCGCCAGCACAGAAAACATCTCCCATCGTGTTCTGGACGTTGCACGGACGTCTGCCAAGTGTTTGAAAGAAACAAAGAAAAGTTGTCCAAAACAGCTTCCAATCGAATGTTCATGTGATTGGAAAAGTCAGGAAAGTGGTAAGGTACTGTTTTCTATCAGTTGGCAAGCTGCGCACACAATCCCAGTGTTGTACAGCTTCCTTCTTCACCTTTCCGATGCTGCCGCTCTCTCCGGCTCCCGGAGCCGACGAAGCGGCTTCTTCGCGCAAAGACGATTGTACCGCTCACAGTGCTCTCTTGCGCCGCTTCTGCCGAAAGAAGCCCGGGAGCGGCGCTTAGCTCCGGAGAGCATCGTCCCTTCGTCTTTAGCGTCTTTTGTGGTCTACATCCTAGCAGAAAGCTTTTCCACTCTGTCTGGCAAGGAAAACCTGCGCCAGCACAGAAAACATCTCCCATCGTGTTCTGGACGTTGTACGGAGGTCTGCCAAGTGTTTGACAAGAAGAGAAGAAAAGTTGTCCAAAACAGCTTCCAATCGAATATTCATGTGATTGGAAAAGTCAGGAAAGTGGTAAGGTACTGTTTTCTATCAGTTGGCAAGCTGCGCACACAATCCCAGTGTTGTACAGCTTCCTTCTTCACCTTTCCCATGCTGCCGCTCTCTCCGGCTCCCGGAGCCGAAGAAGCGGCTTCTTCGCGCAAAGACGATTGTACCGCTCACAGTGCTCTCTTAGCGCCGCTTCTGCCGAAAGAAGCCCGGGAGCGGTGCTTAGCTCCGGAGAGCCTCGTACCTTCGTCTTTAGCGTCTTTTGTGGTCTACATCCTAGCAGAAAGCTTTTCCACTCTGTCTGGCAAGGAAAACATGCGGAACACAGAAAACATCTCCCATCGTGTTCTGGACGTTGCACGGAGGTCTGCCAAGTGTTTGCATAAAGAAATGAAAAGTTGTCCAAAATAACTTCCTATCGAATGTTCATGTGATTGGAAAAGTCAGGAAAGTGGTAAGGTACTGTTTTCTATCAGTTGGCAAGGTGCGCACACAAGCCCAGTGTTGTACAGCTTCCTTCTTCACCTTTCCGATGCTGCCGCTCTCTCCGGCTCCCGGAGCCGAAGAAGCGGCTTCTTCGCGCAAAGACGATTGTACCGCTCACAGTGCTCTCTTAGCGCCGCTTCTGCCGAATGAAGCCCGGGAGCGGCGCTTAACTCCGGAGAGCCTCGTACCATCTTCTTTAGCGTCTTTTGTGGTCTACATCCTAGCAGAAAGCTTTTCCACTCTGTCTGGCAAGGAAAACCTGCGCCAGCGCAGAAAACATCTCCCATCGTGTTCTGGACGTTGCACGGAGGTCTGCCAAGTGTTTGCATAAAGAAATGAAAAGTTGTCCAAAATAACTTCCTATCGAATGTTCATGTGATTGGAAAGGTCAGGAAAGTGGTAAGGTACTGTTTTCTATCAGTTGGCAAGCTGCGCACACAATCCCAGTGTTGTACAGCTTCCTTCTTCACCTTTCCGATGCTGCCGCTCTCTCCGGCTCCCGGAGCCGAAGAAGCGGCTTCTTCGCGCAAAGACGATTGTACCGCTCACAGTGCTCTCTTAGCGCCGCTTCTGCCGAAAGAAGCCCGGGAGCGGCGCTTAGCTCCGGAGAGCATCGTACCTTCGTCTTTAGCGTCTTTTGTGGTCTACATCCTAGCAGAAAGCTTTTCCACTCTGTCTGGCAAGGAAAACATGCGCCAGCGCAGAAAACATCTCCCATCGTGTTCTGGACGTTGCACGGAGGTCTGCCAAGTGTTTGACAAGAAGAGAAGAAAAGTTGTCCAAAACAGCTTCCAATCGAATATTCATGTGATTGGAAAAGTCAGGAGAGTGGTAAGGTACTGTTTTCTATCAGTTGGCAAGCTGCGCACACAAGCCCAGTGTTGTACAGCTTCCTTCTTCACCTTTCCGATGCTGCCGCTCTCTCCGGCTCCCGGAGCCGAAGAAGCGGCTTCTTCGCGCAAAGACGATTGTACCGCTCACAGTGCTCTCTTAGCGCGGCTTCTGCCGAAAGAAGCCCGGGAGCGGCGCTTAGCTCCGGAGAGCATCGTACCTTCGTCTTTAGCGTCTTTTGTGGTCTACATCCTAGCAGAAAGCTTTTCCACTCTGTCTGGCAAGGAAAACCTGCGCCAGCACAGAAAACATCTCCCATCGTGTTCTGGACGTTGCACGGATGTCTGCCAAGTGTTTGAAAGAAACAAAGAAAAGTTGTCCAAAACAGCTTCCAATCGAATATTCATGTGATTGGAAAAGTCAGGAAAGTGGTAAGGTACTGTTTTCTATCAGTTGGCAAGCTGCGCACACAATCCCAGTGTTGTACAGCTTCCTTCTTCACCTTTCCGATGCTGCCGCTCTCTCCGGCTCCCGGAGCCGAAGAAGCGGCTTCTTCGCGCAAAGGCGATTGTACCGCTCACAGTGCTCTCTTAGCGCCGCTTCTGCCGAAAGAAGCCCGGCAGCGGTGCTTAGCTCCGGAGAGCCTCGTCCCTTCGTCTTTAGCGTCTTTTGTGGTCTACATCCTAGCAGAAAGCTTTTCCACTCTGGCAAGGATAACCTGCGCCAGCGCAGAAAACATCTCCCATCGTGTTCTGGACGTTGTACGGAGGTCTGCCAAGTGTTTGCATAAAGAAATGAAAAGTTGTCCAAAATAACTTCCTATCGATTGTTCATGTGATTGGAAAAGTCAGGAAAGTGGTAAGGTACTGTTTTCTATCAGTTGGCAAGCTGCGCACACAATCCCAGTGTTGTACAGCTTCCTTCTTCACCTTTCCGATGCTGCCGCTCTCTCCGGCTCCCGGAGCCGAAGAAGCGGCTTCTTCGCGCAAAGACGATTGTACCGCTCACAGTGCTCTCTTAGCGCGGCTTCTGCCGAAAGAAGCCCGGGAGCGGTGCTTAGCTCCGGAGAGCCTCGTACCTTCGTCTTTAGCGTCTTTTGTGGTCTACATCCTAGCAGAAAGCTTTTCCACTCTGTCTGGCAAGGAAAACATGCGGAACACAGAAAACATCTCCCATCGTGTTCTGGACGTTGCACGGACGTCTGCCAAGTGTTTGAAAGAAACAAAGAAAAGTTGTCCAAAACAGCTTCCAATCGAATGTTCATGTGATTGGAAAGGTCAGGAAAGTGGTAAGGTACTGTTTTCTATCAGTTGGCAAGCTGCGCACACAATCCCAGTGTTGTACAGCTTCCTTCTTCACCTTTCCGATGCTGCCGCTCTCTCCGGCTCCCGGAGCCGAAGAAGCGGCTTCCTCGCGCAACGACGATTGTACCGCTCACAGTGCTCTCTTAGCGCCGCTTCTGCCGAATGAAGCCCGGGAGCGGCGCTTAACTCCGGAGAGCCTCGTACCATCTTCTTTAGCGTCTTTTGTGGTCTACATCCTAGCAGAAAGCTTTTCCACTCAGTCTGGCAAGGAAAACCTGCACCAGCACAGAAAACATCTCCCATCGTGTTCTGGACGTTGCACGGAGGTCTGCCAAGTGTTTGAAAGAAACAAAGAATAGTTGTCCAAAACAGCTTCCAATCGAATGTTCATGTGATTGGAAAAGTCAGGAAAGTGGTAAGGTACTGTTTTCTATCAGTTGGCAAGCTGCGAACACAATCCCAGTGTTGTACAGCTTCCTTCTTCACCTTTCCGATGCTGCCGCTCTCTCCGGCTCCCGGAGCCGAAGAAGCGGCTTCCTCGCGCAACGACGATTGTACCGCTCACAGTGCTCTCTTAGCGCCGCTTCTGCCGAATGAAGCCCGGGAGCGGTGCTTAACTCCGGAGAGCCTCGTACCATCTTCTTTAGCGTCTTTTGTGGTCTACATCCTAGCAGAAAGCTTTTCCACTCAGTCTGGCAAGGAAAACCTGCGCCAGCGCAGAAAACATCTCCCATCGTGTTCTGGACGTTGCACGGAGGTCTGCCAAGTGTTTGCATAAAGAAATGAAAAGTTGTCCAAAATAACTTCCTATCGAATGTTCATGTGATTGGAAAGGTCAGGAAAGTGGTAAGGTACTGTTTTCTATCAGTTGGCAAGCTGCGCACACAATCCCAGTGTTGTACAGCTTCCTTCTTCACCTTTCCGATGCTGCCGCTCTCTCCGGCTCCCGGAGCCGAAGAAGCGGCTTCTTCGCGCAAAGACGATTGTACCGCTCACAGTGCTCTCTTACCGCCGCTTCTGCCGAAAGAAGCCCGGGAGCGGCGCTTAACTCCGGAGAGCATCGTACCTTCGTCTTTAGCGTCTTTTGTGGTCTACATCCTAGCAGAAAGCTTTTCCACTCTGTCTGGCAAGGAAAACCTGCGCCAGCACAGAAAACATCTCCCTTCGTGTTCTGGACGTTGTACGGAGGTCTGCCAAGTGTTTGAAAGAAACAAAGAAAAGTTGTCCAAAACAGCTTCCAATCGAAGATTCATGTGATTGGAAACGTCAGGAAAGTGGTAAGGTACTGTTTTCTATCAGTTGGCAAGGTGCGCACACAAGCCCAGTGTTGTACAGCTTCCTTCTTCACCTTTCCGATGCTGCCGCTCTCTCCGGCTCCCGGAGCCGAAGAAGCGGCTTCTTCGCGCAAAGACGATTGTACCGCTCACAGTGGTCTCTTAGCGCCGCTTCTGCCGAAAGAAGCCCGGGAGCGGTGCTTAGCTCCGGAGAGCCTCGTACCTTCGTCTTTAGCGTCTTTTGTGGTCTACATCCTAGCAGAAAGCTTTTCCACTCTGTCTGGCAAGGAAAACCTGCGCCAGCGCAGAAAACATCTCCCATCGTGTTCTGGACGTTGCACGGACGTCTGCCAAGTGTTTGCATAAAGAAAAGAAAAGTTGTCCAAAATAACTTCCTATCGAATGTTCATGTGATTGGAAAAGTCAGGAAAGTGGTAAGGTACTGTTTTCTATCAGTTGGCAAGCTGCGCACACAATCCCAGTGTTGTACAGCTTCCTTCTTCACCTTTCCGATGCTGCCGCTCTCTCCGGCTCCCGGAGCCGAAGAAGCGGCTTCTTCGCGCAAAGACGATTGTACCGGTCACAGTGCTCTCTTAGCGCGGCTTCTGCCGAAAGAAGCCCGGGAGCGGTGCTTAGCTCCGGAGAGCATCGTACCTTCGTCTTTAGCGTCTTTTGTGGTCTACATCCTAGCAGAAAGCTTTTCCACTCTGTCTGGCAAGGAAAACATGCGGAACACAGAAAACATCTCCCATCGTGTTCTGGACGTTGCACGGAGGTCTGCAAGTGTTTGCATAAAGAAATGAAAAGTTGTCCAAAATAACTTCCTATCGAATGTTCATGTGATTGGAAAAGTCAGGAAAGTGTAAGGTACTATTTTCTATTAGTTGGCAAGCTGGCGCACACAAGCCCAGTGTTGTACAGCTTCCTTCTTCACCTTTCCGATGCTGCCGCTCTCTCCGGCTCCCGGAGCCGAAGAAGCGGCTTCTTCGCGCAAAGACGATTGTACCGCTCACAGTGCTCTCTTAGCGCCGCTTCTGCCGAAACAAGCCCGGGAGCGGCGCTTAGCTCCGGAGAGCATCGTACCTTCGTCTTTAGCGTCTTTTGTGGTCTACATCCTAGCAGAAAGCTTTTCCACTCAGTCTGGCAAGGAAAACCTGCGCCAGCGCAGAAAACATCTCCCATCGTGTTCTGGACGTTGCACGGAGGTCTGCCAAGTGTTTGCATAAAGAAATGAAAAGTTGTCCAAAATAACTTCCTATCGAATGTTCATGTGATTGGAAAAGTCAGGAAAGTGGTAAGGTACTGTTTTCTATCAGTTGGCAAGCTGCGCACACAAGCCCAGTGTTGTACAGCTTCCTTCTTCACCTTTCCGATGCTGCCGCTCTCTCCGGCTCCCGGAGCCGAAGAAGCGGCTTCTTCGCGCAAAGACGATTGTACCGCTCACAGTGCTCTCTTAGCGCCGCTTCTGCCGAAAGAAGCCCGGGAGCGGCGCTTAGCTCCGGAGAGCATCGTACCTTCGTCTTTAGCGTCTTTTGTGGTCTACATCCTAGCAGAAAGCTTTTCCACTCTGTCTGGCAAGGAAAACATGCGCCAGCGCAGAAAACATCTCCCATCGTGTTCTGGACGTTGCACGGAGGTCTGCCAAGTGTTTGACAAGAAGAGAAGAAAAGTTGTCCAAAACAGCTTCCAATCGAATATTCATGTGATTGGAAAAGTCAGGAGAGTAGTAAGGTACTGTTTTCTATCAGTTGGCAAGCTGCGCACACAATCCCAGTGTTGTACAGCTTCCTTCTTCACCTTTCCGATGCTGCCGCTCTCTCCGGCTCCCGGAGCCGAAGAAGCGGCTTCTTCGCGCAAAGACGATTGTACCGCTCATAGTGCTCTCTTAGCGCGGCTTCTGCCGAAAGAAGCCCGGGAGCGGTGCTTAGCTCCAGAGAGGCTCGTACCTTCGTCTTTAGCGTCTTTTGTGGTCTACATCCTAGCAGAAAGCTTTTCCACTCTGTCTGGCAAGGATAACCTGCGCCAGCACAGAAAACATCTCCCATCGTGTTCTGGACGTTGTACAGAGGTCTGCCAAGTGTTTGCATAAAGAAATGAAAAGTTGTCCAAAATAACTTCCTATCGAATGTTGATGTGATTGGAAAAGTCAGGAAAGTGGTAAGGTACTGTTTTCTATCAGTTGGCAAGCTGCGCACACAATCCCAGTGTTGTACACCTTCCTTCTTCACCTTTCCGATGCTGCCGCTCTCTCCGGCTCCCGGAGCCGAAGAAGCGGCTTCTTCGTGAAAAGACGATTGTACCGCTCACAGTGCTCTCTTAGCGCCGCTTCTGCCGAAAGAAGCCCGGGAGCGGCGCTTAGCTCCGGAGAGCATCGTACCTTCGTCTTTAGCGTCTTTTGTGGTCTACATCCTAGCAGAAAGCTTTTCCACTCTGTCTGGCAAGGAAAACCTGCGCAAGCACAGAAAACATCTCCCATCGTGTTCTGGACGTTGCACGGATGTCTGCCAAGTGTTTGAAAGAAACAAAGAAAAGTTGTCCAAAACAGCTTCCAATCGAATATTCATGTGATTGGAAAAGTCAGGAAAGTGGTAAGGTACTGTTTTCTATCAGTTGGCAAGGTGCGCACACAATCCCAGTGTTGTACAGCTTCCTTCTTCACCTTTCCGATGCTGCCGCTCTCTCCGGCTCCCGGAGCCGAAGAAGCGGCTTCTTCGCGCAAAGGCGATTGTACCGCTCACAGTGCTCTCTTAGCGCCGCTTCTGCCGAAAGAAGCCCGGGAGCGGTGCTTAGCTCCGGAGAGCCTCGTACCTTCGTCTTTAGCGTCTTTTGTGGTCTACATCCTAGCAGAAAGCTTTTCCACTCTGTCTGGCAAGGAAAACATGCGGAACACAGGAAACATCTCCCATCGTGTTCTGGACGTTGCACGGAGGTCTGCCAAGTGTTTGCATAAAGAAATGAAAAGTTGTCCAAAATAACTTCCTATCGAATGCTCATGTGATTGGAAAAGTCAGGAAAGTGGTAAGGTACTGTTTTCTATCAGTTGGCAAGCTGCGCACACAATCCCAGTGTTGTACAGCTTCCTTCTTCACCTTTCCGATGCTGCCGCTCTCTCCGGCTCCCGGAGCCGAAGAAGCGGCTTCTTCGCGCAAACACGATTGTACCTGTCACAGTGCTCTCTTAGCGCGGCTTCTGCCGAAAGAAGCCCGGGAGCGGCGCTTAGCTCCGGAGAGCATCGTACCTTCGTCTTTAGCGTCTTTTGTGGTCTACATCCTAGCAGAAAGCTTTTCCACTCTGTCTGGCAAGGAAAACCTGCGCCAGCACAGAAAACATCTCCCATCGTGTTCTGGACGTTGCACGGAGGTCTGCCAAGTGTTTGAAAGAAACAAAGAAAAGTTGTCCAAAACAGCTTCCTATCGAATGTTCATGTGATTGGAAAGGTCAGGAAAGTGTAAGGTACTGTTTTCTATCAGTTGGCAAGCTGCGCACACAATCCCAGTGTTGTACAGCTTCCTTCTTCACCTTTCCGATGCTGCCGCTCTCTCCGGCTCCCGGAGCCGAAGAAGCGGCTTCTTCGCGCAAAGACGATTGTACCGCTCACAGTGCTCTCTTAGCGCCGCTTCTGCCGAAAGAAGCCCGGGAGCGGTGCTTAGCTCCGGAGAGCATCGTCCCTTCGTCTTTAGCGTCTTTTGTGGTCTACATCCTAGCAGAAAGCTTTTCCACTCTGTCTGGCAAGGAAAACCTGCGCCAGCACAGAAAACATCTCCCTTCGTGTTCTGGACGTTGTACGGAGGTCTGCCAAGTGTTTGAAAGAAACAAAGAAAAGTTGTCCAAAACAGCTTCCAATCGAATATTCATGTGATTGGAAAAGTCAGGAGAGTGGTAAGGTACTGTTTTCTATCAGTTGGCAAGCTGCGCACACAATCCCAGTGTTGTACAGCTTCCTTCTTCACCTTTCCGATGCTGCCGCTCTCTCCGGCTCCCGGAGCCGAAGAAGCGGCTTCTTCGCGCAAAGACGATTGTACCGCTCACAGTGCTCTCTTAGCGCCGCTTCTGCCGAAAGAAGCCCGGGAGCGGCGCTTAGCTCCGGAGAGCATCGTCCCTTCGTCTTTAGCGTCTTTTGTGGTCTACATCCTAGCAGAAAGCTTTTCCACTCTGTCTGGCAAGGAAAACCTGCGCCAGCACAGAAAACATCTCCCATCGTGTTCTGGACGTTGTACGGAGGTCTGCCAAGTGTTTGACAAGAAGAGAAGAAAAGTTGTCCAAAACAGCTTCCAATCGAATATTCATGTGATTGGAAAAGTCAGGAAAGTGGTAAGGTACTGTTTTCTATCAGTTGGCAAGCTGCGCACACAATCCCAGTGTTGTACAGCTTCCTTCTTCACCTTTCCGATGCTGCCGCTCTCTCCGGCTCCCGGAGCCGAAGAAGCGGCTTCTTCGCGCAAAGGCGATTGTACCGCTCACAGTGCTCTCTTAGCGCCGCTTCTGCCGAAAGAAGCCCGGGAGCGGCGCTTAGCTCCGGAGAGCCTCGTCCCTTCGTCTTTAGCGTCTTTTGTGGTCTACATCCTAGCAGAAAGCTTTTCCACTCTGGCAAGGATAACCTGCGCCAGCGCAGAAAACATCTCCCATCGTGTTCTGGACGTTGTACGGAGGTCTGCCAAGTGTTTGCATAAAGAAATGAAAAGTTGTCCAAAATAACTTCCTATCGATTGTTCATGTGATTGGAAAAGTCAGGAAAGTGGTAAGGTACTGTTTTCTATCAGTTGGCAAGCTGCGCACACAATCCCAGTGTTGTACAGCTTCCTTCTTCACCTTTCCGATGCTGCCGCTCTCTCCGGCTCCCGGAGCCGAAGAAGCGGCTTCTTCGCGCAAAGACGATTGTACCGCTCACAGTGCTCTCTTAGCGCGGCTTCTGCCGAAAGAAGCCCGGGAGCGGTGCTTAGCTCCGGAGAGCATCGTACCTTCGTCTTTAGCGTCTTTTGTGGTCTACATCCTAGCAGAAAGCTTTTCCACTCTGTCTGGCAAGGAAAACCTGCGCCAGCACAGAAAACATCTCCCATCGTGTTCTGGACGTTGCACGGACGTCTGCCAAGTGTTTGAAAGAAACAAAGAAAAGTTGTCCAAAACAGCTTCCAATCGAATGTTCATGTGATTGGAAAAGTCAGGAAAGTGGTAAGGTACTGTTTTCTATCAGTTGGCAAGCTGCGCACACAATCCCAGTGTTGTACAGCTTCCTTCTTCACCTTTCCGATGCTGCCGCTCTCTCCGGCTCCCGGAGCCGACGAAGCGGCTTCTTCGCGCAAAGACGATTGTACCGCTCACAGTGCTCTCTTGCGCCGCTTCTGCCGAAAGAAGCCCGGGAGCGGCGCTTAGTTCCGGAGAGCATCGTCCCTTCGTCTTTAGCGTCTTTTGTGGTCTACATCCTAGCAGAAAGCTTTTCCACTCTGTCTGGCAAGGAAAACCTGCGCCAGCACAGAAAACATCTCCCATCGTTTTCTGGACGTTGTACGGAGGTCTGCCAAGTGTTTGATAAGAAGAGAAGAAAAGTTGTCCAAAACAGCTTCCAATCGAATATTCATGTGATTGGAAAAGTCAGGAAAGTGGTAAGGTACTGTTTTCTATCAGTTGGCAAGCTGCGCACACAATCCCAGTGTTGTACAGCTTCCTTCTTCACCTTTCCGATGCTGCCGCTCTCTCCGGCTCCCGGAGCCGAAGAAGCGGCTTCTTCGCGCAAAGACGATTGTACCGCTCACAGTGCTCTCTTAGCGCCGCTTCTGCCGAAAGAAGCCCGGGAGCGGTGCTTAGCTCCGGAGAGCCTCGTACCTTCGTCTTTAGCGTCTTTTGTGGTCTACATCCTAGCAGAAAGCTTTTCCACTCTGTCTGGCAAGGAAAACATGCGGAACACAGAAAACATCTCCCATCGTGTTCTGGACGTTGCACGGAGGTCTGCCAAGTGTTTGCATAAAGAAATGAAAAGTTGTCCAAAATAACTTCCTATCGAATGTTCATGTGATTGGAAAAGTCAGGAAAGTGGTAAGGTACTGTTTTCTATCAGTTGGCAAGGTGCGCACACAAGCCCAGTGTTGTACAGCTTCCTTCTTCACCTTTCCGATGCTGCCGCTCTCTCCGGCTCCCGGAGCCGAAGAAGCGGCTTCTTCGCGCAAAGACGATTGTACCGCTCACAGTGCTCTCTTAGCGCCGCTTCTGCCGAATGAAGCCCGGGAGCGGCGCTTAACTCCGGAGAGCCTCGTACCATCTTCTTTAGCGTCTTTTGTGGTCTACATCCTAGCAGAAAGCTTTTCCACTCTGTCTGGCAAGGAAAACCTGCGGGAGAACAGAAAACATCTCCCATCGTGTTCTGGACGTTGCACGGAGGTCTGCCAAGTGTTTGCATAAAGAAATGAAAAGTTGTCCAAAATAACTTCCTATCGAATGTTCATGTGATTGGAAAGGTCAGGAAAGTGGTAAGGTACTGTTTTCTATCAGTTGGCAAGCTGCGCACACAATCCCAGTGTTGTACAGCTTCCTTCTTCACCTTTCCGATGCTGCCGCTCTCTCCGGCTCCCGGAGCCGAAGAAGCGGCTTCTTCGCGCAAAGACGATTGTACCGCTCACAGTGCTCTCTTAGCGCCGCTTCTGCCGAAAGAAGCCCGGGAGCGGCGCTTAGCTCCGGAGAGCATCGTACCTTCGTCTTTAGCGTCTTTTGTGGTCTACATCCTAGCAGAAAGCTTTTCCACTCTGTCTGGCAAGGAAAACATGCGCCAGCGCAGAAAACATCTCCCATCGTGTTCTGGACGTTGCACGGAGGTCTGCCAAGTGTTTGACAAGAAGAGAAGAAAAGTTGTCCAAAACAGCTTCCAATCGAATATTCATGTGATTGGAAAAGTCAGGAGAGTGGTAAGGTACTGTTTTCTATCAGTTGGCAAGCTGCGCACACAAGCCCAGTGTTGTACAGCTTCCTTCTTCACCTTTCCGATGCTGCCGCTCTCTCCGGCTCCCGGAGCCGAAGAAGCGGCTTCTTCGCGCAAAGGCGATTGTACCGCTCACAGTGCTCTCTTAGCGCCGCTTCTGCCGAAAGAAGCCCGGCAGCGGTGCTTAGCTCCGGAGAGCCTCGTCCCTTCGTCTTTAGCGTCTTTTGTGGTCTACATCCTAGCAGAAAGCTTTTCCACTCTGGCAAGGATAACCTGCGCCAGCGCAGAAAACATCTCCCATCGTGTTCTGGACGTTGTACGGAGGTCTGCCAAGTGTTTGCATAAAGAAATGAAAAGTTGTCCAAAATAACTTCCTATCGATTGTTCATGTGATTGGAAAAGTCAGGAAAGTGGTAAGGTACTGTTTTCTATCAGTTGGCAAGCTGCGCACACAATCCCAGTGTTGTACAGCTTCCTTCTTCACCTTTCCGATGCTGCCGCTCTCTCCGGCTCCCGGAGCCGAAGAAGCGGCTTCTTCGCGCAAAGACGATTGTACCGCTCACAGTGCTCTCTTAGCGCGGCTTCTGCCGAAAGAAGCCCGGGAGCGGTGCTTAGCTCCGGAGAGCCTCGTACCTTCGTCTTTAGCGTCTTTTGTGGTCTACATCCTAGCAGAAAGCTTTTCCACTCTGTCTGGCAAGGAAAACATGCGGAACACAGAAAACATCTCCCATCGTGTTCTGGACGTTGCACGGACGTCTGCCAAGTGTTTGAAAGAAACAAAGAAAAGTTGTCCAAAACAGCTTCCAATCGAATGTTCATGTGATTGGAAAGGTCAGGAAAGTGGTAAGGTACTGTTTTCTATCAGTTGGCAAGCTGCGCACACAATCCCAGTGTTGTACAGCTTCCTTCTTCACCTTTCCGATGCTGCCGCTCTCTCCGGCTCCCGGAGCCGAAGAAGCGGCTTCCTCGCGCAACGACGATTGTACCGCTCACAGTGCTCTCTTAGCGCCGCTTCTGCCGAATGAAGCCCGGGAGCGGCGCTTAACTCCGGAGAGCCTCGTACCATCTTCTTTAGCGTCTTTTGTGGTCTACATCCTAGCAGAAAGCTTTTCCACTCAGTCTGGCAAGGAAAACCTGCACCAGCACAGAAAACATCTCCCATCGTGTTCTGGACGTTGCACGGAGGTCTGCCAAGTGTTTGAAAGAAACAAAGAAAAGTTGTCCAAAACAGCTTCCAATCGAATGTTCATGTGATTGGAAAAGTCAGGAAAGTGGTAAGGTACTGTTTTCTATCAGTTGGCAAGCTGCGCACACAATCCCAGTGTTGTACAGCTTCCTTCTTCACCTTTCCGATGCTGCCGCTCTCTCCGGCTCCCGGAGCCGAAGAAGCGGCTTCCTCGCGCAACGACGATTGTACCGCTCACAGTGCTCTCTTAGCGCCGCTTCTGCCGAATGAAGCCCGGGAGCGGTGCTTAACTCCGGAGAGCCTCGTACCATCTTCTTTAGCGTCTTTTGTGGTCTACATCCTAGCAGAAAGCTTTTCCACTCTGTCTGGCAAGGAAAACCTGCGCCAGCGCAGAAAACATCTCCCATCGTGTTCTGGACGTTGCACGGAGGTCTGCCAAGTGTTTGCATAAAGAAATGAAAAGTTGTCCAAAATAACTTCCTATCGAATGTTCATGTGATTGGAAAGGTCAGGAAAGTGGTAAGGTACTGTTTTCTATCAGTTGGCAAGCTGCGCACACAATCCCAGTGTTGTACAGCTTCCTTCTTCACCTTTCCGATGCTGCCGCTCTCTCCGGCTCCCGGAGCCGAAGAAGCGGCTTCTTCGCGCAAAGACGATTGTACCGCTCACAGTGCTCTCTTACCGCCGCTTCTGCCGAAAGAAGCCCGGGAGCGGCGCTTAACTCCGGAGAGCATCGTACCTTCGTCTTTAGCGTCTTTTGTGGTCTACATCCTAGCAGAAAGCTTTTCCACTCTGTCTGGCAAGGAAAACCTGCGCCAGCACAGAAAACATCTCCCTTCGTGTTCTGGACGTTGTACGGTGGTCTGCCAAGTGTTTGAAAGAAACAAAGAAAAGTTGTCCAAAACAGCTTCCAATCGAAGATTCATGTGATTGGAAACGTCAGGAAAGTGGTAAGGTACTGTTTTCTATCAGTTGGCAAGGTGCGCACACAAGCCCAGTGTTGTACAGCTTCCTTCTTCACCTTTCCGATGCTGCCGCTCTCTCCGGCTCCCGGAGCCGAAGAAGCGGCTTCTTCGCGCAAAGACGATTGTACCGCTCACAGTGGTCTCTTAGCGCCGCTTCTGCCGAAAGAAGCCCGGGAGCGGTGCTTAGCTCCGGAGAGCCTCGTACCTTCGTCTTTAGCGTCTTTTGTGGTCTACATCCTAGCAGAAAGCTTTTCCACTCTGTCTGGCAAGGAAAACCTGCGCCAGCGCAGAAAACATCTCCCATCGTGTTCTGGACGTTGCACGGACGTCTGCCAAGTGTTTGCATAAAGAAAAGAAAAGTTGTCCAAAATAACTTCCTATCGAATGTTCATGTGATTGGAAAAGTCAGGAAAGTGGTAAGGTACTGTTTTCTATCAGTTGGCAAGCTGCGCACACAATCCCAGTGTTGTACAGCTTCCTTCTTCACCTTTCCGATGCTGCCGCTCTCTCCGGCTCCCGGAGCCGAAGAAGCGGCTTCTTCGCGCAAAGACGATTGTACCGGTCACAGTGCTCTCTTAGCGCGGCTTCTGCCGAAAGAAGCCCGGGAGCGGTGCTTAGCTCCGGAGAGCATCGTACCTTCGTCTTTAGCGTCTTTTGTGGTCTACATCCTAGCAGAAAGCTTTTCCACTCTGTCTGGCAAGGAAAACATGCGGAACACAGAAAACATCTCCCATCGTGTTCTGGACGTTGCACGGAGGTCTGCCAAGTGTTTGCATAAAGAAATGAAAAGTTGTCCAAAATAACTTCCTATCGAATGTTCATGTGATTGGAAAAGTCAGGAAAGTGTAAGGTACTATTTTCTATTAGTTGGCAAGCTGGCGCACACAAGCCCAGTGTTGTACAGCTTCCTTCTTCACCTTTCCGATGCTGCCGCTCTCTCCGGCTCCCGGAGCCGAAGAAGCGGCTTCTTCGCGCAAAGACGATTGTACCGCTCACAGTGCTCTCTTAGCGCCGCTTCTGCCGAAAGAAGCCCGGGAGCGGCGCTTAGCTCCGGAGAGCATCGTACCTTCGTCTTTAGCGTCTTTTGTGGTCTACATCCTAGCAGAAAGCTTTTCCACTCAGTCTGGCAAGGAAAACCTGCGCCAGCGCAGAAAACATCTCCCATCGTGTTCTGGACGTTGCACGGAGGTCTGCCAAGTGTTTGCATAAAGAAATGAAAAGTTGTCCAAAATAACTTCCTATCGAATGTTCATGTGATTGGAAAAGTCAGGAAAGTGGTAAGGTACTGTTTTCTATCAGTTGGCAAGCTGCGCACACAAGCCCAGTGTTGTACAGCTTCCTTCTTCACCTTTCCGATGCTGCCGCTCTCTCCGGCTCCCGGAGCCGAAGAAGCGGCTTCTTCGCGCAAAGACGATTGTACCGCTCACAGTGCTCTCTTAGCGCCGCTTCTGCCGAAAGAAGCCCGGGAGCGGCGCTTAGCTCCGGAGAGCATCGTACCTTCGTCTTTAGCGTCTTTTGTGGTCTACATCCTAGCAGAAAGCTTTTCCACTCTGTCTGGCAAGGAAAACATGCGCCAGCGCAGAAAACATCTCCCATCGTGTTCTGGACGTTGCACGGAGGTCTGCCAAGTGTTTGACAAGAAGAGAAGAAAAGTTGTCCAAAACAGCTTCCAATCGAATATTCATGTGATTGGAAAAGTCAGGAGAGTAGTAAGGTACTGTTTTCTATCAGTTGGCAAGCTGCGCACACAATCCCAGTGTTGTACAGCTTCCTTCTTCACCTTTCCGATGCTGCCGCTCTCTCCGGCTCCCGGAGCCGAAGAAGCGGCTTCTTCGCGCAAAGACGATTGTACCGCTCATAGTGCTCTCTTAGCGCGGCTTCTGCCGAAAGAAGCCCGGGAGCGGTGCTTAGCTCCAGAGAGGCTCGTACCTTCGTCTTTAGCGTCTTTTGTGGTCTACATCCTAGCAGAAAGCTTTTCCACTCTGTCTGGCAAGGATAACCTGCGCCAGCACAGAAAACATCTCCCATCGTGTTCTGGACGTTGCACGGAGGTCTGCCAAGTGTTTGCATAAAGAAATGAAAAGTTGTCCAAAATAACTTCCTATCGAATGTTGATGTGATTGGAAAAGTCAGGAAAGTGGTAAGGTACTGTTTTCTATCAGTTGGCAAGCTGCGCACACAATCCCAGTGTTGTACAGCTTCCTTCTTCACCTTTCCGATGCTGCCGCTCTCTCCGGCTCCCGGAGCCGAAGAAGCGGCTTCTTCGCGCAAAGACGATTGTACCGCTCACAGTGCTCTCTTAGCGCCGCTTCTGCCGAAAGAAGCCCGGGAGCGGCGCTTAGCTCCGGAGAGCATCGTACCTTCGTCTTTAGCGTCTTTTGTGGTCTACATCCTAGCAGAAAGCTTTTCCACTCTGTCTGGCAAGGAAAACCTGCGCAAGCACAGAAAACATCTCCCATCGTGTTCTGGACGTTGCACGGATGTCTGCCATGTGTTTGAAAGAAACAAAGAAAAGTTGTCCAAAACAGCTTCCAATCGAATATTCATGTGATTGGAAAAGTCAGGAAAGTGGTAAGGTACTGTTTTCTATCAGTTGGCAAGGTGCGCACACAATCCCAGTGTTGTACAGCTTCCTTCTTCACCTTTCCGATGCTGCCGCTCTCTCCGGCTCCCGGAGCCGAAGAAGCGGCTTCTTCGCGCAAAGGCGATTGTACCGCTCACAGTGCTCTCTTAGCGCCGCTTCTGCCGAAAGAAGCCCGGGAGCGGTGCTTAGCTCCGGAGAGCCTCGTACCTTCGTCTTTAGCGTCTTTTGTGGTCTACATCCTAGCAGAAAGCTTTTCCACTCTGTCTGGCAAGGAAAACATGCGGAACACAGGAAACATCTCCCATCGTGTTCTGGACGTTGCACGGAGGTCTGCCAAGTGTTTGCATAAAGAAATGAAAAGTTGTCCAAAATAACTTCCTATCGAATGCTCATGTGATTGGAAAAGTCAGGAAAGTGGTAAGGTACTGTTTTCTATCAGTTGGCAAGCTGCGCACACAATCCCAGTGTTGTACAGCTTCCTTCTTCACCTTTCCGATGCTGCCGCTCTCTCCGGCTCCCGGAGCCGAAGAAGCGGCTTCTTCGCGCAAACACGATTGTACCTGTCACAGTGCTCTCTTAGCGCGGCTTCTGCCGAAAGAAGCCCGGGAGCGGCGCTTAGCTCCGGAGAGCATCGTACCTTCGTCTTTAGCGTCTTTTGTGGTCTACATCCTAGCAGAAAGCTTTTCCACTCTGTCTGGCAAGGAAAACCTGCGCCAGCACAGAAAACATCTCCCATCGTGTTCTGGACGTTGCACGGAGGTCTGCCAAGTGTTTGAAAGAAACAAAGAAAAGTTGTCCAAAACAGCTTCCTATCGAATGTTCATGTGATTGGAAAGGTCAGGAAAGTGTAAGGTACTGTTTTCTATCAGTTGGCAAGCTGCGCACACAATCCCAGTGTTGTACAGCTTCCTTCTTCACCTTTCCGATGCTGCCGCTCTCTCCGGCTCCCGGAGCCGAAGAAGCGGCTTCTTCGCGCAAAGACGATTGTACCGCTCACAGTGCTCTCTTAGCGCCGCTTCTGCCGAAAGAAGCCCGGGAGCGGTGCTTAGCTCCGGAGAGCATCGTCCCTTCGTCTTTAGCGTCTTTTGTGGTCTACATCCTAGCAGAAAGCTTTTCCACTCTGTCTGGCAAGGAAAACCTGCGCCAGCACAGAAAACATCTCCCTTCGTGTTCTGGACGTTGTACGGAGGTCTGCCAAGTGTTTGAAAGAAACAAAGAAAAGTTGTCCAAAACAGCTTCCAATCGAATATTCATGTGATTGGAAAAGTCAGGAGAGTGGTAAGGTACTGTTTTCTATCAGTTGGCAAGCTGCGCACACAATCCCAGTGTTGTACAGCTTCCTTCTTCACCTTTCCGATGCTGCCGCTCTCTCCGGCTCCCGGAGCCGAAGAAGCGGCTTCTTCGCGCAAAGACGATTGTACCGCTCACAGTGCTCTCTTAGCGCCGCTTCTGCCGAAAGAAGCCCGGGAGCGGCGCTTAGCTCCGGAGAGCATCGTCCCTTCGTCTTTAGCGTCTTTTGTGGTCTACATCCTAGCAGAAAGCTTTTCCACTCTGTCTGGCAAGGAAAACCTGCGCCAGCACAGAAAACATCTCCCATCGTGTTCTGGACGTTGTACGGAGGTCTGCCAAGTGTTTGACAAGAAGAGAAGAAAAGTTGTCCAAAACAGCTTCCAATCGAATATTCATGTGATTGGAAAAGTCAGGAAAGTGGTAAGGTACTGTTTTCTATCAGTTGGCAAGCTGCGCACACAATCCCAGTGTTGTACAGCTTCCTTCTTCACCTTTCCGATGCTGCCGCTCTCTCCGGCTCCCGGAGCCGAAGAAGCGGCTTCTTCGCGCAAAGACGATTGTACCGCTCACAGTGCTCTCTTAGCGCCGCTTCTGCCGAAAGAAGCCCGGGAGCGGCGCTTAGCTCCGGAGAGCATCGTACCTTCGTCTTTAGCGTCTTTTGTGGTCTACATCCTAGCAGAAAGCTTTTCCACTCTGTCTGGCAAGGAAAACCTGCGCCAGCGCAGAAAACATCTCCCATCGTGTTCTGGACGTTGCACGGAGGTCTGCCAAGTGTTTGCATAAAGAAATGAAAAGTTGTCCAAAATAACTTCCTATCGAATGTTCATGTGATTGGAAAGGTCAGGAAAGTGTAAGGTACTGTTTTCTATCAGTTGGCAAGCTGCGCACACAATCCCAGTGTTGTACAGCTTCCTTCTTCACCTTTCCGATGCTGCCGCTCTCTCCGGCTCCCGGAGCCGAAGAAGCGGCTTCTTCGCGCAAAGACGATTGTACCGCTCACAGTGCTCTCTTACCGCCGCTTCTGCCGAAAGAAGCCCGGGAGCGGTGCTTAGCTCCGGAGAGCATCGTCCCTTCGTCTTTAGCGTCTTTTGTGGTCTACATCCTAGCAGAAAGCTTTTCCACTCTGTCTGGCAAGGAAAACCTGCGCCAGCACAGAAAACATCTCCCTTCGTGTTCTGGACGTTGTACGGAGGTCTGCCAAGTGTTTGAAAGAAACAAAGAAAAGTTGTCCAAAACAGCTTCCAATCGAATATTCTGTGATTGGAAACGTCAGGAAAGTGTAAGGTACTGTTTTCTATCAGTTGGCAAGCAGCGCACACAATCCCAGTGTTGTACAGCTTCCTTCTTCACCTTTCCGATGCTGCCGCTCTCTCCGGCTCCCGGAGCCGAAGAAGCGGCTTCTTCGCGCAAAGACGATTGTACCGCTCACAGTGCTCTCTTAGCGCCGCTTCTGCCGAAAGAAGCCCGGGAGCGGTGCTTAGCTCCGGAGAGCCTCGTACCTTCGTCTTTAGCGTCTTTTGTGGTCTACATCCTAGCAGAAAGCTTTTCCACTCTGTCTGGCAAGGAAAACCTGCGCCAGCGCAGAAAACATCTCCCATCGTGTTCTGGACGTTGCACGGAGGTCTGCCAAGTGTTTGCATAAAGAAATGAAAAGTTGTCCAAAATAACTTCCAATCGAATGTTCATGTGATTGGAAAGGTCAGGAAAGTGTAAGGTACTGTTTTCTATCAGTTGGCAAGCTGCGCACACAATCCCAGTGTTGTACAGCTTCCTTCTTCACCTTTCCGATGCTGCCGCTCTCTCCGGCTCCCGGAGCCGAAGAAGCGGCTTCTTCGCGCAAAGACGATTGTACCGCTCACAGTGCTCTCTTAGCGCCGCTTCTGCCGAAAGAAGCCCGGGAGCGGCGCTTAGCTCCGGAGAGCCTCGTACCATCTTCTTTAGCGTCTTTTGTGGTCTACATCCTAGCAGAAAGCTTTTCCACTCAGTCTGGCAAGGAAAACCTGCGCCAGCACAGAAAACATCTCCCATCGTGTTCTGGACGTTGCACGGAGGTCTGCCAAGTGTTTGAAAGAAACAAAGAAATATTGTCCAAAACAGTTTCCAATCGAATGTTCATGTGATTGGAAAAGTCAGGAAAGTGGTAAGGTACTGTTTTCTATCAGTTGGCAAGCTGCGCACACAATCCCAGTGTTGTACAGCTTCCTTCTTCACCTTTCCGATGCTGCCGCTCTCTCCGGCTTCCGGAGCCGAAGAAGCGGCTTCCTCGCGCAACGACGATTGTACCGCTCACAGTGCTCTCTTAGCGCCGCTTCTGCCGAATGAAGCCCGGGAGCGGCGCTTAACTCCGGAGAGCCTCGTACCATCTTCTTTAGCGTCTTTTGTGGTCTACATCCTAGCAGAAAGCTTTTCCACTCTGTCTGGCAAGGAAAACATGCGGAACACAGAAAACATCTCCCATCGTGTTCTGGACGTTGCACGGAGGTCTGCCAAGTGTTTGCATAAAGAAATGAAAAGTTGTCCAAAATAACTTCCTATCGAATGTTCATGTGATTGGAAAAGTTAGGAAAGTGTAAGGTACTGTTTTCTATTAGTTGGCAAGCTGGCGCACACAAGCCCAGTGTTGTACAGCTTCCTTCTTCACCTTTCCGATGCTGCCGCTCTCTCCGGCTCCCGGAGCCGAAGAAGCGGCTTCTTCGCGCAAAGACGATTGTACCGCTCACAGTGCTCTCTTAGCGCCGCTTCTGCCGAAAGAAGCCCGGGAGCGGCGCTTAGCTCCGGAGAGCATCGTACCTTCGTCTTTAGCGTCTTTTGTGGTCTACATCCTAGCAGAAAGCTTTTCCACTCAGTCTGGCAAGGAAAACCTGCGCCAGCGCAGAAAACATCTCCCATCGTGTTCTGGACGTTGCACGGAGGTCTGCCAAGTGTTTGCATAAAGAAATGAAAAGTTGTCCAAAATAACTTCCTATCGAATGTTCATGTGATTGGAAAAGTCAGGAAAGTGGTAAGGTACTGTTTTCTATCAGTTGGCAAGCTGCGCACACAAGCCCAGTGTTGTACAGCTTCCTTCTTCACCTTTCCGATGCTGCCGCTCTCTCCGGCTCCCGGAGCCGAAGAAGCGGCTTCTTCGCGCAAAGACGATTGTACCGCTCACAGTGCTCTCTTAGCGCGGCTTCTGCCGAAAGAAGCCCGGGAGCGGCGCTTAGCTCCGGAGAGCATCGTACCTTCGTCTTTAGCGTCTTTTGTGGTCTACATCCTAGCAGAAAGCTTTTCCACTCTGTCTGGCAAGGAAAACATGCGCCAGCGCAGAAAACATCTCCCATCGTGTTCTGGACGTTGCACGGAGGTCTGCCAAGTGTTTGACAAGAAGAGAAGAAAAGTTGTCCAAAACAGCTTCCAATCGAATATTCATGTGATTGGAAAAGTCAGGAGAGTGGTAAGGTACTGTTTTCTATCAGTTGGCAAGCTGCGCACACAATCCCAGTGTTGTACAGCTTCCTTCTTCACCTTTCCGATGCTGCCGCTCTCTCCGGCTCCCGGAGCCGAAGAAGCGGCTTCTTCGCGCAAAGACGATTGTACCGCTCACAGTGCTCTCTTAGCGCCGCTTCTGCCGAAAGAAGCCCGGGAGCGGCGCTTAGCTCCGGAGAGCATCGTACCTTCGTCTTTAGCGTCTTTTGTGGTCTACATCCTAGCAGAAAGCTTTTCCACTCTGTCTGGCAAGGAAAACCTGCGCAAGCACAGAAAACATCTCCCATCGTGTTCTGGACGTTGCACGGATGTCTGCCAAGTGTTTGAAAGAAACAAAGAAAAGTTGTCCAAAACAGCTTCCAATCGAATATTCATGTGATTGGAAAAGTCAGGAAAGTGGTAAGGTACTGTTTTCTATCAGTTGGCAAGCTGCGCACACAATCCCAGTGTTGTACAGCTTCCTTCTTCACCTCTCCGATGCTGCCGCTCTCTCCGGCTCCCGGAGCCGAAGAAGCGGCTTCTTCGCGCAAAGACGATTGTACCGCTCACAGTGCTCTCTTAGCGCGGCTTCTGCCGAAAGAAGCCCGGGAGCGGTGCTTAGCTCCGGAGAGCATCGTACCTTCGTCTTTAGCGTCTTTTGTGGTCTACATCCTAGCAGAAAGCTTTTCCACTCAGTCTGGCAAGGAAAACATGCGCCAGCGCAGAAAACATCTCCCATCGTGTTCTGGACGTTGCACGGAGGTCTGCCAAGTGTTTGCATAAAGAAATGAAAAGTTGTCCAAAACAGTTTCCAATCGAATGTTCATGTGATTGGAAAAGTCAGGAAAGTGGTAAGGTACTGTTTTCTATCAGTTGGCAAGCTGCGCACACAATCCCAGTGTTGTACAGCTTCCTTCTTCACCTTTCCGATGCTGCCGCTCTCTCCGGCTCCCGGAGCCGAAGAAGCGGCTTCTTCGCGCAAACACGATTGTACCTGTCACAGTGCTCTCTTAGCGCCGCTTCTGCCGAAAGAAGCCCGGGAGCGGCGCTTAGCTCCGGAGAGCATCGTACCTTCGTCTTTAGCGTCTTTTGTGGTCTACATCCTAGCAGAAAGCTTTTCCACTCTGTCTGGCAAGGAAAACCTGCGCCAGCACAGAAAACATCTCCCATCGTGTTCTGGACGTTGCACGGAGGTCTGCCAAGTGTTTGAAAGAAACAAAGAAAAGTTGTCCAAAACAGCTTCCAATCGAATGTTCATGTGATTGGAAAAGTCAGGAAAGTGGTAAGGTACTGTTTTCTATCAGTTGGCAAGCTGCGCACACAATCCCAGTGTTGTACAGCTTCCTTCTTCACCTTTCCGATGCTGCCGCTCTCTCCGGCTCCCGGAGCTGAAGAAGCGGCTTCTTCGCGCAAAGACGATTGTACCGCTCACAGTGCTCTCTTAGCGCCGCTTCTGCCGAAAGAAGCCCGGGAGCGGCGCTTAGCTCCGGAGAGTATCGTCCCTTCGTCTTTAGCGTCTTTTGTGGTCTACATCCTAGCAGAAAGCTTTTCCACTCTGTCTGGCAAGGAAAACCTGCGCCAGCACAGAAAACATCTCCCATCGTGTTCTGGACGTTGTACGGAGGTCTGCCAAGTGTTTGACAAGAAGAGAAGAAAAGTTGTCCAAAACAGCTTCCAATCGAATATTCATGTGATTGGAAAAGTCAGGAAAGTTGTAAGGTACTGTTTTCTATCAGTTGGCAAGCTGCGCACACAATCCCAGTGTTGTACAGCTTCCTTCTTCACCTTTCCGATGTTGCCGCTCTCTCCGGCTCCCGGAGCCGAAGAAGCGGCTTCTTCGCGCAAAGACGATTGTACCGCTCACAGTGCTCTCTTAGCGCCGCTTCTGCCGAAAGAAGCCCGGGAGCGGCGCTTAGCTCCGGAGAGCATCGTACCTTCGTCTTTAGCGTCTTTTGTGGTCTACATCCTAGCAGAAAGCTTTTCCACTCTGTCTGGCAAGGAAAACCTGCGCCAGCACAGAAAACATCTCCCATCGTGTTCTGGACGTTGCACGGAGGTCTGCCAAGTGTTTGAAAGAAACAAAGAAAAGTTGTCCAAAACAGCTTCCAATCGAATGTTCATGTGATTGGAAAAGTCAGGAAAGTGGTAAGGTACTGTTTTCTATCAGTTGGCAAGCTGCGCACACAATCCCAGTGTTGTACAGCTTCCTTCTTCACCTTTCCGATGCTGCCGCTCTCTCCGGCTCCCGGAGCCGAAGAAGCGGCTTCTTCGCGCAAAGACGATTGTACCGCTCACAGTGCTCTCTTAGCGCCGCTTCTGCCGAAAGAAGCCCGGGAGCGGCGCTTAGCTCCGGAGAGCATCGTCCCTTCGTCTTTAGCGTCTTTTGTGGTCTACATCCTAGCAGAAAGCTTTTCCACTCTGTCTGGCAAGGAAAACCTGCGCCAGCACAGAAAACATCTCCCATCGTGTTCTGGACGTTGCACGGAGGTCTGCCAAGTGTTTGACAAGAAGAGAAGAAAAGTTGTCCAAAACAGCTTCCAATCGAATATTCATGTGATTGGAAAAGTCAGGAAAGTTGTAAGGTACTGTTTTCTATCAGTTGGCAAGCTGCGCACACAATCCCAGTGTTGTACAGCTTCCTTCTTCACCTTTCCGATGTTGCCGCTCTCTCCGGCTCCCGGAGCCGAAGAAGCGGCTTCTTCGCGCAAAGACGATTGTACCGCTCACAGTGCTCTCTTAGCGCCGCTTCTGCCGAAAGAAGCCCGGGAGCGGCGCTTAGCTCCGGAGAGCATCGTACCTTCGTCTTTAGCGTCTTTTGTGGTCTACATCCTAGCAGAAAGCTTTTCCACTCTGTCTGGCAAGGAAAACCTGCGCCAGCGCAGAAAACATCTCCCATCGTGTTCTGGACGTTGCACGGAGGTCTGCCAAGTGTTTGCATAAAGAAATGAAAAGTTGTCCAAAATAACTTCCTATCGAATGTTCATGTGATTGGAAAAGTCAGGAAAGTGGTAAGGTACTGTTTTCTATCAGTTGGCAAGCTGCGCACACAATCCCAGTGTTGTACAGCTTCCTTCTTCACCTTTCCGATGCTGCCGCTCTCTCCGGCTCCCGGAGCCGAAGAAGCGGCTTCTTCGCGCAAAGACGATTGTACCGCTCACAGTGCTCTCTTACCGCCGCTTCTGCCGAAAGAAGCCCGGGAGCGGCGCTTAACTCCGGAGAGCATCGTACCATCTTCTTTAGCGTCTTTTGTGGTCTACATCCTAGCAGAAAGCTTTTCCACTCTGTCTGGCAAGGAAAACCTGCGCCAGCACAGAAAACATCTCCCTTCGTGTTCTGGACGTTGTACGGAGGTCTGCCAAGTGTTTGAAAGAAACAAAGAAAAGTTGTCCAAAACAGCTTCCAATCGAAGATTCATGTGATTGGAAACGTCAGGAAAGTGTAAGGTACTGTTTTCTATCAGTTGGCAAGGTGCGCACACAAGCCCAGTGTTGTACAGCTTCCTTCTTCACCTTTCCGATGCTGCCGCTCTCTCCGGCTCCCGGAGCCGAAGAAGCGGCTTCTTCGCGCAAAGACGATTGTACCGCTCACAGTGCTCTCTTAGCGCCGCTTCTGCCGAAAGAAGCCCGGGAGCGGTGCTTAGCTCCGGAGAGCCTCGTACCTTCGTCTTTAGCGTCTTTTGTGGTCTACATCCTAGCAGAAAGCTTTTCCACTCTGTCTGGCAAGGAAAACCTGCGCCAGCGCAGAAAACATCTCCCATCGTGTTCTGGACGTTGCACGGACGTCTGCCAAGTGTTTGCATAAAGAAATGAAAAGTTGTCCAAAATAACTTCCTATCGAATGTTCATGTGATTGGAAAAGTCAGGAAAGTGGTAAGGTACTGTTTTCTATCAGTTGGCAAGCTGCGCACACAATCCCAGTGTTGTACAGCTTCCTTCTTCACCTTTCCGATGCTGCCGCTCTCTCCGGCTCCCGGAGCCGAAGAAGCGGCTTCTTCGCGCAAAGACGATTGTACCGGTCACAGTGCTCTCTTAGCGCCGCTTCTGCCGAAAGAAGCCCGGGAGCGGTGCTTAGCTCCGGAGAGCATCGTACCTTCGTCTTTAGCGTCTTTTGTGGTCTACATCCTAGCAGAAAGCTTTTCCACTCTGTCTGGCAAGGAAAACATGCGGAACACAGAAAACATCTCCCATCGTGTTCTGGACGTTGCACGGAGGTCTGCCAAGTGTTTGCATAAAGAAATGAAAAGTTGTCCAAAATAACTTCCTATCGAATGTTCATGTGATTGGAAAAGTCAGGAAAGTGTAAGGTACTGTTTTCTATTAGTTGGCAAGCTGGCGCACACAAGCCCAGTGTTGTACAGCTTCCTTCTTCACCTTTCCGATGCTGCCGCTCTCTCCGGCTCCCGGAGCCGAAGAAGCGGCTTCTTCGCGCAAAGACGATTGTACCGCTCACAGTGCTCTCTTAGCGCCGCTTCTGCCGAAAGAAGCCCGGGAGCGGCGCTTAGCTCCGGAGAGCATCGTACCTTCGTCTTTAGCGTCTTTTGTGGTCTACATCCTAGCAGAAAGCTTTTCCACTCTGTCTGGCAAGGAAAACCTGCGCCAGCGCAGAAAACATCTCCCATCGTGTTCTGGACGTTGCACGGAGGTCTGCCAAGTGTTTGCATAAAGAAATGAAAAGTTGTCCAAAATAACTTCCTATCGAATGTTCATGTGATTGGAAAAGTCAGGAAAGTGGTAAGGTACTGTTTTCTATCAGTTGGCAAGCTGCGCACACAAGCCCAGTGTTGTACAGCTTCCTTCTTCACCTTTCCGATGCTGCCGCTCTCTCCGGCTCCCGGAGCCGAAGAAGCGGCTTCTTCGCGCAAAGACGATTGTACCGCTCACAGTGCTCTCTTAGCGCGGCTTCTGCCGAAAGAAGCCCGGGAGCGGCGCTTAGCTCCGGAGAGCATCGTACCTTCGTCTTTAGCGTCTTTTGTGGTCTACATCCTAGCAGAAAGCTTTTCCACTCTGTCTGGCAAGGAAAACATGCGCCAGCGCAGAAAACATCTCCCATCGTGTTCTGGACGTTGCACGGAGGTCTGCCAAGTGTTTGACAAGAAGAGAAGAAAAGTTGTCCAAAACAGCTTCCAATCGAATATTCATGTGATTGGAAAAGTCAGGAGAGTAGTAAGGTACTGTTTTCTATCAGTTGGCAAGCTGCGCACACAATCCCAGTGTTGTACAGCTTCCTTCTTCACCTTTCCGATGCTGCCGCTCTCTCCGGCTCCCGGAGCCGAAGAAGCGGCTTCTTCGCGCAAAGACGATTGTACCGCTCACAGTGCTCTCTTAGCGCCGCTTCTGCCGAAAGAAGCCCGGGAGCGGCGCTTAGCTCCGGAGAGCATCGTACCTTCGTCTTTAGCGTCTTTTGTGGTCTACATCCTAGCAGAAAGCTTTTCCACTCTGTCTGGCAAGGAAAACCTGCGCCAGCACAGAAAACATCTCCCTTCGTGTTCTGGACGTTGTACGGAGGTCTGCCAAGTGTTTGAAAGAAACAAAGAAAAGTTGTCCAAAACAGCTTCCAATCGAAGATTCATGTGATTGGAAACGTCAGGAAAGTGTAAGGTACTGTTTTCTATCAGTTGGCAAGGTGCGCACACAAGCCCAGTGTTGTACAGCTTCCTTCTTCACCTTTCCGATGCTGCCGCTCTCTCCGGCTCCCGGAGCCGAAGAAGCGGCTTCTTCGCGCAAAGACGATTGTACCGCTCACAGTGGTCTCTTAGCGCCGCTTCTGCCGAAAGAAGCCCGGGAGCGGTGCTTAGCTCCGGAGAGCCTCGTACCTTCGTCTCTAGCGTCTTTTGTGGTCTACATCCTAGCAGAAAGCTTTTCCACTCTGTCTGGCAAGGAAAACCTGCGCCAGCGCAGAAAACATCTCCCATCGTGTTCTGGACGTTGCACGGACGTCTGCCAAGTGTTTGCATAAAGAAATGAAAAGTTGTCCAAAATAACTTCCTATCGAATGTTCATGTGATTGGAAAAGTCAGGAAAGTGGTAAGGTACTGTTTTCTATCAGTTGGCAAGCTGCGCACACAATCCCAGTGTTGTACAGCTTCCTTCTTCACCTTTCCGATGCTGCCGCTCTCTCCGGCTCCCGGAGCCGAAGAAGCGGCTTCTTCGCGCAAAGACGATTGTACCGGTCACAGTGCTCTCTTAGCGCCGCTTCTGCCGAAAGAAGCCCGGGAGCGGTGCTTAGCTCCGGAGAGCATCGTACCTTCGTCTTTAGCGTCTTTTGTGGTCTACATCCTAGCAGAAAGCTTTTCCACTCTGTCTGGCAAGGAAAACATGCGGAACACAGAAAACATCTCCCATCGTGTTCTGGACGTTGCACGGAGGTCTGCCAAGTGTTTGCATAAAGAAATGAAAAGTTGTCCAAAATAACTTCCTATCGAATGTTCATGTGATTGGAAAAGTCAGGAAAGTGTAAGGTACTGTTTTCTATTAGTTGGCAAGCTGGCGCACACAAGCCCAGTGTTGTACAGCTTCCTTCTTCACCTTTCCGATGCTGCCGCTCTCTCCGGCTCCCGGAGCCGAAGAAGCGGCTTCTTCGCGCAAAGACGATTGTACCGCTCACAGTGCTCTCTTAGCGCCGCTTCTGCCGAAAGAAGCCCGGGAGCGGCGCTTAGCTCCGGAGAGCATCGTACCTTCGTCTTTAGCGTCTTTTGTGGTCTACATCCTAGCAGAAAGCTTTTCCACTCAGTCTGGCAAGGAAAACCTGCGCCAGCGCAGAAAACATCTCCCATCGTGTTCTGGACGTTGCACGGAGGTCTGCCAAGTGTTTGCATAAAGAAATGAAAAGTTGTCCAAAATAACTTCCTATCGAATGTTCATGTGATTGGAAAAGTCAGGAAAGTGGTAAGGTACTGTTTTCTATCAGTTGGCAAGCTGCGCACACAAGCCCAGTGTTGTACAGCTTCCTTCTTCACCTTTCCGATGCTGCCGCTCTCTCCGGCTCCCGGAGCCGAAGAAGCGGCTTCTTCGCGCAAAGACGATTGTACCGCTCACAGTGCTCTCTTAGCGCGGCTTCTGCCGAAAGAAGCCCGGGAGCGGCGCTTAGCTCCGGAGAGCATCGTACCTTCGTCTTTAGCGTCTTTTGTGGTCTACATCCTAGCAGAAAGCTTTTCCACTCAGTCTGGCAAGGAAAACCTGCGCCAGCGCAGAAAACATCTCCCATCGTGTTCTGGACGTTGCACGGAGGTCTGCCAAGTGTTTGACAAGAAGAGAAGAAAAGTTGTCCAAAACAGCTTCCAATCGAATATTCATGTGATTGGAAAAGTCAGGAGAGTAGTAAGGTACTGTTTTCTATCAGTTGGCAAGCTGCGCACACAATCCCAGTGTTGTACAGCTTCCTTCTTCACCTTTCCGATGCTGCCGCTCTCTCCGGCTCCCGGAGCCGAAGAAGCGGCTTCTTCGCGCAAACACGATTGTACCGCTCACAGTGCTCTCTTAGCGCCGCTTCTGCCGAAAGAAGCCCGGGAGCGGCGCTTAGCTCCGGAGAGCATCGTACCTTCGTCTTTAGCGTCTTTTGTGGTCTACATCCTAGCAGAAAGCTTTTCCACTCTGTCTGGCAAGGAAAACCTGCGCCAGCACAGAAAACATCTCCCATCGTGTTCTGGACGTTGCACGGAGGTCTGCCAAGTGTTTGAAAGAAACAAAGAAAAGTTGTCCAAAACAGCTTCCAATCGAATGTTCATGTGATTGGAAAAGTCAGGAAAGTGGTAAGGTACTGTTTTCTATCAGTTGGCAAGCTGCGCACACAATCCCAGTGTTGTACAGCTTCCTTCTTCACCTTTCCGATGCTGCCGCTCTCTCCGGCTCCCGGAGCCGAAGAAGCGGCTTCTTCGCGCAAAGACGATTGTACCGGTCACAGTGCTCTCTTAGCGCCGCTTCTGCCGAAAGAAGCCCGGGAGCGGTGCTTAGCTCCGGAGAGCATCGTACCTTCGTCTTTAGCGTCTTTTGTGGTCTACATCCTAGCAGAAAGCTTTTCCACTCTGTCTGGCAAGGAAAACATGCGGAACACAGAAAACATCTCCCATCGTGTTCTGGACGTTGCACGGAGGTCTGCCAAGTGTTTGCATAAAGAAATGAAAAGTTGTCCAAAATAACTTCCTATCGAATGTTCATGTGATTGGAAAAGTCAGGAAAGTGTAAGGTACTGTTTTCTATTAGTTGGCAAGCTGGCGCACACAAGCCCAGTGTTGTACAGCTTCCTTCTTCACCTTTCCGATGCTGCCGCTCTCTCCGGCTCCCGGAGCCGAAGAAGCGGCTTCTTCGCGCAAAGACGATTGTACCGCTCACAGTGCTCTCTTAGCGCCGCTTCTGCCGAAAGAAGCCCGGGAGCGGCGCTTAGCTCCGGAGAGCATCGTACCTTCGTCTTTAGCGTCTTTTGTGGTCTACATCCTAGCAGAAAGCTTTTCCACTCAGTCTGGCAAGGAAAACCTGCGCCAGCGCAGAAAACATCTCCCATCGTGTTCTGGACGTTGCACGGAGGTCTGCCAAGTGTTTGCATAAAGAAATGAAAAGTTGTCCAAAATAACTTCCTATCGAATGTTCATGTGATTGGAAAAGTCAGGAAAGTGGTAAGGTACTGTTTTCTATCAGTTGGCAAGCTGCGCACACAAGCCCAGTGTTGTACAGCTTCCTTCTTCACCTTTCCGATGCTGCCGCTCTCTCCGGCTCCCGGAGCCGAAGAAGCGGCTTCTTCGCGCAAAGACGATTGTACCGCTCACAGTGCTCTCTTAGCGCCGCTTCTGCCGAAAGAAGCCCGGGAGCGGCGCTTAGCTCCGGAGAGCATCGTACCTTCGTCTTTAGCGTCTTTTGTGGTCTACATCCTAGCAGAAAGCTTTTCCACTCAGTCTGGCAAGGAAAACCTGCGCCAGCGCAGAAAACATCTCCCATCGTGTTCTGGACGTTGTACGGAGGTCTGCCAAGTGTTTGACAAGAAGAGAAGAAAAGTTGTCCAAAACAGCTTCCAATCGAATATTCATGTGATTGGAAAAGTCAGGAGAGTAGTAAGGTACTGTTTTCTATCAGTTGGCAAGCTGCGCACACAATCCCAGTGTTGTACAGCTTCCTTCTTCACCTTTCCGATGCTGCCGCTCTCTCCGGCTCCCGGAGCCGAAGAAGCGGCTTCTTCGCGCAAACACGATTGTACCGCTCACAGTGCTCTCTTAGCGCCGCTTCTGCCGAAAGAAGCCCGGGAGCGGCGCTTAGCTCCGGAGAGCATCGTACCTTCGTCTTTAGCGTCTTTTGTGGTCTACATCCTAGCAGAAAGCTTTTCCACTCTGTCTGGCAAGGAAAACCTGCGCCAGCACAGAAAACATCTCCCATCGTGTTCTGGACGTTGCACGGAGGTCTGCCAAGTGTTTGAAAGAAACAAAGAAAAGTTGTCCAAAACAGCTTCCAATCGAATGTTCATGTGATTGGAAAAGTCAGGAAAGTGGTAAGGTACTGTTTTCTATCAGTTGGCAAGGTGCGCACACAATCCCAGTGTTGTACAGCTTCCTTCTTCACCTTTCCGATGCTGCCGCTCTCTCCGGCTCCCGGAGCCGAAGAAGCGGCTTCTTCGCGCAAAGACGATTGTACCGCTCACAGTGCTCTCTTAGCGCCGCTTCTGCCGAAAGAAGCCCGGGAGCGGCGCTTAGCTCCGGAGAGCATCGTCCCTTCGTCTTTAGCGTCTTTTGTGGTCTACATCCTAGCAGAAAGCTTTTCCACTCTGTCTGGCAAGGAAAACCTGCGCCAGCACAGAAAACATCTCCCATCGTGTTCTGGACGTTGTACGGAGGTCTGCCAAGTGTTTGACAAGAAGAGAAGAAAAGTTGTCCAAAACAGCTTCCAATCGAATATTCATGTGATTGGAAAAGTCAGGAAAGTTGTAAGGTACTGTTTTCTATCAGTTGGCAAGCTGCGCACACAATCCCAGTGTTGTACAGCTTCCTTCTTCACCTTTCCGATGTTGCCGCTCTCTCCGGCTCCCGGAGCCGAAGAAGCGGCTTCTTCGCGCAAAGACGATTGTACCGCTCACAGTGCTCTCTTAGCGCCGCTTCTGCCGAAAGAAGCCCGGGAGCGGCGCTTAGCTCCGGAGAGCATCGTACCTTCGTCTTTAGCGTCTTTTGTGGTCTACATCCTAGCAGAAAGCTTTTCCACTCTGTCTGGCAAGGAAAACCTGCGCCAGCACAGAAAACATCTCCCATCGTGTTCTGGACGTTGCACGGAGGTCTGCCAAGTGTTTGAAAGAAACAAAGAAAAGTTGTCCAAAACAGCTTCCAATCGAATGTTCATGTGATTGGAAAAGTCAGGAAAGTGGTAAGGTACTGTTTTCTATCAGTTGGCAAGCTGCGCACACAATCCCAGTGTTGTACAGCTTCCTTCTTCACCTTTCCGATGCTGCCGCTCTCTCCGGCTCCCGGAGCCGAAGAAGCGGCTTCTTCGCGCAAAGACGATTGTACCGCTCACAGTGCTCTCTTAGCGCCGCTTCTGCCGAAAGAAGCCCGGGAGCGGCGCTTAGCTCCGGAGAGCATCGTCCCTTCGTCTTTAGCGTCTTTTGTGGTCTACATCCTAGCAGAAAGCTTTTCCACTCTGTCTGGCAAGGAAAACCTGCGCCAGCACAGAAAACATCTCCCATCGTGTTCTGGACGTTGTACGGAGGTCTGCCAAGTGTTTGACAAGAAGAGAAGAAAAGTTGTCCAAAACAGCTTCCAATCGAATATTCATGTGATTGGAAAAGTCAGGAAAGTTGTAAGGTACTGTTTTCTATCAGTTGGCAAGCTGCGCACACAATCCCAGTGTTGTACAGCTTCCTTCTTCACCTTTCCGATGTTGCCGCTCTCTCCGGCTCCCGGAGCCGAAGAAGCGGCTTCTTCGCGCAAAGACGATTGTACCGCTCACAGTGCTCTCTTAGCGCCGCTTCTGCCGAAAGAAGCCCGGGAGCGGCGTTTAGCTCCGGAGAGCATCGTACCTTCGTCTTTAGCGTCTTTTGTGGTCTACATCCTAGCAGAAAGCTTTTCCACTCTGTCTGGCAAGGAAAACCTGCGCCAGCGCAGAAAACATCTCCCATCGTGTTCTGGACGTTGCACGGAGGTCTGCCAAGTGTTTGCATAAAGAAATGAAAAGTTGTCCAAAATAACTTCCTATCGAATGTTCATGTGATTGGAAAAGTCAGGAAAGTGGTAAGGTACTGTTTTCTATCAGTTGGCAAGCTGCGCACACAATCCCAGTGTTGTACAGCTTCCTTCTTCACCTTTCCGATGCTGCCGCTCTCTCCGGCTCCCGGAGCCGAAGAAGCGGCTTCTTCGCGCAAAGACGATTGTACCGCTCACAGTGCTCTCTTAGCGCCGCTTCTGCCGAAAGAAGCCCGGGAGCGGCGCTTAGCTCCGGAGAGCATCGTCCCTTCGTCTTTAGCGTCTTTTGTGGTCTACATCCTAGCAGAAAGCTTTTCCACTCTGTCTGGCAAGGAAAACCTGCGCCAGCACAGAAAACATCTCCCATCGTGTTCTGGACGTTGTACGGAGGTCTGCCAAGTGTTTGACAAGAAGAGAAGAAAAGTTGTCCAAAACAGCTTCCAATCGAATATTCATGTGATTGGAAAAGTCAGGAAAGTTGTAAGGTACTGTTTTCTATCAGTTGGCAAGCTGCGCACACAATCCCAGTGTTGTACAGCTTCCTTCTTCACCTTTCCGATGTTGCCGCTCTCTCCGGCTCCCGGAGCCGAAGAAGCGGCTTCTTCGCGCAAAGACGATTGTACCGCTCACAGTGCTCTCTTAGCGCCGCTTCTGCCGAAAGAAGCCCGGGAGCGGCGCTTAGCTCCGGAGAGCATCGTACCTTCGTCTTTAGCGTCTTTTGTGGTCTACATCCTAGCAGAAAGCTTTTCCACTCTGTCTGGCAAGGAAAACCTGCGCCAGCACAGAAAACATCTCCCATCGTGTTCTGGACGTTGCACGGAGGTCTGCCAAGTGTTTGAAAGAAACAAAGAAAAGTTGTCCAAAACAGCTTCCAATCGAATGTTCATGTGATTGGAAAAGTCAGGAAAGTGGTAAGGTACTGTTTTCTATCAGTTGGCAAGCTGCGCACACAATCCCAGTGTTGTACAGCTTCCTTCTTCACCTTTCCGATGCTGCCGCTCTCTCCGGCTCCCGGAGCCGAAGAAGCGGCTTCTTCGCGCAAAGACGATTGTACCGCTCACAGTGCTCTCTTAGCGCCGCTTCTGCCGAAAGAAGCCCGGGAGCGGCGCTTAGCTCCGGAGAGCATCGTCCCTTCGTCTTTAGCGTCTTTTGTGGTCTACATCCTAGCAGAAAGCTTTTCCACTCTGTCTGGCAAGGAAAACCTGCGCCAGCACAGAAAACATCTCCCATCGTGTTCTGGACGTTGTACGGAGGTCTGCCAAGTGTTTGACAAGAAGAGAAGAAAAGTTGTCCAAAACAGCTTCCAATCGAATATTCATGTGATTGGAAAAGTCAGGAAAGTTGTAAGGTACTGTTTTCTATCAGTTGGCAAGCTGCGCACACAATCCCAGTGTTGTACAGCTTCCTTCTTCACCTTTCCGATGTTGCCGCTCTCTCCGGCTCCCGGAGCCGAAGAAGCGGCTTCTTCGCGCAAAGACGATTGTACCGCTCACAGTGCTCTCTTAGCGCCGCTTCTGCCGAAAGAAGCCCGGGAGCGGCGCTTAGCTCCGGAGAGCATCGTACCTTCGTCTTTAGCGTCTTTTGTGGTCTACATCCTAGCAGAAAGCTTTTCCACTCTGTCTGGCAAGGAAAACCTGCGCCAGCGCAGAAAACATCTCCCATCGTGTTCTGGACGTTGCACGGAGGTCTGCCAAGTGTTTGCATAAAGAAATGAAAAGTTGTCCAAAATAACTTCCTATCGAATGTTCATGTGATTGGAAAAGTCAGGAAAGTGGTAAGGTACTGTTTTCTATCAGTTGGCAAGCTGCGCACACAATCCCAGTGTTGTACAGCTTCCTTCTTCACCTTTCCGATGCTGCCGCTCTCTCCGGCTCCCGGAGCCGAAGAAGCGGCTTCTTCGCGCAAAGACGATTGTACCGCTCACAGTGCTCTCTTACCGCCGCTTCTGCCGAAAGAAGCCCGGGAGCGGCGCTTAACTCCGGAGAGCATCGTACCTTCGTCTTTAGCGTCTTTTGTGGTCTACATCCTAGCAGAAAGCTTTTCCACTCTGTCTGGCAAGGAAAACCTGCGCCAGCACAGAAAACATCTCCCTTCGTGTTCTGGACGTTGTACGGAGGTCTGCCAAGTGTTTGAAAGAAACAAAGAAAAGTTGTCCAAAACAGCTTCCAATCGAAGATTCATGTGATTGGAAAAGTCAGGAGAGTAGTAAGGTACTGTTTTCTATCAGTTGGCAAGCTGCGCACACAATCCCAGTGTTGTACAGCTTCCTTCTTCACCTTTCCGATGCTGCCGCTCTCTCCGGCTCCCGGAGCCGAAGAAGCGGCTTCTTCGCGCAAACACGATTGTACCGCTCACAGTGCTCTCTTAGCGCCGCTTCTGCCGAAAGAAGCCCGGGAGCGGCGCTTAGCTCCGGAGAGCATCGTACCTTCGTCTTTAGCGTCTTTTGTGGTCTACATCCTAGCAGAAAGCTTTTCCACTCTGTCTGGCAAGGAAAACCTGCGCCAGCACAGAAAACATCTCCCATCGTGTTCTGGACGTTGTACGGAGGTCTGCCAAGTGTTTGACAAGAAGAGAAGAAAAGTTGTCCAAAACAGCTTCCAATCGAATATTCATGTGATTGGAAAAGTCAGGAAAGTTTTAAGGTACTGTTTTCTATCAGTTGGCAAGCTGCGCACACAATCCCAGTGTTGTACAGCTTCCTTCTTCACCTTTCCGATGTTGCCGCTCTCTCCGGCTCCCGGAGCCGAAGAAGCGGCTTCTTCGCGCAAAGACGATTGTACCGCTCACAGTGCTCTCTTAGCGCCGCTTCTGCCGAAAGAAGCCCGGGAGCGGCGCTTAGCTCCGGAGAGCATCGTACCTTCGTCTTTAGCGTCTTTTGTGGTCTACATCCTAGCAGAAAGCTTTTCCACTCTGTCTGGCAAGGAAAACCTGCGCCAGCACAGAAAACATCTCCCATCGTGTTCTGGACGTTGCACGGAGGTCTGCCAAGTGTTTGAAAGAAACAAAGAAAAGTTGTCCAAAACAGCTTCCAATCGAATGTTCATGTGATTGGAAAAGTCAGGAAAGTGGTAAGGTACTGTTTTCTATCAGTTGGCAAGCTGCGCACACAATCCCAGTGTTGTACAGCTTCCTTCTTCACCTTTCCGATGTTGCCGCTCTCTCCGGCTCCCGGAGCCGAAGAAGCGGCTTCTTCGCGCAAAGACGATTGTACCGCTCACAGTGCTCTCTTAGCGCCGCTTCTGCCGAAAGAAGCCCGGGAGCGGCGCTTAGCTCCGGAGAGCATCGTACCTTCGTCTTTAGCGTCTTTTGTGGTCTACATCCTAGCAGAAAGCTTTTCCACTCTGTCTGGCAAGGAAAACCTGCGCCAGCGCAGAAAACATCTCCCATCGTGTTCTGGACGTTGCACGGAGGTCTGCCAAGTGTTTGCATAAAGAAATGAAAAGTTGTCCAAAATAACTTCCTATCGAATGTTCATGTGATTGGAAAAGTCAGGAAAGTGGTAAGGTACTGTTTTCTATCAGTTGGCAAGCTGCGCACACAATCCCAGTGTTGTACAGCTTCCTTCTTCACCTTTCCGATGCTGCCGCTCTCTCCGGCTCCCGGAGCCGAAGAAGCGGCTTCTTCGCGCAAAGACGATTGTACCGCTCACAGTGCTCTCTTACCGCCGCTTCTGCCGAAAGAAGCCCGGGAGCGGCGCTTAACTCCGGAGAGCATCGTACCTTCGTCTTTAGCGTCTTTTGTGGTCTACATCCTAGCAGAAAGCTTTTCCACTCTGTCTGGCAAGGAAAACCTGCGCCAGCACAGAAAACATCTCCCTTCGTGTTCTGGACGTTGTACGGAGGTCTGCCAAGTGTTTGAAAGAAACAAAGAAAAGTTGTCCAAAACAGCTTCCAATCGAAGATTCATGTGATTGGAAACGTCAGGAAAGTGTAAGGTACTGTTTTCTATCAGTTGGCAAGGTGCGCACACAAGCCCAGTGTTGTACAGCTTCCTTCTTCACCTTTCCGATGCTGCCGCTCTCTCCGGCTCCCGGAGCCGAAGAAGCGGCTTCTTCGCGCAAAGACGATTGTACCGCTCACAGTGGTCTCTTAGCGCCGCTTCTGCCGAAAGAAGCCCGGGAGCGGTGCTTAGCTCCGGAGAGCCTCGTACCTTCGTCTTTAGCGTCTTTTGTGGTCTACATCCTAGCAGAAAGCTTTTCCACTCTGTCTGGCAAGGAAAACCTGCGCCAGCGCAGAAAACATCTCCCATCGTGTTCTGGACGTTGCACGGACGTCTGCCAAGTGTTTGCATAAAGAAATGAAAAGTTGTCCAAAATAACTTCCTATCGAATGTTCATGTGATTGGAAAAGTCAGGAAAGTGGTAAGGTACTGTTTTCTATCAGTTGGCAAGCTGCGCACACAATCCCAGTGTTGTACAGCTTCCTTCTTCACCTTTCCGATGCTGCCGCTCTCTCCGGCTCCCGGAGCCGAAGAAGCGGCTTCTTCGCGCAAAGACGATTGTACCGGTCACAGTGCTCTCTTAGCGCCGCTTCTGCCGAAAGAAGCCCGGGAGCGGTGCTTAGCTCCGGAGAGCATCGTACCTTCGTCTTTAGCGTCTTTTGTGGTCTACATCCTAGCAGAAAGCTTTTCCACTCTGTCTGGCAAGGAAAACATGCGGAACACAGAAAACATCTCCCATCGTGTTCTGGACGTTGCACGGAGGTCTGCCAAGTGTTTGCATAAAGAAATGAAAAGTTGTCCAAAATAACTTCCTATCGAATGTTCATGTGATTGGAAAAGTCAGGAAAGTGTAAGGTACTGTTTTCTATTAGTTGGCAAGCTGGCGCACACAAGCCCAGTGTTGTACAGCTTCCTTCTTCACCTTTCCGATGCTGCCGCTCTCTCCGGCTCCCGGAGCCGAAGAAGCGGCTTCTTCGCGCAAAGACGATTGTACCGCTCACAGTGCTCTCTTAGCGCCGCTTCTGCCGAAAGAAGCCCGGGAGCGGCGCTTAGCTCCGGAGAGCATCGTACCTTCGTCTTTAGCGTCTTTTGTGGTCTACATCCTAGCAGAAAGCTTTTCCACTCTGTCTGGCAAGGAAAACCTGCGCCAGCGCAGAAAACATCTCCCATCGTGTTCTCGACGTTGCACGGAGGTCTGCCAAGTGTTTGCATAAAGAAATGAAAAGTTGTCCAAAATAACTTCCTATCGAATGTTCATGTGATTGGAAAAGTCAGGAAAGTGGTAAGGTACTGTTTTCTATCAGTTGGCAAGCTGCGCACACAAGCCCAGTGTTGTACAGCTTCCTTCTTCACCTTTCCGATGCTGCCGCTCTCTCCGGCTCCCGGAGCCGAAGAAGCGGCTTCTTCGCGCAAAGACGATTGTACCGCTCACAGTGCTCTCTTAGCGCGGCTTCTGCCGAAAGAAGCCCGGGAGCGGCGCTTAGCTCCGGAGAGCATCGTACCTTCGTCTTTAGCGTCTTTTGTGGTCTACATCCTAGCAGAAAGCTTTTCCACTCTGTCTGGCAAGGAAAACATGCGCCAGCGCAGAAAACATCTCCCATCGTGTTCTGGACGTTGCACGGAGGTCTGCCAAGTGTTTGACAAGAAGAGAAGAAAAGTTGTCCAAAACAGCTTCCAATCGAATATTCATGTGATTGGAAAAGTCAGGAGAGTAGTAAGGTACTGTTTTCTATCAGTTGGCAAGCTGCGCACACAATCCCAGTGTTGTACAGCTTCCTTCTTCACCTTTCCGATGCTGCCGCTCTCTCCGGCTCCCGGAGCCGAAGAAGCGGCTTCTTCGCGCAAAGACGATTGTACCGCTCACAGTGCTCTCTTAGCGCCGCTTCTGCCGAAAGAAGCCCGGGAGCGGTGCTTAGCTCCGGAGAGCATCGTACCTTCGTCTTTAGCGTCTTTTGTGGTCTACATCCTAGCAGAAAGCTTTTCCACTCAGTCTGGCAAGGAAAACATGCGCCAGCGCAGAAAACATCTCCCATCGTGTTCTGGACGTTGCACGGAGGTCTGCCAAGTGTTTGCATAAAGAAATGAAAAGTTGTCCAAAATAACTTCCTATCGAATGTTCATGTGATTGGAAAAGTCAGGAAAGTGGTAAGGTACTGTTTTCTATCAGTTGGCAAGCTGCGCACACAATCCCAGTGTTGTACAGCTTCCTTCTTCACCTTTCCGATGCTGCCGCTCTCTCCGGCTCCCGGAGCCGAAGAAGCGGCTTCTTCGCGCAAACACGATTGTACCGCTCACAGTGCTCTCTTAGCGCCGCTTCTGCCGAAAGAAGCCCGGGAGCGGCGCTTAGCTCCGGAGAGCATCGTACCTTCGTCTTTAGCGTCTTTTGTGGTCTACATCCTAGCAGAAAGCTTTTCCACTCTGTCTGGCAAGGAAAACCTGCGCCAGCACAGAAAACATCTCCCATCGTGTTCTGGACGTTGCACGGAGGTCTGCCAAGTGTTTGAAAGAAACAAAGAAAAGTTGTCCAAAACAGCTTCCAATCGAATGTTCATGTGATTGGAAAAGTCAGGAAAGTGGTAAGGTACTGTTTTCTATCAGTTGGCAAGCTGCGCACACAATCCCAGTGTTGTACAGCTTCCTTCTTCACCTTTCCGATGCTGCCGCTCTCTCCGGCTCCCGGAGCCGAAGAAGCGGCTTCTTCGCGCAAAGACGATTGTACCGCTCACAGTGCTCTCTTAGCGCCGCTTCTGCCGAAAGAAGCCCGGGAGCGGCGCTTAGCTCCGGAGAGCATCGTCCCTTCGTCTTTAGCGTCTTTTGTGGTCTACATCCTAGCAGAAAGCTTTTCCACTCTGTCTGGCAAGGAAAACCTGCGCCAGCACAGAAAACATCTCCCATCGTGTTCTGGACGTTGTACGGAGGTCTGCCAAGTGTTTGACAAGAAGAGAAGAAAAGTTGTCCAAAACAGCTTCCAATCGAATATTCATGTGATTGGAAAAGTCAGGAAAGTTGTAAGGTACTGTTTTCTATCAGTTGGCAAGCTGCGCACACAATCCCAGTGTTGTACAGCTTCCTTCTTCACCTTTCCGATGTTGCCGCTCTCTCCGGCTCCCGGAGCCGAAGAAGCGGCTTCTTCGCGCAAAGACGATTGTACCGCTCACAGTGCTCTCTTAGCGCCGCTTCTGCCGAAAGAAGCCCGGGAGCGGCGCTTAGCTCCGGAGAGCATCGTACCTTCGTCTTTAGCGTCTTTTGTGGTCTACATCCTAGCAGAAAGCTTTTCCACTCTGTCGGGCAAGGAAAACCTGCGCCAGCGCAGAAAACATCTCCCATCGTGTTCTGGACGTTGCACGGAGGTCTGCCAAGTGTTTGCATAAAGAAATGAAAAGTTGTCCAAAATAACTTCCTATCGAATGTTCATGTGATTGGAAAGGTCAGGAAAGTGTAAGGTACTGTTTTCTATCAGTTGGCAAGCTGCGCACACAATCCCAGTGTTGTACAGCTTCCTTCTTCACCTTTCCGATGCTGCCGCTCTCTCCGGCTCCCGGAGCCGAAGAAGCGGCTTCTTCGCGCAAAGACGATTGTACCGCTCACAGTGCTCTCTTAGCGCCGCTTCTGCCGAAAGAAGCCCGGGAGCGGTGCTTAGCTCCGGAGAGCATCGTCCCTTCGTCTTTAGCGTCTTTTGTGGTCTACATCCTAGCAGAAAGCTTTTCCACTCTGTCTGGCAAGGAAAACCTGCGTCAGCACAGAAAACATCTCCCTTCGTGTTCTGGACGTTGTACGGAGGTCTGCCAAGTGTTTGAAAGAAACAAAGAAAAGTTGTCCAAAACAGCTTCCAATCGAATATTCATGTGATTGGAAAAGTCAGGAGAGTGGTAAGGTACTGTTTTCTATCAGTTGGCAAGCTGCGCACACAATCCCAGTGTTGCACAGCTTCCTTCTTCACCTTTCCGATGCTGCCGCTCTCTCCGGCTCCCGGAGCCGAAGAAGCGGCTTCTTCGCGCAAAGACGATTGTACCGCTCACAGTGCTCTCTTAGCGCCGCTTCTGCCGAAAGAAGCCCGGGAGCGGCGCTTAGCTCCGGAGAGCATCGTCCCTTCGTCTTTAGCGTCTTTTGTGGTCTACATCCTAGCAGAAAGCTTTTCCACTCTGTCTGGCAAGGAAAACCTGCGCCAGCACAGAAAACATCTCCCATCGTGTTCTGGACGTTGTACGGAGGTCTGCCAAGTGTTTGAAAGAAACAAAGAAAAGTTGTCCAAAACAGCTTCCAATCGAATATTCTGTGATTGGAAACGTCAGGAAAGTGTAAGGTACTGTTTTCTATCAGTTGGCAAGCTGCGCACACAATCCCAGTGTTGTACAGCTTCCTTCTTCACCTTTCCGATGCTGCCGCTCTCTCCGGCTCCCGGAGCCGAAGAAGCGGCTTCTTCGCGCAAAGACGATTGTACCGCTCACAGTGCTCTCTTAGCGCCGCTTCTGCCGAAAGAAGCCCGGGAGCGGTGCTTAGCTCCGGAGAGCCTCGTACCTTCGTCTTTAGCGTCTTTTGTGGTCTACATCCTAGCAGAAAGCTTTTCCACTCAGTCTGGCAAGGAAAACCTGCGCCAGCGCAGAAAACATCTCCCATCGTGTTCTGGACGTTGCACGGAGGTCTGCCAAGTGTTTGCATAAAGAAATGAAAAGTTGTCCAAAATAACTTCCTATCGAATGTTCATGTGATTGGAAAGGTCAGGAAAGTGTAAGGTACTGTTTTCTATCAGTTGGCAAGCTGCGCACACAATCCCAGTGTTGTACAGCTTCCTTCTTCACCTTTCCGATGCTGCCGCTCTCTCCGGCTCCCGGAGCCGAAGAAGCGGCTTCTTCGCGCAAAGACGATTGTACCGCTCACAGTGCTCTCTTAGCGCGGCTTCTGCCGAAAGAAGCCCGGGAGCGGCGCTTAGCTCCGGAGAGCCTCGTACCATCTTCTTTAGCGTCTTTTGTGGTCTACATCCTAGCAGAAAGCTTTTCCACTCAGTCTGGCAAGGAAAACCTGCGCCAGCACAGAAAACATCTCCCATCGTGTTCTGGACGTTGCACGGAGGTCTGCCAAGTGTTTGAAAGAAACAAAGAAAAGTTGTCCAAAACAGCTTCCAATCGAATGTTCATGTGATTGGAAAAGTCAGGAAAGTGGTAAGGTACTGTTTTCTATCAGTTGGCAAGCTGCGCACACAATCCCAGTGTTGTACAGCTTCCTTCTTCACCTTTCCGATGCTGCCGCTCTCTCCGGCTCCCGGAGCCGAAGAAGCGGCTTCCTCGCGCAACGACGATTGTACCGCTCACAGTGCTCTCTTAGCGCCGCTTCTGCCGAATGAAGCCCGGGAGCGGCGCTTAACTCCGGAGAGCCTCGTACCATCTTCTTTAGCGTCTTTTGTGGTCTACATCCTAGCAGAAAGCTTTTCCACTCAGTCTGGCAAGGAAAACCTGCGCCAGCACAGAAAACATCTCCCATCGTGTTCTGGACGTTGCACGGAGGTCTGCCAAGTGTTTGCATAAAGAAACAAAGAAAAGTTGTCCAAAACAGCTTCCAATCGAATGTTCATGTGATTGGAAAAGTCAGGAAAGTGGTAAGGTACTGTTTTCTATCAGTTGGCAAGCTGCGCACACAATCCCAGTGTTGTACAGCTTCCTTCTTCACCTTTCCGATGCTGCCGCTCTCTCCGGCTCCCGGAGCCGAAGAAGCGGCTTCCTCGCGCAACGACGATTGTACCGCTCACAGTGCTCTCTTAGCGCCGCTTCTGCCGAATGAAGCCCGGGAGCGGCGCTTAACTCCGGAGAGCCTCGTACCATCTTCTTTAGCGTCTTTTGTGGTCTACATCCTAGCAGAATGCTTTTCCACTCAGTCTGGCAAGGAAAACCTGCGCCAGCGCAGAAAACATCTCCCATCGTGTTCTGGACGTTGCACGGAGGTCTGCCAAGTGTTTGCATAAAGAAATGAAAAGTTGTCCAAAATAACTTCCTATCGAATGTTCATGGGATTGGAAAGGTCAGGAAAGTGGTAAGGTACTGTTTTCTATCAGTTGGCAAGCTGCGCACACAATCCCAGTGTTGTACAGCTTCCTTCTTCACCTTTCCGATGCTGCCGCTCTCTCCGGCTCCCGGAGCCGAAGAAGCGGCTTCTTCGCGCAAAGACGATTGTACCGCTCACAGTGCTCTCTTACCGCCGCTTCTGCCGAAAGAAGCCCGGGAGCGGCGCTTAGCTCCGGAGAGCATCGTCCCTTCGTCTTCAGCGTCTTTTGTGGTCTACATCCTAGCAGAAAGCTTTTCCACTCTGTCTGGCAAGGAAAACCTGCGCCAGCACAGAAAACATCTCCCATAGTGTTCTGGACGTTGTACGGAGGTCTGCCAAGTGTTTGACAAGAAGAGAAGAAAAGTTGTCCAAAACAGCTTCCAATCGAATATTCATGTGATTGGAAAAGTCAGGAAAGTTGTAAGGTACTGTTTTCTATCAGTTGGCAAGCTGCGCACACAATCCCAGTGTTGTACAGCTTCCTTCTTCACCTTTCCGATGTTGCCGCTCTCTCCGGCTCCCGGAGCCGAAGAAGCGGCTTCTTCGCGCAAAGACGATTGTACCGCTCACAGTGCTCTCTTAGCGCCGCTTCTGCCGAAAGAAGCCCGGGAGCGGCGCTTAGCTCCGGAGAGCATCGTACCTTCGTCTTTAGCGTCTTTTGTGGTCTACATCCTAGCAGAAAGCTTTTCCACTCTGTCTGGCAAGGAAAACCTGCGCCAGCGCAGAAAACATCTCCCATCGTGTTCTGGACGTTGCACGGAGGTCTGCCAAGTGTTTGCATAAAGAAATGAAAAGTTGTCCAAAATAACTTCCTATCGAATGTTCATGTGATTGGAAAGGTCAGGAAAGTGTAAGGTACTGTTTTCTATCAGTTGGCAAGCTGCGCACACAATCCCAGTGTTGTACAGCTTCCTTCTTCACCTTTCCGATGCTGCCGCTCTCTCCGGCTCCCGGAGCCGAAGAAGCGGCTTCTTCGCGCAAAGACGATTGTACCGGTCACAGTGCTCTCTTAGCGCCGCTTCTGCCGAAAGAAGCCCGGGAGCGGTGCTTAGCTCCGGAGAGCATCGTCCCTTCGTCTTTAGCGTCTTTTGTGGTCTACATCCTAGCAGAAAGCTTTTCCACTCTGTCTGGCAAGGAAAACATGCGGAACACAGAAAACATCTCCCATCGTGTTCTGGACGTTGCACGGAGGTCTGCCAAGTGTTTGCATAAAGAAATGAAAAGTTGTCCAAAACAGCTTCCAATCGAATGTTCATGTGATTGGAAAAGTCAGGAAAGTGGTAAGGTACTGTTTTCTATTAGTTGGCAAGCTGGCGCACACAAGCCCAGTGTTGTACAGCTTCCTTCTTCACCTTTCCGATGCTGCCGCTCTCTCCGGCTCCCGGAGCCGAAGAAGCGGCTTCTTCGCGCAAAGACGATTGTACCGCTCACAGTGCTCTCTTAGCGCGGCTTCTGCCGAAAGAAGCCCGGGAGCGGTGCTTAGCTCCGGAGAGCATCGTACCTTCGTCTTTAGCGTCTTTTGTGGTCTACATCCTAGCAGAAAGCTTTTCCACTCAGTCAGGCAAGGAAAACATGCGCCAGCGCAGAAAACATCTCCCATCGTGTTCTGGACGTTGCACGGAGGTCTGCCAAGTGTTTGCATAAAGAAATGAAAAGTTGTCCAAAATAACTTCCTATCGAATGTTCATGTGATTGGAAAAGTCAGGAAAGTGGTAAGGTACTGTTTTCTATCAGTTGGCAAGCTGCGCACACAATCCCAGTGTTGTACAGCTTCCTTCTTCACCTTTCCGATGCTGCCGCTCTCTCCGGCTCCCGGAGCCGAAGAAGCGGCTTCTTCGCGCAAAGACGATTGTACCGCTCACAGTGCTCTCTTAGCGCGGCTTCTGCCGAAAGAAGCCCGGGAGCGGCGCTTAGCTCCGGAGAGCATCGTACCTTCGTCTTTAGCGTCTTTTGTGGTCTACATCCTAGCAGAAAGCTTTTCCACTCTGTCTGGCAAGGAAAACCTGCGCCAGCACAGAAAACATCTCCCATCGTGTTCTGGACGTTGCACGGAGGTCTGCCAAGTGTTTGAAAGAAACAAAGAAAAGTTGTCCAAAACAGCTTCCAATCGAATGTTCATGTGATTGGAAAAGTCAGGAAAGTGGTAAGGTACTGTTTTCTATCAGTTGGCAAGCTGCGCACACAATCCCAGTGTTGTACAGCTTCCTTCTTCACCTTTCCGATGCTGCCGCTCTCTCCGGCTCCCGGAGCCGAAGAAGCGGCTTCTTCGCGCAAACACGATTGTACCGCTCACAGTGCTCTCTTAGCGCGGCTTCTGCCGAAAGAAGCCCGGGAGCGGCGCTTAGCTCCGGAGAGCATCGTCCCTTCGTCTTTAGCGTCTTTTGTGGTCTACATCCTAGCAGAAAGCTTTTCCACTCTGTCTGGCAAGGAAAACCTGCGCCAGCACAGAAAACATCTCCCATCGTGTTCTGGACGTTGTACGGAGGTCTGCCAAGTGTTTGACAAGAAGAGAAGAAAAGTTGTCCAAAACAGCTTCCAATCGAATATTCATGTGATTGGAAAAGTCAGGAAAGTTGTAAGGTACTGTTTTCTATCAGTTGGCAAGCTGCGCACACAATCCCAGTGTTGTACAGCTTCCTTCTTCACCTTTCCGATGCTGCCGCTCTCTCCGGCTCCCGGAGCCGAAGAAGCGGCTTCTTCGCGCAAAGACGATTGTACCGCTCACAGTGCTCTCTTAGCGCCGCTTCTGCCGAAAGAAGCCCGGGAGCGGTGCTTAGCTCCGGAGAGCATCGTCCCTTCGTCTTTAGCGTCTTTTGTGGTCTACATCCTAGCAGAAAGCTTTTCCACTCTGTCTGGCAAGGAAAACCTGCGCCAGCGCAGAAAACATCTCCCATCGTGTTCTGGACGTTGCACGGAGGTCTGCCAAGTGTTTGAAAGAAACAAAGAAAAGTTGTCCAAAACAGCTTCCAATCGAATATTCATGTGATTGGAAAAGTCAGGAAAGTGGTAAGGTACTGTTTTCTATCAGTTGGCAAGCTGCGCACACAATCCCAGTGTTGTACAGCTTCCTTCTTCACCTCTCCGATGCTGCCGCTCTCTCCGGCTCCCGGAGCCGAAGAAGCGGCTTCTTCGCGCAAAGACGATTGTACCGCTCACAGTGCTCTCTTAGCGCCGCTTCTGCCGAAAGAAGCCCGGGAGCGGTGCTTAGCTCCGGAGAGCCTCGTACCTTCGTCTTTAGCGTCTTTTGTGGTCTACATCCTAGCAGAAAGCTTTTCCACTCTGTCTGGCAAGGAAAACATGCGGAACACAGGAAACATCTCCCATCGTGTTCTGGACGTTGCACGGAGGTCTGCCAAGTGTTTGCATAAAGAAATGAAAAGTTGTCCAAAATAAATTCCTATCGATTGTTCATGTGATTGGAAAAGTCAGGAAAGTGGTAAGGTACTGTTTTCTATCAGTTGGCAAGCTGCGCACACAATCCCAGTGTTGTACAGCTTCCTTCTTCACCTTTCCGATGCTGCCGCTCTCTCCGGCTCCCGGAGCCGAAGAAGCGGCTTCTTCGCGCAAAGACGATTGTACCGCTCACAGTGCTCTCTTAGCGCCGCTTCTGCCGAAAGAAGCCCGGGAGCGGTGCTTAGCTCCGGAGAGCATCGTACCTTCGTCTTTAGCGTCTTTTGTGGTCTACATCCTAGCAGAAAGCTTTTCCACTCAGTCTGGCAAGGAAAACATGCGCCAGCGCAGAAAACATCTCCCATCGTGTTCTGGACGTTGCACGGAGGTCTGCCAAGTGTTTGCATAAAGAAATGAAAAGTTGTCCAAAATAACTTCCTATCGAATGTTCATGTGATTGGAAAAGTCAGGAAAGTGGTAAGGTACTGTTTTCTATCAGTTGGCAAGCTGCGCACACAATCCCAGTGTTGTACAGCTTCCTTCTTCACCTTTCCGATGCTGCCGCTCTCTCCGGCTCCCGGAGCCGAAGAAGCGGCTTCTTCGCGCAAACACGATTGTACCGCTCACAGTGCTCTCTTAGCGCCGCTTCTGCCGAAAGAAGCCCGGGAGCGGCGCTTAGCTCCGGAGAGCATCGTACCTTCGTCTTTAGCGTCTTTTGTGGTCTACATCCTAGCAGAAAGCTTTTCCACTCTGTCTGGCAAGGAAAACCTGCGCCAGCACAGAAAACATCTCCCATCGTGTTCTGGACGTTGCACGGAGGTCTGCCAAGTGTTTGAAAGAAACAAAGAAAAGTTGTCCAAAACAGCTTCCAATCGAATGTTCATGTGATTGGAAAAGTCAGGAAAGTGGTAAGGTACTGTTTTCTATCAGTTGGCAAGCTGCGCACACAATCCCAGTGTTGTACAGCTTCCTTCTTCACCTTTCCGATGCTGCCGCTCTCTCCGGCTCCCGGAGCCGAAGAAGCGGCTTCTTCGCGCAAAGACGATTGTACCGCTCACAGTGCTCTCTTAGCGCCGCTTCTGCCGAAAGAAGCCCGGGAGCGGCGCTTAGCTCCGGAGAGCATCGTCCCTTCGTCTTTAGCGTCTTTTGTGGTCTACATCCTAGCAGAAAGCTTTTCCACTCTGTCTGGCAAGGAAAACCTGCGCCAGCACAGAAAACATCTCCCATCGTGTTCTGGACGTTGTACGGAGGTCTGCCAAGTGTTTGACAAGAAGAGAAGAAAAGTTGTCCAAAACAGCTTCCAATCGAATATTCATGTGATTGGAAAAGTCAGGAAAGTTGTAAGGTACTGTTTTCTATCAGTTGGCAAGCTGCGCACACAATCCCAGTGTTGTACAGCTTCCTTCTTCACCTTTCCGATGTTGCCGCTCTCTCCGGCTCCCGGAGCCGAAGAAGCGGCTTCTTCGCGCAAAGACGATTGTACCGCTCACAGTGCTCTCTTAGCGCCGCTTCTGCCGAAAGAAGCCCGGGAGCGGCGCTTAGCTCCGGAGAGCATCGTACCTTCCTCTTTAGCGTCTTTTGTGGTCTACATCCTAGCAGAAAGCTTTTCCACTCTGTCGGGCAAGGAAAACCTGCGCCAGCGCAGAAAACATCTCCCATCGTGTTCTGGACGTTGCACGGAGGTCTGCCAAGTGTTTGCATAAAGAAATGAAAAGTTGTCCAAAATAACTTCCTATCGAATGTTCATGTGATTGGAAAGGTCAGGAAAGTGAAAGGTACTGTTTTCTATCAGTTGGCAAGCTGCGCACACAATCCCAGTGTTGTACAGCTTCCTTCTTCACCTTTCCGATGCTGCCGCTCTCTCCGGCTCCCGGAGCCGAAGAAGCGGCTTCTTCGCGCAAAGACGATTGTACCGCTCACAGTGCTCTCTTAGCGCCGCTTCTGCCGAAAGAAGCCCGGGAGCGGTGCTTAGCTCCGGAGAGCATCGTCCCTTCGTCTTTAGCGTCTTTTGTGGTCTACATCCTAGCAGAAAGCTTTTCCACTCTGTCTGGCAAGGAAAACCTGCGTCAGCACAGAAAACATCTCCCTTCGTGTTCTGGACGTTGTACGGAGGTCTGCCAAGTGTTTGAAAGAAACAAAGAAAAGTTGTCCAAAACAGCTTCCAATCGAATATTCATGTGATTGGAAAAGTCAGGAGAGTGGTAAGGTACTGTTTTCTATCAGTTGGCAAGCTGCGCACACAATCCCAGTGTTGTACAGCTTCCTTCTTCACCTTTCCGATGCTGCCGCTCTCTCCGGCTCCCGGAGCCGAAGAAGCGGCTTCTTCGCGCAAAGACGATTGTACCGCTCACAGTGCTCTCTTAGCGCCGCTTCTGCCGAAAGAAGCCCGGGAGCGGCGCTTAGCTCCGGAGAGCATCGTCCCTTCGTCTTTAGCGTCTTTTGTGGTCTACATCCTAGCAGAAAGCTTTTCCACTCTGTCTGGCAAGGAAAACCTGCGCCAGCACAGAAAACATCTCCCATCGTGTTCTGGACGTTGTACGGAGGTCTGCCAAGTGTTTGAAAGAAACAAAGAAAAGTTGTCCAAAACAGCTTCCAATCGAATATTCTGTGATTGGAAACGTCAGGAAAGTGTAAGGTACTGTTTTCTATCAGTTGGCAAGCTGCGCACACAATCCCAGTGTTGTACAGCTTCCTTCTTCACCTTTCCGATGCTGCCGCTCTCTCCGGCTCCCGGAGCCGAAGAAGCGGCTTCTTCGCGCAAAGACGATTGTACCGCTCACAGTGCTCTCTTAGCGCCGCTTCTGCCGAAAGAAGCCCGGGAGCGGTGCTTAGCTCCGGAGAGCCTCGTACCTTCGTCTTTAGCGTCTTTTGTGGTCTACATCCTAGCAGAAAGCTTTTCCACTCAGTCTGGCAAGGAAAACCTGCGCCAGCGCAGAAAACATCTCCCATCGTGTTCTGGACGTTGCACGGAGGTCTGCCAAGTGTTTGCATAAAGAAATGAAAAGTTGTCCAAAATAACTTCCTATCGAATGTTCATGTGATTGGAAAGGTCAGGAAAGTGTAAGGTACTGTTTTCTATCAGTTGGCAAGCTGCGCACACAATCCCAGTGTTGTACAGCTTCCTTCTTCACCTTTCCGATGCTGCCGCTCTCTCCGGCTCCCGGAGCCGAAGAAGCGGCTTCTTCGCGCAAAGACGATTGTACCGCTCACAGTGCTCTCTTAGCGCGGCTTCTGCCGAAAGAAGCCCGGGAGCGGCGCTTAGCTCCGGAGAGCCTCGTACCATCTTCTTTAGCGTCTTTTGTGGTCTACATCCTAGCAGAAAGCTTTTCCTCTCAGTCTGGCAAGGAAAACCTGCGCCAGCACAGAAAACATCTCCCATCGTGTTCTGGACGTTGCACGGAGGTCTGCCAAGTGTTTGAAAGAAACAAAGAAAAGTTGTCCAAAACAGCTTCCAATCGAATGTTCATGTGATTGGAAAAGTCAGGAAAGTGTAAGGTACTGTTTTCTATCAGTTGGCAAGCTGCGCACACAATCCCAGTGTTGTACAGCTTCCTTCTTCACCTTTCCGATGCTGCCGCTCTCTCCGGCTCCCGGAGCCGAAGAAGCGGCTTCCTCGCGCAACGACGATTGTACCGCTCACAGTGCTCTCTTAGCGCCGCTTCTGCCGAATGAAGCCCGGGAGCGGCGCTTAACTCCGGAGAGCCTCGTACCATCTTCTTTAGCGTCTTTTGTGGTCTACATCCTAGCAGAAAGCTTTTCCACTCAGTCTGGCAAGGAAAACCTGCGCCAGCACAGAAAACATCTCCCATCGTGTTCTGGACGTTGCACGGAGGTCTGCCAAGTGTTTGCATAAAGAAACAAAGAAAAGTTGTCCAAAACAGCTTCCAATCGAATGTTCATGTGATTGGAAAAGTCAGGAAAGTGGTAAGGTACTGTTTTCTATCAGTTGGCAAGCTGCGCACACAATCCCAGTGTTGTACAGCTTCCTTCTTCACCTTTCCGATGCTGCCGCTCTCTCCGGCTCCCGGAGCCGAAGAAGCGGCTTCTTCGCGCAAAGACGATTGTACCGCTCACAGTGCTCTCTTACCGCCGCTTCTGCCGAAAGAAGCCCGGGAGCGGCGCTTAGCTCCGGAGAGCATCGTCCCTTCGTCTTCAGCGTCTTTTGTGGTCTACATCCTAGCAGAAAGCTTTTCCACTCTGTCTGGCAAGGAAAACCTGCGCCAGCACAGAAAACATCTCCCATAGTGTTCTGGACGTTGTACGGAGGTCTGCCAAGTGTTTGACAAGAAGAGAAGAAAAGTTGTCCAAAACAGCTTCCAATCGAATATTCATGTGATTGGAAAAGTCAGGAAAGTTGTAAGGTACTGTTTTCTATCAGTTGGCAAGCTGCGCACACAATCCCAGTGTTGTACAGCTTCCTTCTTCACCTTTCCGATGTTGCCGCTCTCTCCGGCTCCCGGAGCCGAAGAAGCGGCTTCTTCGCGCAAAGACGATTGTACCGCTCACAGTGCTCTCTTAGCGCCGCTTCTGCCGAAAGAAGCCCGGGAGCGGCGCTTAGCTCCGGAGAGCATCGTACCTTCGTCTTTAGCGTCTTTTGTGGTCTACATCCTAGCAGAAAGCTTTTCCACTCTGTCTGGCAAGGAAAACCTGCGCCAGCACAGAAAACATCTCCCATCGTGTTCTGGACGTTGCACGGAGGTCTGCCAAGTGTTTGCATAAAGAAATGAAAAGTTGTCCAAAATAACTTCCTATCGAATGTTCATGTGATTGGAAAGGTCAGGAAAGTGTAAGGTACTGTTTTCTATCAGTTGGCAAGCTGCGCACACAATCCCAGTGTTGTACAGCTTCCTTCTTCACCTTTCCGATGCTGCCGCTCTCTCCGGCTCCCGGAGCCGAAGAAGCGGCTTCTTCGCGCAAAGACGATTGTACCGGTCACAGTGCTCTCTTAGCGCCGCTTCTGCCGAAAGAAGCCCGGGAGCGGTGCTTAGCTCCGGAGAGCATCGTCCCTTCGTCTTTAGCGTCTTTTGTGGTCTACATCCTAGCAGAAAGCTTTTCCACTCTGTCTGGCAAGGAAAACATGCGGAACACAGAAAACATCTCCCATCGTGTTCTGGACGTTGCACGGAGGTCTGCCAAGTGTTTGACAAGAAGAGAAGAAAAGTTGTCCAAAACAGCTTCCAATCGAATATTCATGTGATTGGAAAAGTCAGGAAAGTGTAAGGTACTGTTTTCTATTAGTTGGCAAGCTGGCGCACACAAGCCCAGTGTTGTACAGCTTCCTTCTTCACCTTTCCGATGCTGCCGCTCTCTCCGGCTCCCGGAGCCGAAGAAGCGGCTTCTTCGCGCAAAGACGATTGTACCGCTCACAGTGCTCTCTTAGCGCGGCTTCTGCCGAAAGAAGCCCGGGAGCGGTGCTTAGCTCCGGAGAGCATCGTACCTTCGTCTTTAGCGTCTTTTGTGGTCTACATCCTAGCAGAAAGCTTTTCCACTCAGTCAGGCAAGGAAAACATGCGCCAGCGCAGAAAACATCTCCCATCGTGTTCTGGACGTTGCACGGAGGTCTGCCAAGTGTTTGCATAAAGAAATGAAAAGTTGTCCAAAATAACTTCCTATCGAATGTTCATGTGATTGGAAAAGTCAGGAAAGTGGTAAGGTACTGTTTTCTATCAGTTGGCAAGCTGCGCACACAATCCCAGTGTTGTACAGCTTCCTTCTTCACCTTTCCGATGCTGCCGCTCTCTCCGGCTCCCGGAGCCGAAGAAGCGGCTTCTTCGCGCAAAGACGATTGTACCGCTCACAGTGCTCTCTTAGCGCGGCTTCTGCCGAAAGAAGCCCGGGAGCGGCGCTTAGCTCCGGAGAGCATCGTACCTTCGTCTTTAGCGTCTTTTGTGGTCTACATCCTAGCAGAAAGCTTTTCCACTCTGTCTGGCAAGGAAAACCTGCGCCAGCACAGAAAACATCTCCCATCGTGTTCTGGACGTTGCACGGAGGTCTGCCAAGTGTTTGAAAGAAACAAAGAAAAGTTGTCCAAAACAGCTTCCAATCGAATGTTCATGTGATTGGAAAAGTCAGGAAAGTGGTAAGGTACTGTTTTCTATCAGTTGGCAAGCTGCGCACACAATCCCAGTGTTGTACAGCTTCCTTCTTCACCTTTCCGATGCTGCCGCTCTCTCCGGCTCCCGGAGCCGAAGAAGCGGCTTCTTCGCGCAAAGACGATTGTACCGCTCACAGTGCTCTCTTAGCGCGGCTTCTGCCGAAAGAAGCCCGGGAGCGGCGCTTAGCTCCGGAGAGCATCGTCCCTTCGTCTTTAGCGTCTTTTGTGGTCTACATCCTAGCAGAAAGCTTTTCCACTCTGTCTGGCAAGGAAAACCTGCGCCAGCACAGAAAACATCTCCCATCGTGTTCTGGACGTTGTACGGAGGTCTGCCAAGTGTTTGACAAGAAGAGAAGAAAAGTTGTCCAAAACAGCTTCCAATCGAATATTCATGTGATTGGAAAAGTCAGGAAAGTTGTAAGGTACTGTTTTCTATCAGTTGGCAAGCTGCGCACACAATCCCAGTGTTGTACAGCTTCCTTCTTCACCTTTCCGATGCTGCCGCTCTCTCCGGCTCCCGGAGCCGAAGAAGCGGCTTCTTCGCGCAAAGACGATTGTACCGCTCACAGTGCTCTCTTAGCGCCGCTTCTGCCGAAAGAAGCCCGGGAGCGGTGCTTAGCTCCGGAGAGCATCGTCCCTTCGTCTTTAGCGTCTTTTGTGGTCTACATCCTAGCAGAAAGCTTTTCCACTCTGTCTGGCAAGGAAAACCTGCGCCAGCACAGAAAACATCTCCCTTCGTGTTCTGGACGTTGTACGGAGGTCTGCCAAGTGTTTGAAAGAAACAAAGAAAAGTTGTCCAAAACAGCTTCCAATCGAATATTCATGTGATTGGAAACGTCAGGAGAGTGGTAAGGTACTGTTTTCTATCAGTTGGCAAGCTGCGCACACAATCCCAGTGTTGTACAGCTTCCTTCTTCACCTTTCCGATGCTGCCGCTCTCTCCGGCTCCCGGAGCCGAAGAAGCGGCTTCTTCGCGCAAAGACGATTGTACCGCTCACAGTGCTCTCTCAGCGCCGCTTCTGCCGAAAGAAGCCCGGGAGCGGTGCTTAGCTCCGGAGAGGCTCGTAACTTCGTCTTTAGCGTCTTTTGTGGTCTACATCCTAGCAGAAAGCTTTTCCACTCAGTCTGGCAAGGAAAACCTGCGCCAGCGCAGAAAACATCTCCCTTCGTGTTCTGGACGTTGCACGGACGTCTGCCAAGTGTTTGCATAAAGAAATGAAAAGTTGTCCAAAATAACTTCCTATCGAATGTTCATGTGATTGGAAAAGTCAGGAAAGTGGTAAGGTACTGTTTTCTATCAGTTGGCAAGCTGCGCACACAATCCCAGTGTTGTACAGCTTCCTTCTTCACCTTTCCGATGCTGCCGCTCTCTCCGGCTCCCGGAGCCGAAGAAGCGGCTTCTTCGCGCAAAGACGATTGTACCGGTCACAGTGCTCTCTTAGCGCCGCTTCTGCCGAAAGAAGCCCGGGAGCGGTGCTTAGCTCCGGAGAGCCTCGTACCTTCGTCTTTAGCGTCTTTTGTGGTCTACATCCTAGCAGAAAGCTTTTCCACTCTGTCTGGCAAGGAAAACATGCGGAACACAGAAAACATCTCCCATCGTGTTCTGGACGTTGCACGGAGGTCTGCCAAGTGTTTGCATAAAGAAATGAAAAGTTGTCCAAAATAACTTCCTATCGAATGTTCATGTGATTGGAAAAGTCAGGAAAGTGGTAAGGTACTGTTTTCTATCAGTTGGCAAGCTGCGCACACAAGCCCAGTGTTGTACAGCTTCCTTCTTCACCTTTCCGATGCTGCCGCTCTCTCCGGCTCCCGGAGCCGAAGAAGCGGCTTCTTCGCGCAAAGACGATTGTACCGCTCACAGTGCTCTCTTAGCGCGGCTTCTGCCGAAAGAAGCCCGGGAGCGGCGCTTAGCTCCGGAGAGCATCGTACCTTCGTCTTTAGCGTCTTTTGTGGTCTACATCCTAGCAGAAAGCTTTTCCACTCAGTCTGGCAAGGAAAACCTGCGCCAGCGCAGGAAACATCTCCCATCGTGTTCTGGACGTTGCACGGAGGTCTGCCAAGTGTTTGCATAAAGAAATGAAAAGTTGTCCAAAATAATTTCCTATCGAATGTTCATGTGATTGGAAAAGTCAGGAAAGTGGTAAGGTACTGTTTTCTATCAGTTGGCAAGCTGCGCACACAATCCCAGTGTTGTACAGCTTCCTTCTTCACCTTTCCGATGCTGCCGCTCTCTCCGGCTCCCGGAGCCGAAGAAGCGGCTTCTTCGCGCAAAGACGATTGTACCGCTCACAGTGCTCTCTTAGCGCGGCTTCTGCCGAAAGAAGCCCGGGAGCGGCGCTTAGCTCCGGAGAGCATCGTCCCTTCGTCTTTAGCGTCTTTTGTGGTCTACATCCTAGCAGAAAGCTTTTCCACTCAGTCTGGCAAGGAAAACCTGCGCCAGCGCAGGAAACATCTCCCATCGTGTTCTGGACGTTGCACGGATGTCTGCCAAGTGTTTGAAAGAAACAAAGAAAAGTTGTCCAAAACAGCTTCCAATCGAATATTCATGTGATTGGAAAAGTCAGGAAAGTGGTAAGGTACTGTTTTCTATCAGTTGGCAAGCTGCGCACACAATCCCAGTGTTGTACAGCTTCCTTCTTCACCTTTCCGATGTTGCCGCTCTCTCCGGCTCCCGGAGCCGAAGAAGCGGCTTCTTCGCGCAAAGACGATTGTACCGCTCACAGTGCTCTCTTAGCGCCGCTTCTGCCGAAAGAAGCCCGGGAGCGGCGCTTAGCTCCGGAGAGCCTCGTACCTTCGTCTTTAGCGTCTTTTGTGGTCTACATCCTAGCAGAAAGCTTTTCCACTCTGTCTGGCAAGGAAAACCTGCGCCAGCGCAGAAAACATCTCCCATCGTGTTCTGGACGTTGCACGGAGGTCTGCCAAGTGTTTGCATAAAGAAATGAAAAGTTGTCCAAAATAATTTCCTATCGAATGTTCATGTGATTGGAAAGGTCAGGAAAGTGTAAGGTACTGTTTTCTATCAGTTGGCAAGCTGCGCACACAATCCCAGTGTTGTACAGCTTCCTTCTTCACCTTTCCGATGCTGCCGCTCTCTCCGGCTCCCGGAGCCGAAGAAGCGGCTTCTTCGCGCAAAGACGATTGTACCGCTCACAGTGCTCTCTTAGCGCCGCTTCTGCCGAAAGAAGCCCGGGAGCGGCGCTTAGCTCCGGAGAGCATCGTACCTTCGTCTTTAGTGTCTTTTGTGGTCTACATCCTAGCAGAAAGCTTTTCCACTCTGTCTGGCAAGGAAAACCTGCGCCAGCGCAGAAAACATCTCCCATCGTGTTCTGGACGTTGCACGGAGGTCTGCCAAGTGTTTGCATAAAGAAATGAAAAGTTGTCCAAAATAACTTCCTATCGAATGTTCATGTGATTGGAAAAGTCAGGAAAGTGGTAAGGTACTGTTTTCTATCAGTTGGCAAGCTGCGCACACAAGCCCAGTGTTGTACAGCTTCCTTCTTCACCTTTGCGATGCTGCCGTTCTCTCCGGCTCCCGGAGCCGAAGAAGCGGCTTCTTCGCGCAAAGACGATTGTACCGCTCACAGTGCTCTCTTAGCGCGGCTTCTGCCGAAAGAAGCCCGGGAGCGGTGCTTAGCTCCGGAGAGCCTCGTACCTTCGTCTTTAGCGTCTTTTGTGGTCTACATCCTAGCAGAAAGCTTTTCCACTCAGTCTGGCAAGGAAAACATGCGGAACACAGAAAACATCTCCCATCGTGTTCTGGACGTTGCACGGAGGTCTGCCAAGTGTTTGCATAAAGAAATGAAAAGTTGTCCAAAATAACTTCCTATCGAATGTTCATGTGATTGGAAAAGTCAGGAAAGTGGTAAGGTACTGTTTTCTATCAGTTGGCAAGGTGCGCACACAAGCCCAGTGTTGTACAGCTTCCTTCTTCACCTTTCCGATGCTGCCGCTCTCTCCGGCTCCCGGAGCCGAAGAAGCGGCTTCTTCGCGCAAAGACGATTGTACCGCTCACAGTGCTCTCTTAGCGCCGCTTCTGCCGAATGAAGCCCGGGAGCGGCGCTTAACTCCGGAGAGCCTCGTACCATCTTCTTTAGCGTCTTTTGTGGTCTACATCCTAGCAGAAAGCTTTTCCACTCTGTCTGGCTAGGAAAACCTGCGCCAGCGCAGAAAACATCTCCCATCGTGTTCTGGACGTTGCACGGAGGTCTGCCAAGTGTTTGCATAAAGAAATGAAAAGTTGTCCAAAATAACTTCCTATCGAATGTTCATGTGATTGGAAAGGTCAGGAAAGTGGTAAGGTACTGTTTTCTATCAGTTGGCAAGCTGCGCACACAATCCCAGTGTTGTACAGCTTCCTTCTTCACCTTTCCGATGCTGCCGCTCTCTCCGGCTCCCGGAGCCGAAGAAGCGGCTTCTTCGCGCAAAGACGATTGTACCGCTCACAGTGCTCTCTTAGCGCCGCTTCTGCCGAAAGAAGCCCGGGAGCGGCGCTTAACTCCGGAGAGCATCGTCCCTTCGTCTTTAGCGTCTTTTGTGGTCTACATCCTAGCAGAAAGCTTTTCCACTCTGTCTGGCAAGGAAAACCTGCGCCAGCACAGAAAACATCTCCCATCGTGTTCTGGACGTTGTACGGAGGTCTGCCAAGTGTTTGAAAGAAACAAAGAAAAGTTGTCCAAAACAGCTACCAATCGAAGATTCATGTGATTGGAAACGTCAGGAAAGTGTAAGGTACTGTTTTCTATCAGTTGGCAAGCTGCGCACACAAGCCCAGTGTTGTACAGCTTCCTTCTTCACCTTTCCGATGCTGCCGCTCTCTCCGGCTCCCGGAGCCGAAGAAGCGGCTTCTTCGCGCAAAGACGATTGTACCGCTCACAGTGCTCTCTTAGCGCCGCTTCTGCCGAAAGAAGCCCGGGAGCGGTGCTTAGCTCCGGAGAGCCTCGTACCTTCGTCTTTAGCGTCTTTTGTGGTCTACATCCTAGCAGAAAGCTTTTCCACTCAGTCTGGCAAGGAAAACCTGCGCCAGCGCAGAAAACATCTCCCATCGTGTTCTGGACGTTGCACGGAGGTCTGCCAAGTGTTTGCATAAAGAAATGAAAAGTTGTCCAAAATAACTTCCTATCGAATGTTCATGTGATTGGAAAAGTCAGGAAAGTGGTAAGGTACTGTTTTCTATCAGTTGGCAAGCTGCGCACACAATCCCAGTGTTGTACAGCTTCCTTCTTCACCTTTCCGATGCTGCCGCTCTCTCCGGCTCCCGGAGCCGAAGAAGCGGCTTCTTCGCGCAAAGACGATTGTACCGCTCACAGTGCTCTCTTAGCGCCGCTTCTGCCGAAAGAAGCCCGGGAGCGGTGCTTAGCTCCGGAGAGCCTCGTACCTTCGTCTTTAGCGTCTTTTGTGGTCTACATCCTAGCAGAAAGCTTTTCCACTCTGTCTGGCAAGGAAAACATGTAGAACACAGAAAACATCTCCCATCGTGTTCTGGACGTTGCACGGAGGTCTGCCAAGTGTTTGCATAAAGAAATGAAAAGTTGTCCAAAATAACTTCCTATCGAATGTTCATGTGATTGGAAAAGTCAGGAAAGTGGTAAGGTACTGTTTTCTATCAGTTGGCAAGCTGCGCACACAAGCCCAGTGTTGTACAGCTTCCTTCTTCACCTTTCCGATGCTGCCGCTCTCTCCGGCTCCCGGAGCCGAAGAAGCGGCTTCTTCGCGCAAAGACGATTGTACCGCTCACAGTGCTCTCTTAGCGCCGCTTCTGCCGAAAGAAGCCCGGGAGCGGCGCTTAGCTCCGGAGAGCATCGTACCTTCGTCTTTAGCGTCTTTTGTGGTCTACATCCTAGCAGAAAGCTTTTCCACTCAGTCTGGCAAGGAAAACCTGCGCCAGCGCAGGAAACATCTCCCATCGTGTTCTGGACGTTGCACGGAGGTCTGCCAAGTGTTTGCATAAAGAAATGAAAAGTTGTCCAAAATAACTTCCTATCGAATGTTCATGTGATTGGAAAAGTCAGGAAAGTGGTAAGGTACTGTTTTCTATCAATTGGCAAGCTGCGCACACAATCCCAGTGTTGTACAGCTTCCTTCTTCACCTTTCCGATGCTGCCGCTCTCTCCGGCTCCCGGAGCCGAAGAAGCGGCTTCTTCGCGCAAAGACGATTGTACCGCTCACAGTGCTCTCTTAGCGCCGCTTCTGCCGAAAGAAGCCCGGGAGCGGTGCTTAGCTCCGGAGAGCCTCGTACCTTCGTCTTTAGCGTCTTTTGTGGTCTACATCCTAGCAGAAAGCTTTTCCACTCTGTCTGGCAAGGATAACCTGCGCCAGCACAGAAAATATCTCCCATCGTGTTCTGGACGTTGTACGGAGGTCTGCCAAGTGTTTGCATAAAGAAATGAAAAGTTGTCCAAAATAACTTCCTATCGAATATTCATGTGATTGGAAAAGTCAGGAAAGTGGTAAGGTACTGTTTTCTATCAGTTGGCAAGCTGCGCACACAATCCCAGTGTTGTACAGCTTCCTTCTTCACCTTTCCGATGCTGCCGCTCTCTCCGGCTCCCGGAGCCGAAGAAGCGGCTTCTTCGCGCAAAGGCGATTGTACCGCTCACAGTGCTCTCTTAGCGCCGCTTCTGCCGAAAGAAGCCCGGGAGCGGTGCTTAGCTCCGGAGAGCCTCGTACCTTCGTCTTTAGCGTCTTTTGTGGTCTACATCCTAGCAGAAAGCTTTTCCACTCTGTCTGGCAAGGAAAACCTGCGCCAGCACAGAAAACATCTCCCTTCGTGTTCTGGACGTTGTACGGAGGTCTGCCAAGTGTTTGAAAGAAACAAAGAAAAGTTGTCCAAAACAGCTTCCAATCGAATATTCATGTGATTGGAAACGTCAGGAGAGTGGTAAGGTACTGTTTTCTATCAGTTGGCAAGCTGCGCACACAATCCCAGTGTTGTACAGCTTCCTTCTTCACCTTTCCGATGCTGCCGCTCTCTCCGGCTCCCGGAGCCGAAGAAGCGGCTTCTTCGCGCAAAGACGATTGTACCGGTCACAGTGCTCTCTTAGCGCCGCTTCTGCCGAAAGAAGCCCGGGAGCGGTGCTTAGCTCCGGAGAGCATCGTACCTTCGTCTTTAGCGTCTTTTGTGGTCTACATCCTAGCAGAAAGCTTTTCCACTCTGTCTGGCAAGGAAAACATGCGGAACACAGAAAACATCTCCCATCGTGTTCTGGACGTTGCACGGAGGTCTGCCAAGTGTTTGCATAAAGAAATGAAAAGTTGTCCAAAATAACTTCCTATCGAATGTTCATGTGATTGGAAAAGTCAGGAAAGTGGTAAGGTACTGTTTTCTATCAGTTGGCAAGCTGCGCACACAAGCCCAGTGTTGTACAGCTTCCTTCTTCACCTTTCCGATGCTGCCGCTCTCTCCGGCTCCCGGAGCCGAAGAAGCGGCTTCTTCGCGCAAAGACGATTGTACCGCTCACAGTGCTCTCTTAGCGCGGCTTCTGCCGAAAGAAGCCCGGGAGCGGCGCTTAGCTCCGGAGAGCATCGTACCTTCGTCTTTAGCGTCTTTTGTGGTCTACATCCTAGCAGAAAGCTTTTCCACTCAGTCTGGCAAGGAAAACCTGCGCCAGCGCAGGAAACATCTCCCATCGTGTTCTGGACGTTGCACGGAGGTCTGCCAAGTGTTTGCATAAAGAAATGAAAAGTTGTCCAAAATAACTTCCTATCGAATGTTCATGTGATTGGAAAAGTCAGGAAAGTGTAAGGTACTGTTTTCTATCAGTTGGCAAGCTGCGCACACAAGCCCAGTGTTGTACAGCTTCCTTCTTCACCTTTCCGATGCTGCCGCTCTCTCCGGCTCCCGGAGCCGAAGAAGCGGCTTCTTCGCGCAAAGACGATTGTACCGCTCACAGTGCTCTCTTAGCGCCGCTTCTGCCGAAAGAAGCCCGGGAGCGGTGCTTAGCTCCGGAGAGCCTCGTACCTTCGTCTTTAGCGTCTTTTGTGGTCTACATCCTAGCAGAAAGCTTTTCCACTCTGTCTGGCAAGGATAACCTGCGCCAGCACAGAAAACATCTCCCATCGTGTTCTGGACGTTGCACGGAGGTCTGCCAAGTGTTTGCATAAAGAAATGAAAAGTTGTCCAAAATAACTTCCTATCGAATGTTCATGTGATTGGAAAAGTCAGGAAAGTGGTAAGGTACTGTTTTCTATCAGTTGGCAAGCTGCGCACACAATCCCAGTGTTGTACAGCTTCCTTCTTCACCTTTCCGATGCTGCCGCTCTCTCCGGCTCCCGGAGCCGAAGAAGCGGCTTCTTCGCGCAAAGACGATTGTACCGCTCACAGTGCTCTCTTAGCGCCGCTTCTGCCGAAAGAAGCCCGGGAGCGGCGCTTAGCTCCGGAGAGCATCGTACCTTCGTCTTTAGCGTCTTTTGTGGTCTACATCCTAGCAGAAAGCTTTTCCACTCTGTCTGGCAAGGAAAACCTGCGCAAGCACAGAAAACATCTCCCATCGTGTTCTGGACGTTGCACGGATGTCTGCCAAGTGTTTGAAAGAAACAAAGAAAAGTTGTCCAAAACAGCTTCCAATCGAATATTCATGTGATTGGAAAAGTCAGGAAAGTGGTAAGGTACTGTTTTCTATCAGTTGGCAAGCTGCGCACACAATCCCAGTGTTGTACAGCTTCCTTCTTCACCTTTCCGATGTTGCCGCTCTCTCCGGCTCCCGGAGCCGAAGAAGCGGCTTCTTCGCGCAAAGACGATTGTACCGCTCACAGTGCTCTCTTAGCGCCGCTTCTGCCGAAAGAAGCCCGGGAGCGGCGCTTAGCTCCGGAGAGCCTCGTACCTTCGTCTTTAGCGTCTTTTGTGGTCTACATCCTAGCAGAAAGCTTTTCCACTCTGTCTGGCAAGGAAAACCTGCGCCAGCGCAGAAAACATCTCCCATCGTGTTCTGGACGTTGCACGGAGGTCTGCCAAGTGTTTGCATAAAGAAATGAAAAGTTGTCCAAAATAATTTCCTATCGAATGTTCATGTGATTGGAAAGGTCAGGAAAGTGTAAGGTACTGTTTTCTATCAGTTGGCAAGCTGCGCACACAATCCCAGTGTTGTACAGCTTCCTTCTTCACCTTTCCGATGCTGCCGCTCTCTCCGGCTCCCGGAGCCGAAGAAGCGGCTTCTTCGCGCAAAGACGATTGTACCGCTCACAGTGCTCTCTTAGCGCCGCTTCTGCCGAAAGAAGCCCGGGAGCGGCGCTTAGCTCCGGAGAGCATCGTACCTTCGTCTTTAGTGTCTTTTGTGGTCTACATCCTAGCAGAAAGCTTTTCCACTCTGTCTGGCAAGGAAAACCTGCGCCAGCGCAGAAAACATCTCCCATCGTGTTCTGGACGTTGCACGGAGGTCTGCCAAGTGTTTGCATAAAGAAATGAAAAGTTGTCCAAAATAACTTCCTATCGAATGTTCATGTGATTGGAAAAGTCAGGAAAGTGGTAAGGTACTGTTTTCTATCAGTTGGCAAGCTGCGCACACAATCCCAGTGTTGTACAGCTTCCTTCTTCACCTTTGCGATGCTGCCGTTCTCTCCGGCTCCCGGAGCCGAAGAAGCGGCTTCTTCGCGCAAAGACGATTGTACCGGTCACAGTGCTCTCTTAGCGCGGCTTCTGCCGAAAGAAGCCCGGGAGCGGTGCTTAGCTCCGGAGAGCCTCGTACCTTCGTCTTTAGCGTCTTTTGTGGTCTACATCCTAGCAGAATGCTTTTCCACTCTGTCTGGCAAGGAAAACATGCGGAACACAGAAAACATCTCCCATCGTGTTCTGGACGTTGCACGGAGGTCTGCCAAGTGTTTGCATAAAGAAATGAAAAGTTGTCCAAAATAACTTCCTATCGAATGTTCATGTGATTGGAAAAGTCAGGAAAGTGGTAAGGTACTGTTTTCTATCAGTTGGCAAGGTGCGCACACAAGCCCAGTGTTGTACAGCTTCCTTCTTCACCTTTCCGATGCTGCCGCTCTCTCCGGCTCCCGGAGCCGAAGAAGCGGCTTCTTCGCGCAAAGACGATTGTACCGCTCACAGTGCTCTCTTAGCGCCGCTTCTGCCGAATGAAGCCCGGGAGCGGCGCTTAACTCCGGAGAGCCTCGTACCATCTTCTTTAGCGTCTTTTGTGGTCTACATCCTAGCAGAAAGCTTTTCCACTCTGTCTGGCAAGGAAAACCTGCGCCAGCGCAGAAAACATCTCCCATCGTGTTCTGGACGTTGCACGGAGGTCTGCCAAGTGTTTGCATAAAGAAATGAAAAGTTGTCCAAAATAACTTCCTATCGAATGTTCATGTGATTGGAAAGGTCAGGAAAGTGGTAAGGTACTGTTTTCTATCAGTTGGCAAGCTGCGCACACAATCCCAGTGTTGTACAGCTTCCTTCTTCACCTTTCCGATGCTGCCGCTCTCTCCGGCTCCCGGAGCCGAAGAAGCGGCTTCTTCGCGCAAAGACGATTGTACCGCTCACAGTGCTCTCTTAGCGCCGCTTCTGCCGAAAGAAGCCCGGGAGCGGCGCTTAACTCCGGAGAGCATCGTCCCTTCGTCTTTAGCGTCTTTTGTGGTCTACATCCTAGCAGAAAGCTTTTCCACTCTGTCTGGCAAGGAAAACCTGCGCCAGCACAGAAAACATCTCCCATCGTGTTCTGGACGTTGTACGGAGGTCTGCCAAGTGTTTGAAAGAAACAAAGAAAAGTTGTCCAAAACAGCTACCAATCGAAGATTCATGTGATTGGAAACGTCAGGAAAGTGTAAGGTACTGTTTTCTATCAGTTGGCAAGCTGCGCACACAAGCCCAGTGTTGTACAGCTTCCTTCTTCACCTTTCCGATGCTGCCGCTCTCTCCGGCTCCCGGAGCCGAAGAAGCGGCTTCTTCGCGCAAAGACGATTGTACCGCTCACAGTGCTCTCTTAGCGCCGCTTCTGCCGAAAGAAGCCCGGGAGCGGTGCTTAGCTCCGGAGAGCCTCGTACCTTCGTCTTTAGCGTCTTTTGTGGTCTACATCCTAGCAGAAAGCTTTTCCACTCAGTCTGGCAAGGAAAACCTGCGCCAGCGCAGAAAACATCTCCCATCGTGTTCTGGACGTTGCACGGAGGTCTGCCAAGTGTTTGCATAAAGAAATGAAAAGTTGTCCAAAATAACTTCCTATCGAATGTTCATGTGATTGGAAAAGTCAGGAAAGTGGTAAGGTACTGTTTTCTATCAGTTGGCAAGCTGCGCACACAATCCCAGTGTTGTACAGCTTCCTTCTTCACCTTTCCGATGCTGCCGCTCTCTCCGGCTCCCGGAGCCGAAGAAGCGGCTTCTTCGCGCAAAGACGATTGTACCGCTCACAGTGCTCTCTTAGCGCGGCTTCTGCCGAAAGAAGCCCGGGAGCGGTGCTTAGCTCCGGAGAGCCTCGTACCTTCGTCTTTAGCGTCTTTTGTGGTCTACATCCTAGCAGAAAGCTTTTCCACTCTGTCTGGCAAGGAAAACATGTAGAACACAGAAAACATCTCCCATCGTGTTCTGGACGTTGCACGGAGGTCTGCCAAGTGTTTGCATAAAGAAATGAAAAGTTGTCCAAAATAACTTCCTATCGAATGTTCATGTGATTGGAAAAGTCAGGAAAGTGGTAAGGTACTGTTTTCTATCAGTTGGCAAGCTGCGCACACAAGCCCAGTGTTGTACAGCTTCCTTCTTCACCTTTCCGATGCTGCCGCTCTCTCCGGCTCCCGGAGCCGAAGAAGCGGCTTCTTCGCGCAAAGACGATTGTACCGCTCACAGTGCTCTCTTAGCGCCGCTTCTGCCGAAAGAAGCCCGGGAGCGGCGCTTAGCTCCGGAGAGCATCGTACCTTCGTCTTTAGCGTCTTTTGTGGTCTACATCCTAGCAGAAAGCTTTTCCACTCAGTCTGGCAAGGAAAACCTGCGCCAGCGCAGGAAACATCTCCCATCGTGTTCTGGACGTTGCACGGAGGTCTGCCAAGTGTTTGCATAAAGAAATGAAAAGTTGTCCAAAATAACTTCCTATCGAATGTTCATGTGATTGGAAAAGTCAGGAAAGTGGTAAGGTACTGTTTTCTATCAGTTGGCAAGCTGCGCACACAATCCCAGTGTTGTACAGCTTCCTTCTTCACCTTTCCGATGCTGCCGCTCTCTCCGGCTCCCGGAGCCGAAGAAGCGGCTTCTTCGCGCAAAGACGATTGTACCGCTCACAGTGCTCTCTTAGCGCCGCTTCTGCCGAAAGAAGCCCGGGAGCGGTGCTTAGCTCCGGAGAGCCTCGTACCTTCGTCTTTAGCGTCTTTTGTGGTCTACATCCTAGCAGAAAGCTTTTCCACTCTGTCTGGCAAGGATAACCTGCGCCAGCACAGAAAATATCTCCCATCGTGTTCTGGACGTTGTACGGAGGTCTGCCAAGTGTTTGCATAAAGAAATGAAAAGTTGTCCAAAATAACTTCCTATCGAATATTCATGTGATTGGAAAAGTCAGGAAAGTGGTAAGGTACTGTTTTCTATCAGTTGGCAAGCTGCGCACACAATCCCAGTGTTGTACAGCTTCCTTCTTCACCTTTCCGATGCTGCCGCTCTCTCCGGCTCCCGGAGCCGAAGAAGCGGCTTCTTCGCGCAAAGGCGATTGTACCGCTCACAGTGCTCTCTTAGCGCCGCTTCTGCCGAAAGAAGCCCGGGAGCGGTGCTTAGCTCCGGAGAGCCTCGTACCTTCGTCTTTAGCGTCTTTTGTGGTCTACATCCTAGCAGAAAGCTTTTCCACTCTGTCTGGCAAGGAAAACCTGCGCCAGCGCAGAAAGCATCTCCCATCGTGTTCTGGACGTTGCACGGAGGTCTGCCAAGTGTTTGCATAAAGAAATGAAAAGTTGTCCAAAATAACTTCCTATCGAATGTTCATGTGATTGGAAAAGTCAGGAAAATGGTAAGGTACTATTTTCTATCAGTTGGCAAGCTGCGCACACAATCCCAGTGTTGTACAGCTTCCTTCTTCACCTTTCCGATGCTGCCGCTCTCTCCGGCTCCCGGAGCCGAAGAAGCGGCTTCTTCGCGCAAAGACGATTGTACCGCTCACAGTGCTCTCTTAGCGCGGCTTCTGCCGAAAGAAGCCCGGGAGCGGCGCTTAGCTCCGGAGAGCATCGTCCCTTCGTCTTTAGCGTCTTTTGTGGTCTACATCCTAGCAGAAAGCTTTTCCACTCTGTCTGGCAAGGAAAACTTTCGCCAGCACAGAAATCATCTCCCATCGTGTTCTGGACGTTGTACGGAGGTCTGCCAAGTGTTTGACAAGAAGAGAAGAAAAGTTGTCCAAAACAGCTTCCAATCGAATATTCATGTGATTGGAAAAGTCAGGAGAGTAGTAAGGTACTGTTTTCTATCAGTTGGCAAGCTGCGCACACAATCCCAGTGTTGTACAGCTTCCTTCTTCACCTTTCCGATGCTGCCGCTCTCTCCGGCTCCCGGAGCCGGAGAAGCGGCTTCTTCGCGCAAAGACGATTGTACCGCTCACAGTGCTCTCTTAGCGCCGCTTCTGCCGAAAGAAGCCCGGGAGCGGCGCTTAGCTCCGGAGAGCATCGTACCTTCGTCTTTAGCGTCTTTTGTGGTCTACATCCTAGCAGAAAGCTTTTCCACTCTGTCTGGCAAGGAAAACCTGCGCCAGCGCAGAAAACAGCTCTCATCGTGTTCTGGACGTTGCACGGAGGTCTGCCAAGTGTTTGCATAAAGAAATGAAAAGTTGTCCAAAATAACTTCCTATCGAATGTTCATGTGATTGGAAAGGTCAGGAAAGTGTAAGGTACTGTTTTCTATCAGTTGGCAAGCTGCGCACACAATCCCAGTGTTGTACAGCTTCCTTCTTCACCTTTCCGATGCTGCCGCTCTCTCCGGCTCCCGGAGCCGAAGAAGCGGCTTCTTCGCGCAAAGACGATTGTACCGCTCACAGTGCTCTCTTAGCGCCGCTTCTGCCGAAAGAAGCCCGGGAGCGGCGCTTAGCTCCGGAGAGCATCGTACCTTCGTCTTTAGCGTCTTTTGTGGTCTACATCCTAGCAGAAAGCTTTTCCACTCTGTCTGGCAAGGAAAACCTGCGCAAGCACAGAAAACATCTCCCATCGTGTTCTGGACGTTGCACGGATGTCTGCCAAGTGTTTGAAAGAAGAGAAGAAAAGTTGTCCAAAACAGCTTCCAATCGAATATTCATGTGATTGGAAAAGTCAGGAAAGTGGTAAGGTACTGTTTTCTATTAGTTGGCAAGCTGCGCACACAATCCCAGTGTTGTACAGCTTCCTTCTTCACCTCTCCGATGCTGCCGCTCTCTCCGGCTCCCGGAGCCGAAGAAGCGGCTTCTTCGCGCAAAGGCGATTGTACCGCTCACAGTGCTCTCTTAGCGCCGCTTCTGCCGAAAGAAGCCCGGGAGCGGTGCTTAGCTCCGGAGAGCCTCGTACCTTCGTCTTTAGCGTCTTTTGTGGTCTACATCCTAGCAGAAAGCTTTTCCACTCTGTCTGGCAAGGAAAACATGCGGAACACAGGAAACATCTCCCATCGTGTTCTGGACGTTGCACGGAGGTCTGCCAAGTGTTTGCATAAAGAAATGAAAAGTTGTCCAAAATAACTTCCTATCGAATGTTCATGTGATTGGAAAAGTCAGGAAAGTGGTAAGGTACTGTTTTCTATCAGTTGGCAAGCTGCGCACACAATCCCAGTGTTGTACAGCTTCCTTCTTCACCTATCCGATGCTGCCGCTCTCTCCGGCTCCCGGAGCCGAAGAAGCGGCTTCTTCGCGCAAAGACGATTGTACCTGTCACAGTGCTCTCTTAGCGCCGCTTCTGCCGAAAGAAGCCCGGGAGCGGTGCTTAGCTCCGGAGAGCATCGTACCTTCGTCTTTAGCGTCTTTTGTGGTCTACATCCTAGCAGAAAGCTTTTCCACTCTGTCTGGCAAGGAAAACATGCGCCAGCACAGAAAACATCTCCCATCGTGTTCTGGACGTTGCACGGAGGTCTGCCAAGTGTTTGAAAGAAACAAAGAAAAGTTGTCCAAAACAGCTTCCAATCGAATGTTCATGTGATTGGAAAAGTCAGGAAAGTGGTAAGGTACTGTTTTCTATCAGTTGGCAAGCTGCGCACACAATCCCAGTGTTGTACAGCTTCCTTCTTCACCTTTCCGATGCTGCCGCTCTCTCCGGCTCCCGGAGCCGAAGAAGCGGCTTCTTCGCGCAAAGACGATTGTACCGCTCACAGTGCTCTCTTAGCGCCGCTTCTGCCGAAAGAAGCCCGGGAGCGGCGCTTAGCTCCGGAGAGCATCGTCCCTTCGTCTTTAGCGTCTTTTGTGGTCTACATCCTAGCAGAAAGCTTTTCCACTCTGTCTGGCAAGGAAAACCTGCGCCAGCACAGAAAACATCTCCCATCGTGTTCTGGACGTTGTACGGAGGTCTGCCAAGTGTTTGACAAGAAGAGAAGAAAAGTTGTCCAAAACAGCTTCCAATCGAATATTCATGTGATTGGAAAAGTCAGGAAAGTTGTAAGGTACTGTTTTCTATCAGTTGGCAAGCTGCGCACACAATCCCAGTGTTGTACAGCTTCCTTCTTCACCTTTCCGATGTTGCCGCTCTCTCCGGCTCCCGGAGCCGAAGAAGCGGCTTCTTCGCGCAAAGACGATTGTACCGCTCACAGTGCTCTCTTAGCGCCGCTTCTGCCGAAAGAAGCCCGGGAGCGGCGCTTAGCTCCGGAGAGCATCGTACCTTCGTCTTTAGCGTCTTTTGTGGTCTACATCCTAGCAGAAAGCTTTTCCACTCTGTCTGGCAAGGAAAACCTGCGCCAGCACAGAAAACATCTCCCATCGTGTTCTGGACGTTGCACGGAGGTCTGCCAAGTGTTTGAAAGAAACAAAGAAAAGTTGTCCAAAACAGCTTCCTATCGAATGTTCATGTGATTGGAAAAGTCAGGAAAGTGGTAAGGTACTGTTTTCTATCAGTTGGCAAGCTGCGCACACAATCCCAGTGTTGTACAGCTTCCTTCTTCACCTTTCCGATGCTGCCGCTCTCTCCGGCTCCCGGAGCCGAAGAAGCGGCTTCTTCGCGCAAAGACGATTGTACCGCTCACAGTGCTCTCTTAGCGCCGCTTCTGCCGAAAGAAGCCCGGGAGCGGCGCTTAGCTCCAGAGAGCATCGTCCCTTCGTCTTTAGCGTCTTTTGTGGTCTACATCCTAGCAGAAAGCTTTTCCACTCTGTCTGGCAAGGAAAACCTGCGCCAGCACAGAAAACATCTCCCATCGTGTTCTGGACGTTGTACGGAGGTCTGCCAAGTGTTTGACAAGAAGAGAAGAAAAGTTGTCCAAAACAGCTTCCAATCGAATATTCATGTGATTGGAAAAGTCAGGAAAGTTGTAAGGTACTGTTTTCTATCAGTTGGCAAGCTGCGCACACAATCCCAGTGTTGTACAGCTTCCTTCTTCACCTTTCCGATGTTGCCGCTCTCTCCGGCTCCCGGAGCCGAAGAAGCGGCTTCTTCGCGCAAAGACGATTGTACCGCTCACAGTGCTCTCTTAGCGCCGCTTCTGCCGAAAGAAGCCCGGGAGCGGCGCTTAGCTCCGGAGAGCATCGTACCTTCGTCTTTAGCGTCTTTTGTGGTCTACATCCTAGCAGAAAGCTTTTCCACTCTGTCTGGCAAGGAAAACCTGCGCCAGCGCAGAAAACATCTCCCATCGTGTTCTGGACGTTGCACGGAGGTCTGCCAAGTGTTTGCATAAAGAAATGAAAAGTTGTCCAAAATAACTTCCTATCGAATGTTCATGTGATTGGAAAGGTCAGGAAAGTGTAAGGTACTGTTTTCTATCAGTTGGCAAGCTGCGCACACAATCCCAGTGTTGTACAGCTTCCTTCTTCACCTTTCCGATGCTGCCGCTCTCTCCGGCTCCCGGAGCCGAAGAAGCGGCTTCTTCGCGCAAAGGCGATTGTACCGCTCACAGTGCTCTCTTAGCGCCGCTTCTGCCGAAAGAAGCCCGGGAGCGGCGCTTAGCTCCGGAGAGCATCGTCCCTTCGTCTTTAGCGTCTTTTGTGGTCTACATCCTAGCAGAAAGCTTTTCCACTCTGTCTGGCAAGGAAAACCTGCGCCAGCACAGAAAACATCTCCCATCGTGTTCTGGACGTTGTACGGAGGTCTGCCAAGTGTTTGAAAGAAACAAAGAAAAGTTGTCCAAAACAGCTTCCAATCGAATATTCTGTGATTGGAAACGTCAGGAAAGTGTAAGGTACTGTTTTCTATCAGTTGGCAAGCTGCGCACACAATCCCAGTGTTGTACAGCTTCCTTCTTCACCTTTCCGATGCTGCCGCTCTCTCCGGCTCCCGGAGCCGAAGAAGCGGCTTCTTCGCGCAAAGACGATTGTACCGCTCACAGTGCTCTCTTAGCGCCGCTTCTGCCGAAAGAAGCCCGGGAGCGGTGCTTAGCTCCGGAGAGCCTCGTACCTTCGTCTTTAGCGTCTTTTGTGGTCTACATCCTAGCAGAAAGCTTTTCCACTCAGTCTGGCAAGGAAAACCTGCGCCAGCGCAGAAAACATCTCCCATCGTGTTCTGGACGTTGCACGGAGGTCTGCCAAGTGTTTGCATAAAGAAATGAAAAGTTGTCCAAAATAACTTCCTATCGAATGTTCATGTGATTGGAAAGGTCAGGAAAGTGTAAGGTACTGTTTTCTATCAGTTGGCAAGCTGCGCACACAATCCCAGTGTTGTACAGCTTCCTTCTTCACCTTTCCGATGCTGCCGCTCTCTCCGGCTCCCGGAGCCGAAGAAGCGGCTTCTTCGCGCAAAGACGATTGTACCGCTCACAGTGCTCTCTTAGCGCGGCTTCTGCCGAAAGAAGCCCGGGAGCGGCGCTTAGCTCCGGAGAGCCTCGTACCATCTTCTTTAGCGTCTTTTGTGGTCTACATCCTAGCAGAAAGCTTTTCCACTCAGTCTGGCAAGGAAAACCTGCGCCAGCACAGAAAACATCTCCCATCGTGTTCTGGACGTTGCACGGAGGTCTGCCAAGTGTTTGAAAGAAACAAAGAAAAGTTGTCCAAAACAGCTTCCAATCGAATATTCATGTGATTGGAAAAGTCAGGAAAGTGGTAAGGTACTGTTTTCTATCAGTTGGCAAGCTGCGCACACAATCCCAGTGTTGTACAGCTTCCTTCTTCACCTTTCCGATGCTGCCGCTCTCTCCGGCTCCCGGAGCCGAAGAAGCGGCTTCCTCGCACAACGACGATTGTACCGCTCACAGTGCTCTCTTAGCGCCGCTTCTGCCGAATGAAGCCCGGGAGCGGCGCTTAACTCCGGAGAGCCTCGTACCATCTTCTTTAGCGTCTTTTGTGGTCTACATCCTAGCAGAAAGCTTTTCCACTCAGTCTGGCAAGGAAAACCTGCGCCAGCACAGAAAACATCTCCCATCGTGTTCTGGACGTTGCACGGAGGTCTGCCAAGTGTTTGAAAGAAACAAAGAAAAGTTGTCCAAAACAGCTTCCAATCGAATGTTCATGTGATTGGAAAAGTCAGGAAAGTGGTAAGGTACTGTTTTCTATCAGTTGGAAAGCTGCGCACACAATCCCAGTGTTGTACAGCTTCCTTCTTCACCTTTCCGATGCTGCCGCTCTCTCCGGCTCCCGGAGCCGAAGAAGCGGCTTCCTCGCGCAACGACGATTGTACCGCTCACAGTGCTCTCTTAGCGCCGCTTCTGCCGAATGAAGCCCGGGAGCGGCGCTTAACTCCGGAGAGCCTCGTACCATCTTCTTTAGCGTCTTTTGTGGTCTACATCCTAGCAGAAAGCTTTTCCACTCTGTCTGGCAAGGAAAACCTGCGCCAGCGCAGAAAACATCTCCCATCGTGTTCTGGACGTTGCACGGAGGTCTGCCAAGTGTTTGCATAAAGAAATGAAAAGTTGTCCAAAATAACTTCCTATCGAATGTTCATGTGATTGGAAAGGTCAGGAAAGTGGTAAGGTACTGTTTTCTATCAGTTGGCAAGCTGCGCACACAATCCCAGTGTTGTACAGCTTCCTTCTTCACCTTTCCGATGCTGCCGCTCTCTCCGGCTCCCGGAGCCGAAGAAGCGGCTTCTTCGCGCAAAGACGATTGTACCGCTCACAGTGCTCTCTTACCGCCGCTTCTGCCGAAAGAAGCCCGGGAGCGGCGCTTAACTCCGGAGAGCATCGTACCTTCGTCTTTAGCGTCTTTTGTGGTCTACATCCTAGCAGAAAGCTTTTCCCCTCTGTCTGGCAAGGAAAACCTGCGCCAGTACAGAAAACATCTCCCTTCGTGTTCTGGACGTTGTACGGAGGTCTGCCAAGTGTTTGAAAGAAACAAAGAAAAGTTGTCCAAAACAGCTTCCAATCGAAGATTCATGTGATTGGAAACGTCAGGAAAGTGTAAGGTACTGTTTTCTATCAGTTGACAAGGTGCGCACACAAGCCCAGTGTTGTACAGCTTCCTTCTTCACCTTTCCGATGCTGCCGCTCTCTCCGGCTCCCGGAGCCGAAGAAGCGGCTTCTTCGCGCAAAGGCGATTGTACCGCTCACAGTGCTCTCTTAGCGCCGCTTCTGCCGAAAGAAGCCCGGGAGCGGTGCTTAGCTCCGGAGAGCCTCGTACCTTCGTCTTTAGCGTCTTTTGTGGTCTACATCCTAGCAGAAAGCTTTTCCACTCTGTCTGGCAAGGAAAACCTGCGCCAGCGCAGAAAACATCTCCCATCGTGTTCTGGACGTTGCACGGAGGTCTGCCAAGTGTTTGCATAAAGAAATGAAAAGTTGTCCAAAATAACTTCCTATCGAATGTTCATGTGATTGGAAAAGTCAGGAAAGTGGTAAGGTACTGTTTTCTATCAGTTGGCAAGCTGCGCACACAATCCCAGTGTTGTACAGCTTCCTTCTTCACCTTTCCGATGCTGCCGCTCTCTCCGGCTCCCGGAGCCGAAGAAGCGGCTTCTTCGCGCAAAGACGATTGTACCGGTCACAGTGCTCTCTTAGCGCCGCTTCTGCCGAAAGAAGCCCGGGAGCGGCGCTTAGCTCCGGAGAGCATCGTACCTTCGTCTTTAGCGTCTTTTGTGGTCTACATCCTAGCAGAAAGCTTTTCCACTCTGTCTGGCAAGGAAAACATGCGGAACACAGAAAACATCTCCCATCGTGTTCTGGACGTTGCACGGAGGTCTGCCAAGTGTTTGCATAAAGAAATGAAAAGTTGTCCAAAATAACTTCCTATCGAATGTTCATGTGATTGGAAAAGTCAGGAAAGTGTAAGGTACTGTTTTCTATTAGTTGGCAAGCTGGCGCACACAAGCCCAGTGTTGTACAGCTTCCTTCTTCACCTTTCCGATGCTGCCGCTCTCTCCGGCTCCCGGAGCCGAAGAAGCGGCTTCTTCGCGCAAAGACGATTGTACCGCTCACAGTGCTCTCTTAGCGCGGCTTCTGCCGAAAGAAGCCCGGGAGCGGTGCTTAGCTCCGGAGAGCATCGTACCTTCGTCTTTAGCGTCTTTTGTGGTCTACATCCTAGCAGAAAGCTTTTCCACTCAGTCTGGCAAGGAAAACATGCGCCAGCGCAGAAAACATCTCCCATCGTGTTCTGGACGTTGCATGGAGGTCTGCCAAGTGTTTGCATAAAGAAATGAAAAGTTGTCCAAAATAACTTCCTATCGAATGTTCATGTGATTGGAAAAGTCAGGAAAGTGGTAAGGTACTGTTTTCTATCAGTTGGCAAGCTGCGCACACAATCCCAGTGTTGTACAGCTTCCTTCTTCACCTTTCCGATGCTGCCGCTCTCTCCGGCTCCCGGAGCCGAAGAAGCGGCTTCTTCGCGCAAACACGATTGTACCTGTCACAGTGCTCTCTTAGCGCCGCTTCTGCCGAAAGAAGCCCGGGAGCGGCGCTTAGCTCCGGAGAGCATCGTACCTTCGTCTTTAGCGTCTTTTGTGGTCTACATCCTAGCAGAAAGCTTTTCCACTCTGTCTGGCAAGGAAAACCTGCGCCAGCACAGAAAACATCTCCCATCGTGTTCTGGACGTTGCACGGAGGTCTGCCAAGTGTTTGAAAGAAACAAAGAAAAGTTGTCCAAAACAGCTTCCAATCGAATGTTCATGTGATTGGAAAAGTCAGGAAAGTGGTAAGGTACTGTTTTCTATCAGTTGGCAAGCTGCGCACACAATCCCAGTGTTGTACAGCTTCCTTCTTCACCTTTCCGATGCTGCCGCTCTCTCCGGCTCCCGGAGCCGAAGAAGCGGCTTCTTCGCGCAAAGACGATTGTACCGCTCACAGTGCTCTCTTAGCGCCGCTTCTGCCGAAAGAAGCCCGGGAGCGGCGCTTAGCTCCGGAGAGCATCGTCCCTTCGTCTTTAGCGTCTTTTGTGGTCTACATCCTAGCAGAAAGCTTTTCCACTCTGTCTGGCAAGGAAAACCTGCGCCAGTACAGAAAACATCTCCCATCGTGTTCTGGACGTTGTACGGAGGTCTGCCAAGTGTTTGACAAGAAGAGAAGAAAAGTTGTCCAAAACAGCTTCCAATCGAATATTCATGTGATTGGAAAAGTCAGGAAAGTTGTAAGGTACTGTTTTCTATCAGTTGGCAAGCTGCGCACACAATCCCAGTGTTGCACAGCTTCCTTCTTCACCTTTCCGATGTTGCCGCTCTCTCCGGCTCCCGGAGCCGAAGAAGCGGCTTCTTCGCGCAAAGACGATTGTACCGCTCACAGTGCTCTCTTAGCGCCGCTTCTGCCGAAAGAAGCCCGGGAGCGGCGCTTAGCTCCGGAGAGCATCGTACCTTCGTCTTTAGCGTCTTTTGTGGTCTACATCCTAGCAGAAAGCTTTTCCACTCTGTCTGGCAAGGAAAACCTGCGCCAGCGCAGAAAACATCTCCCATCGTGTTCTGGACGTTGCACGGAGGTCTGCCAAGTGTTTGCATAAAGAAATGAAAAGTTGTCCAAAATAACTTCCTATCGAATGTTCATGTGATTGGAAAGGTCAGGAAAGTGTAAGGTACTGTTTTCTATCAGTTGGCAAGCTGCGCACACAATCCCAGTGTTGTACAGCTTCCTTCTTCACCTTTCCGATGCTGCCGCTCTCTCCGGCTCCCGGAGCCGAAGAAGCGGCTTCTTCGCGCAAAGACGATTGTACCGCTCACAGTGCTCTCTTAGCGCCGCTTCTGCCGAAAGAAGCCCGGGAGCGGTGCTTAGCTCCGGAGAGCATCGTCCCTTCGTCTTTAGCGTCTTTTGTGGTCTACATCCTAGCAGAAAGCTTTTCCACTCTGTCTGGCAAGGAAAACCTGCGTCAGCACAGAAAACATCTCCCTTCGTGTTCTGGACGTTGTACGGAGGTCTGCCAAGTGTTTGAAAGAAACAAAGAAAAGTTGTCCAAAACAGCTTCCAATCGAATATTCATGTGATTGGAAAAGTCAGGAGAGTGGTAAGGTACTGTTTTCTATCAGTTGGCAAGCTGCGCACACAATCCCAGTGTTGTACAGCTTCCTTCTTCACCTTTCCGATGCTGCCGCTCTCTCCGGCTCCCGGAGCCGAAGAAGCGGCTTCTTCGCGCAAAGGCGATTGTACCGCTCACAGTGCTCTCTTAGCGCCGCTTCTGCCGAAAGAAGCCCGGGAGCGGCGCTTAGCTCCGGAGAGCATCGTCCCTTCGTCTTTAGCGTCTTTTGTGGTCTACATCCTAGCAGAAAGCTTTTCCACTCTGTCTGGCAAGGAAAACCTGCGGGAGCACAGAAAACATCTCCCATCGTGTTCTGGACGTTGTACGGAGGTCTGCCAAGTGTTTGAAAGAAACAAAGAAAAGTTGTCCAAAACAGCTTCCAATCGAATATTCTGTGATTGGAAACGTCAGGAAAGTGTAAGGTACTGTTTTCTATCAGTTGGCAAGCTGCGCACACAATCCCAGTGTTGTACAGCTTCCTTCTTCACCTTTCCGATGCTGCCGCTCTCTCCGGCTCCCGGAGCCGAAGAAGCGGCTTCTTCGCGCAAAGACGATTGTACCGCTCACAGTGCTCTCTTAGCGCCGCTTCTGCCGAAAGAAGCCCGGGAGCGGTGCTTAGCTCCGGAGAGCCTCGTACCTTCGTCTTTAGCGTCTTTTGTGGTCTACATCCTAGCAGAAAGCTTTTCCACTCAGTCTGGCAAGGAAAACCTGCGCCAGCGCAGAAAACATCTCCCATCGTGTTCTGGACGTTGCACGGAGGTCTGCCAAGTGTTTGCATAAAGAAATGAAAAGTTGTCCAAAATAACTTCCTATCGAATGTTCATGTGATTGGAAAGGTCAGGAAAGTGTAAGGTACTGTTTTCTATCAGTTGGCAAGCTGCGCACACAATCCCAGTGTTGTACAGCTTCCTTCTTCACCTTTCCGATGCTGCCGCTCTCTCCGGCTCCCGGAGCCGAAGAAGCGGCTTCTTCGCGCAAAGACGATTGTACCGCTCACAGTGCTCTCTTAGCGCCGCTTCTGCCGAAAGAAGCCCGGGAGCGGCGCTTAGCTCCGGAGAGCCTCGTACCATCTTCTTTAGCGTCTTTTGTGGTCTACATCCTAGCAGAAAGCTTTTCCACTCAGTCTGGCAAGGAAAACCTGCGCCAGCACAGAAAACATCTCCCATCGTGTTCTGGACGTTGCACGGACGTCTGCCAAGTGTTTGCATAAAGAAATGAAAAGTTGTCCAAAATAACTTCCTATCGAATGTTCATGTGATTGGAAAAGTCAGGAAAGTGGTAAGGTACTGTTTTCTATCAGTTGGCAAGCTGCGCACACAATCCCAGTGTTGTACAGCTTCCTTCTTCACCTTTCCGATGCTGCCGCTCTCTCCGGCTCCCGGAGCCGAAGAAGCGGCTTCTTCGCGCAAAGACGATTGTACCGGTCACAGTGCTCTCTTAGCGCCGCTTCTGCCGAAAGAAGCCCGGGAGCGGTGCTTAGCTCCGGAGAGCATCGTACCTTCGTCTTTAGCGTCTTTTGTGGTCTACATCCTAGCAGAAAGCTTTTCCACTCTGTCTGGCAAGGAAAACATGCGGAACACAGAAAACATCTCCCATCGTGTTCTGGACGTTGCACGGAGGTCTGCCAAGTGTTTGCATAAAGAAATGAAAAGTTGTCCAAAATAACTTCCTATCGAATGTTCATGTGATTGGAAAAGTCAGGAAAGTGTAAGGTACTGTTTTCTATTAGTTGGCAAGCTGGCGCACACAAGCCCAGTGTTGTACAGCTTCCTTCTTCACCTTTCCGATGCTGCCGCTCTCTCCGGCTCCCGGAGCCGAAGAAGCGGCTTCTTCGCGCAAAGACGATTGTACCGCTCACAGTGCTCTCTTAGCGCCGCTTCTGCCGAAAGAAGCCCGGGAGCGGTGCTTAGCTCCGGAGAGCATCGTACCTTCGTCTTTAGCGTCTTTTGTGGTCTACATCCTAGCAGAAAGCTTTTCCACTCAGTCTGGCAAGGAAAACATGCGCCAGCGCAGAAAACATCTCCCATCGTGTTCTGGACGTTGCACGGAGGTCTGCCAAGTGTTTGCATAAAGAAATGAAAAGTTGTCCAAAATAACTTCCTATCGAATGTTCATGTGATTGGAAAAGTCAGGAAAGTGGTAAGGTACTGTTTTCTATCAGTTGGCAAGCTGCGCACACAATCCCAGTGTTGTACAGCTTCCTTCTTCACCTTTCCGATGCTGCCGCTCTCTCCGGCTCCCGGAGCCGAAGAAGCGGCTTCTTCGCGCAAACACGATTGTACCTGTCACAGTGCTCTCTTAGCGCCGCTTCTGCCGAAAGAAGCCCGGGAGCGGCGCTTAGCTCCGGAGAGCATCGTTCCTTCGTCTTTAGCGTCTTTTGTGGTCTACATCCTAGCAGAAAGCTTTTCCACTCTGTCTGGCAAGGAAAACCTGCGCCAGCACAGAAAACATCTCCCATCGTGTTCTGGACGTTGTACGGAGGTCTGCCAAGTGTTTGACAAGAAGAGAAGAAAAGTTGTCCAAAACAGCTTCAAATCGAATATTCATGTGATTGGAAAAGTCAGGAAAGTTGTAAGGTACTGTTTTCTATCAGTTGGCAAGCTGCGCACACAATCCCAGTGTTGTACAGCTTCCTTCTTCACCTTTCCGATGTTGCCGCTCTCTCCGGCTCCCGGAGCCGAAGAAGCGGCTTCTTCGCGCAAAGACGATTGTACCGCTCACAGTGCTCTCTTAGCGCCGCTTCTGCCGAAAGAAGCCCGGGAGCGGCGCTTAGCTCCGGAGAGCATCGTACCTTCGTCTTTAGCGTCTTTTGTGGTCTACATCCTAGCAGAAAGCTTTTCCACTCTGTCTGGCAAGGAAAACCTGCGCCAGCGCAGAAAACATCTCCCATCGTGTTCTGGACGTTGCACGGAGGTCTGCCAAGTGTTTGCATAAAGAAATGAAAAGTTGTCCAAAATAACTTCCTATCGAATGTTCATGTGATTGGAAAGGTCAGGAAAGTGTAAGGTACTGTTTTCTATCAGTTGGCAAGCTGCGCACACAATCCCAGTGTTGTACAGCTTCCTTCTTCACCTTTCCGATGCTGCCGCTCTCTCCGGCTCCCGGAGCCGAAGAAGCGGCTTCTTCGCGCAAAGACGATTGTACCGCTCACAGTGCTCTCTTAGCGCCGCTTCTGCCGAAAGAAGCCCGGGAGCGGTGCTTAGCTCCGGAGAGCATCGTCCCTTCGTCTTTAGCGTCTTTTGTGGTCTACATCCTAGCAGAAAGCTTTTCCACTCTGTCTGGCAAGGAAAACCTGCGCCAGCACAGAAAACATCTCCCTTCGTGTTCTGGACGTTGTACGGAGGTCTGCCAAGTGTTTGAAAGAAACAAAGAAAAGTTGTCCAAAACAGCTTCCAATCGAATATTCATGTGATTGGAAAAGTCAGGAGAGTGGTAAGGTACTGTTTTCTATCAGTTTGAAAGCTGCGCACACAATCCCAGTGTTGTACAGCTTCCTTCTTCACCTTTCCGATGCTGCCGCTCTCTCCGGCTCCCGGAGCCGAAGAAGCGGCTTCTTCGCGCAAAGGCGATTGTACCGCTCACAGTGCTCTCTTAGCGCCGCTTCTGCCGAAAGAAGCCCGGGAGCGGCGCTTAGCTCCGGAGAGCATCGTCCCTTCGTCTTTAGCGTCTTTTGTGGTCTACATCCTAGCAGAAAGCTTTTCCACTCTGTCTGGCAAGGAAAACCTGCGCCAGCACAGAAAACATCTCCCATCGTGTTCTGGACGTTGTACGGAGGTCTGCCAAGTGTTTGAAAGAAACAAAGAAAAGTTGTCCAAAACAGCTTCCAATCGAATATTCTGTGATTGGAAAGGTCAGGAAAGTGTAAGGTACTGTTTTCTATCAGTTGGCAAGCTGCGCACACAATCCCAGTGTTGTACAGCTTCCTTCTTCACCTTTCCGATGCTGCCGCTCTCTCCGGCTCCCGGAGCCGAAGAAGCGGCTTCTTCGCGCAAAGACGATTGTACCGCTCACAGTGCTCTCTTAGCGCCGCTTCTGCCGAAAGAAGCCCGGGAGCGGTGCTTAGCTCCGGAGAGCCTCGTACCTTCGTCTTTAGCGTCTTTTGTGGTCTACATCCTAGCAGAAAGCTTTTCCACTCAGTCTGGCAAGGAAAACCTGCGCCAGCGCAGAAAACATCTCCCATCGTGTTCTGGACGTTGCACGGAGGTCTGCCAAGTGTTTGCATAAAGAAATGAAAAGTTGTCCAAAATAACTTCCTATCGAATGTTCATGTGATTGGAAAGGTCAGGAAAGTGTAAGGTACTGTTTTCTATCAGTTGGCAAGCTGCGCACACAATCCCAGTGTTGTACAGCTTCCTTCTTCACCTTTCCGATGCTGCCGCTCTCTCCGGCTCCCGGAGCCGAAGAAGCGGCTTCTTCGCGCAAAGACGATTGTACCGCTCACAGTGCTCTCTTAGCGCCGCTTCTGCCGAAAGAAGCCCGGGAGCGGCGCTTAGCTCCGGAGAGCCTCGTACCATCTTCTTTACCGTCTTTTGTGGTCTACATCCTAGCAGAAAGCTTTTCCACTCAGTCTGGCAAGGAAAACCTGCGCCAGCACAGAAAACATCTCCCATCGTGTTCTGGACGTTGCACGGACGTCTGCCAAGTGTTTGCATAAAGAAATGAAAAGTTGTCCAAAATAACTTCCTATCGAATGTTCATGTGATTGGAAAAGTCAGGAAAGTGGTAAGGTACTGTTTTCTATCAGTTGGCAAGCTGCGCACACAATCCCAGTGTTGTACAGCTTCCTTCTTCACCTTTCCGATGCTGCCGCTCTCTCCGGCTCCCGGAGCCGAAGAAGCGGCTTCTTCGCGCAAAGACGATTGTACCGGTCACAGTGCTCTCTTAGCGCCGCTTCTGCCGAAAGAAGCCCGGGAGCGGTGCTTAGCTCCGGAGAGCATCGTACCTTCGTCTTTAGCGTCTTTTGTGGTCTACATCCTAGCAGAAAGCTTTTCCACTCTGTCTGGCAAGGAAAACATGCGGAACACAGAAAACATCTCCCATCGTGTTCTGGACGTTGCACGGAGGTCTGCCAAGTGTTTGCATAAAGAAATGAAAAGTTGTCCAAAATAACTTCCTATCGAATGTTCATGTGATTGGAAAAGTCAGGAAAGTGTAAGGTACTGTTTTCTATTAGTTGGCAAGCTGGCGCACACAAGCCCAGTGTTGTACAGCTTCCTTCTTCACCTTTCCGATGCTGCCGCTCTCTCCGGCTCCCGGAGCCGAAGAAGCGGCTTCTTCGCGCAAAGACGATTGTACCGCTCACAGTGCTCTCTTAGCGCCGCTTCTGCCGAAAGAAGCCCGGGAGCGGCGCTTAGCTCCGGAGAGCATCGTACCTTCGTCTTTAGCGTCTTTTGTGGTCTACATCCTAGCAGAAAGCTTTTCCACTCTGTCTGGCAAGGAAAACCTGCGTCAGCGCAGAAAACATCTCCCATCGTGTTCTCGACGTTGCACGGAGGTCTGCCAAGTGTTTGCATAAAGAAATGAAAAGTTGTCCAAAATAACTTCCTATCGAATGTTCATGTGATTGGAAAAGTCAGGAAAGTGGTAAGGTACTGTTTTCTATCAGTTGGCAAGCTGCGCACACAAGCCCAGTGTTGTACAGCTTCCTTCTTCACCTTTCCGATGCTGCCGCTCTCTCCGGCTCCCGGAGCCGAAGAAGCGGCTTCTTCGCGCAAACACGATTGTACCTGTCACAGTGCTCTCTTAGCGCCGCTTCTGCCGAAAGAAGCCCGGGAGCGGCGCTTAGCTCCGGAGAGCATCGTTCCTTCGTCTTTAGCGTCTTTTGTGGTCTACATCCTAGCAGAAAGCTTTTCCACTCTGTCTGGCAAGGAAAACCTGCGCCAGCACAGAAAACATCTCCCATCGTGTTCTGGACGTTGCACGGAGGTCTGCCAAGTGTTTGAAAGAAACAAAGAAAAGTTGTCCAAAACAGCTTCCAATCGAATGTTCATGTGATTGGAAAAGTCAGGAAAGTGGTAAGGTACTGTTTTCTATCAGTTGGCAAGCTGCGCACACAATCCCAGTGTTGTACAGCTTCCTTCTTCACCTTTCCGATGCTGCCGCTCTCTCTGGCTCCCGGAGCCGAAGAAGCGGCTTCTTCGCGCAAAGACGATTGTACCGCTCACAGTGCTCTCTTAGCGCCGCTTCTGCCGAAAGAAGCCCGGGAGCGGCGCTTAGCTCCGGAGAGCATCGTCCCTTCGTCTTTAGCGTCTTTTGTGGTCTACATCCTAGCAGAAAGCTTTTCCACTCTGTCTGGCAAGGAAAACCTGCGCCAGCACAGAAAACATCTCCCATCGTGTTCTGGACGTTGTACGGAGGTCTGCCAAGTGTTTGACAAGAAGAGAAGAAAAGTTGTCCAAAACAGCTTCAAATCGAATATTCATGTGATTGGAAAAGTCAGGAAAGTTGTAAGGTACTGTTTTCTATCAGTTGGCAAGCTGCGCACACAATCCCAGTGTTGTACAGCTTCCTTCTTCACCTTTCCGATGTTGCCGCTCTCTCCGGCTCCCGGAGCCGAAGAAGCGGCTTCTTCGCGCAAAGACGATTGTACCGCTCACAGTGCTCTCTTAGCGCCGCTTCTGCCGAAAGAAGCCCGGGAGCGGCGCTTAGCTCCGGAGAGGCTCGTAACTTCGTCTTTAGCGTCTTTTGTGGTCTACATCCTAGCAGAAAGCTTTTCCACTCAGTCTGGCAAGGAAAACCTGCGCCAGCGCAGAAAACATCTCCCATCGTGTTCTGGACGTTGCACGGAGGTCTGCCAAGTGTTTGCATAAAGAAATGAAAAGTTGTCCAAAATAACTTCCTATCGAATGTTCATGTGATTGGAAAGGTCAGGAAAGTGTAAGGTACTGTTTTCTATCAGTTGGCAAGGTGCGCACACAAGCCCAGTGTTGTACAGCTTCCTTCTTCACCTTTCCGATGCTGCCGCTCTCTCCGGCTCCCGGAGCCGAAGAAGCGGCTTCTTCGCGCAAAGACGATTGTACCGCTCACAGTGCTCTCTTAGCGCCGCTTCTGCCGAAAGAAGCCCGGGAGCGGTGCTTAGCTCCGGAGAGCATCGTCCCTTCGTCTTTAGCGTCTTTTGTGGTCTACATCCTAGCAGAAAGCTTTTCCACTCTGTCTGGCAAGGAAAACCTGCGCCAGCACAGAAAACATCTCCCTTCGTGTTCTGGACGTTGTACGGAGGTCTGCCAAGTGTTTGAAAGAAACAAAGAAAAGTTGTCCAAAACAGCTTCCAATCGAATATTCATGTGATTGGAAAAGTCAGGAAAGTGGTAAGGTACTGTTTTCTATCAGTTGGCAAGCTGCGCACACAATCCCAGTGTTGTACAGCTTCCTTCTTCACCTTTCCGATGCTGCCGCTCTCTCCGGCTCCCGGAGCCGAAGAAGCGGCTTCTTCGCGCAAAGACGATTGTACCGCTCACAGTGCTCTCTTAGCGCCGCTTCTGCCGAAAGAAGCCCGGGAGCGGTGCTTAGCTCCGGAGAGCCTCGTACCTTCGTCTTTAGCGTCTTTTGTGGTCTACATCCTAGCAGAAAGCTTTTCCACTCTGTCTGGCAAGGAAAACATGCGGAACACAGAAAACATCTCCCATCGTGTTCTGGACGTTGCACGGAGGTCTGCCAAGTGTTTGCATAAAGAAATGAAAAGTTGTCCAAAATAACTTCCTATCGAATGTTCATGTGATTGGAAAAGTCAGGAAAGTGGTAAGGTACTGTTTTCTATCAGTTGGCAAGCTGCGCACACAAGCCCAGTGTTGTACAGCTTCCTTCTTCACCTTTCCGATGCTGCCGCTCTCTCCGGCTCCCGGAGCCGAAGAAGCGGCTTCTTCGCGCAAAGACGATTGTACCGCTCACAGTGCTCTCTTAGCGCGGCTTCTGCCGAAAGAAGCCCGGGAGCGGCGCTTAGCTCCGGAGAGCATCGTACCTTCGTCTTTAGCGTCTTTTGTGGTCTACATCCTAGCAGAAAGCTTTTCCACTCAGTCTGGCAAGGAAAACCTGCGCCAGCGCAGGAAACATCTCCCATCGTGTTCTGGACGTTGCACGGAGGTCTGCCAAGTGTTTGCATAAAGAAATGAAAAGTTGTCCAAAATAACTTCCTATCGAATGTTCATGTGATTGGAAAAGTCAGGAAAGTGTAAGGTACTGTTTTCTATCAGTTGGCAAGCTGCGCACACAATCCCAGTGTTGTACAGCTTCCTTCTTCACCTTTCCGATGCTGCCGCTCTCTCCGGCTCCCGGAGCCGAAGAAGCGGCTTCTTCGCGCAAAGACGATTGTACCGCTCACAGTGCTCTCTTAGCGCGGCTTCTGCCGAAAGAAGCCCGGGAGCGGCGCTTAGCTCCGGAGAGCATCGTACCTTCGTCTTTAGCGTCTTTTGTGGTCTACATCCTAGCAGAAAGCTTTTCCACTCAGTCTGGCAAGGAAAACCTGCGCCAGCGCAGGAAACATCTCCCATCGTGTTCTGGACGTTGCACGGAGGTCTGCCAAGTGTTTGCATAAAGAAATGAAAAGTTGTCCAAAATAACTTCCTATCGAATGTTCATGTGATTGGAAAAGTCAGGAAAGTGTAAGGTACTGTTTTCTATCAGTTGGCAAGCTGCGCACACAAGCCCAGTGTTGTACAGCTTCCTTCTTCACCTTTCCGATGCTGCCGCTCTCTCCGGCTCCCGGAGCCGAAGAAGCGGCTTCTTCGCGCAAAGACGATTGTACCGCTCACAGTGCTCTCTTAGCGCGGCTTCTGCCGAAAGAAGCCCGGGAGCGGCGCTTAGCTCCGGAGAGCATCGTACCTTCGTCTTTAGCGTCTTTTGTGGTCTACATCCTAGCAGAAAGCTTTTCCACTCAGTCTGGCAAGGAAAACCTGCGCCAGCACAGGAAACATCTCCCATCGCGTTCTGGACGTTGCACGGAGGTCTGCCAAGTGTTTGCATAAAGAAATGAAAAGTTGTCCAAAATAACTTCCTATCGAATGTTCATGTGATTGGAAAAGTCAGGAAAGTGGTAAGGTACTGTTTTCTATCAGTTGGCAAGCTGCGCACACAATCCCAGTGTTGTACAGCTTCCTTCTTCACCTTTCCGATGCTGCCGCTCTCTCCGGCTCCCGGAGCCGAAGAAGCGGCTTCTTCGCGCAAAGACGATTGTACCGCTCACAGTGCTCTCTTAGCGCCGCTTCTGCCGAAAGAAGCCCGGGAGCGGTGCTTAGCTCCGGAGAGCCTCGTACCTTCGTCTTTAGCGTCTTTTGTGGTCTACATCCTAGCAGAAAGCTTTTCCACTCAGTCTGGCAAGGAAAACCTGCGCCAGCGCAGAAAACATCTCCCATCGTGTTCTGGACGTTGCACGGAGGTCTGCCAAGTGTTTGCATAAAGAAATGAAAAGTTGTCCAAAATAACTTCCTATCGAATGTTCATGTGATTGGAAAAGTCAGGAAAGTGGTAAGGTACTGTTTTCTATCAGTTGGCAAGCTGCGCACACAATCCCAGTGTTGTACAGCTTCCTTCTTCACCTTTCCGATGCTGCCGCTCTCTCCGGCTCCCGGAGCCGAAGAAGCGGCTTCTTCGCGCAAAGACGATTGTACCGGTCACAGTGCTCTCTTAGCGCCGCTTCTGCCGAAAGAAGCCCGGGAGCGGTGCTTAGCTCCGGAGAGCCTCGTACCTTCGTCTTTAGCGTCTTTTGTGGTCTACATCCTAGCAGAAAGCTTTTCCACTCTGTCTGGCAAGGAAAACATGCGGAACACAGGAAACATCTCCCATCGTGTTCTGGACGTTGCACGGAGGTCTGCCAAGTGTTTGCATAAAGAAATGAAAAGTTGTCCAAAATAACTTCCTATCGAATGTTCATGTGATTGGAAAAGTCAGGAAAGTGGTAAGGTACTGTTTTCTATCAGTTGGCAAGCTGCGCACACAAGCCCAGTGTTGTACAGCTTCCTTCTTCACCTTTCCGATGCTGCCGCTCTCTCCGGCTCCCGGAGCCGAAGAAGCGGCTTCTTCGCGCAAAGACGATTGTACCGGTCACAGTGCTCTCTTAGCGCGGCTTCTGCCGAAAGAAGCCCGGGAGCGGCGCTTAGCTCCGGAGAGCATCGTACCTTCGTCTTTAGCGTCTTTTGTGGTCTACATCCTAGCAGAAAGCTTTTCCACTCAGTCTGGCAAGGAAAACCTGCGCCAGCGCAGGAAACATCTCCCATCGTGTTCTGGACGTTGCACGGAGGTCTGCCAAGTGTTTGCATAAAGAAATGAAAAGTTGTCCAAAATAACTTCCTATCGAATGTTCATGTGATTGGAAAAGTCAGGAAAGTGGTAAGGTACTGTTTTCTATCAGTTGGCAAGCTGCGCACACAATCCCAGTGTTGTACAGCTTCCTTCTTCACCTTTCCGATGCTGCCGCTCTCTCCGGCTCCCGGAGCCGAAGAAGCGGCTTCTTCGCGCAAAGACGATTGTACCGCTCACAGTGCTCTCTTAGCGCCGCTTCTGCCGAAAGAACCCCGGGAGCGGTGCTTAGCTCCGGAGAGCCTCGTACCTTCGTCTTTAGCGTCTTTTGTGGTCTACATCCTAGCAGAAAGCTTTTCCACTCTGTCTGGCAAGGATAACCTGCGCCAGCACAGAAAACATCTCCCATCGTGTTCTGGACGTTGTACGGAGGTCTGCCAAGTGTTTGCATAAAGAAATGAAAAGTTGTCCAAAATAACTTCCTATCGAATATTCATGTGATTGGAAAAGTCAGGAAAGTGGTAAGGTACTGTTTTCTATCAGTTGGCAAGCTGCGCACACAATCCCAGTGTTGTACAGCTTCCTTCTTCACCTTTCCGATGCTGCCGCTCTCTCCGGCTCCCGGAGCCGAAGAAGCGGCTTCTTCGCGCAAAGGCGATTGTACCGCTCACAGTGCTCTCTTAGCGCCGCTTCTGCCGAAAGAAGCCCGGGAGCGGTGCTTAGCTCCGGAGAGCCTCGTACCTTCGTCTTTAGCGTCTTTTGTGGTCTACATCCTAGCAGAAAGCTTTTCCACTCTGTCTGGCAAGGAAAACCTGCGCCAGCGCAGAAAACATCTCCCATCGTGTTCTGGACGTTGCACGGAGGTCTGCCAAGTGTTTGCATAAAGAAATGAAAAGTTGTCCAAAATAACTTCCTATCGAATGTTCATGTGATTGGAAAAGTCAGGAAAGTGGTAAGGTACTGTTTTCTATCAGTTGGCAAGCTGCGCACACAATCCCAGTGTTGTACAGCTTCCTTCTTCACCTTTCCGATGCTGCCGCTCTCTCCGGCTCCCGGAGCCGAAGAAGCGGCTTCTTCGCGCAAAGACGATTGTACCGCTCACAGTGCTCTCTTAGCGCGGCTTCTGCCGAAAGAAGCCCGGGAGCGGCGCTTAGCTCCGGAGAGCATCGTCCCTTCGTCTTTAGCGTCTTTTGTGGTCTACATCCTAGCAGAAAGCTTTTCCACTCTGTCTGGCAAGGAAAACCTGAGCCAGCGCAGAAAACATCTCCCATCGTGTTCTGGACGTTGTACGGAGGTCTGCCAAGTGTTTGAAAGAAACAAAGAAAAGTTGTCCAAAACAGCTACCAATCGAAGATTCATGTGATTGGAAACGTCAGGAAAGTGTAAGGTACTGTTTTCTATCAGTTGGCAAGCTGCGCACACAACCCCAGTGTTGTACAGCTTCCTTCTTCACCTTTCCGATGCTGCCGCTCTCTCCGGCTCCCGGAGCCGAAGAAGCGGCTTCTTCGCGCAAAGACGATTGTACCGCTCACAGTGCTCTCTTAGCGCCGCTTCTGCCGAAAGAACCCCGGGAGCGGTGCTTAGCTCCGGAGAGCCTCGTACCTTCGTCTTTAGCGTCTTTTGTGGTCTACATCCTAGCAGAAAGCTTTTCCACTCTGTCTGGCAAGGAAAACCTGCGCCAGCGCAGAAAACATCTCCCATCGGGTTCTGGACGTTGCACGGACGTCTGCCAAGTGTTTGCATAAAGAAATGAAAAGTTGTCCAAAATAACTTCCTATCGAATGTTCATGTGATTGGAAAAGTCAGGAAAGTGGTAAGGTACTGTTTTCTATCAGTTGGCAAGCTGCGCACACAATCCCAGTGTTGTACAGCTTCCTTCTTCACCTTTCCGATGCTGCCGCTCTCTCCGGCTCCCGGAGCCGAAGAAGCGGCTTCTTCGCGCAAAGACGATTGTACCGCTCACAGTGCTCTCTTAGCGCGGCTTCTGCCGAAAGAAGCCCGGGAGCGGCGCTTAGCTCCGGAGAGCATCGTCCCTTCGTCTTTAGCGTCTTTTGTGGTCTACATCCTAGCAGAAAGCTTTTCCACTCTGTCTGGCAAGGAAAACCTGCGCCAGCACAGAAAACATCTCCCATCGTGTTCTGGACGTTGTACAGAGGTCTGCCAAGTGTTTGACAAGAAGAGAAGAAAAGTTGTCCAAAACAGCTTCCAATCGAATATTCATGTGATTGGAAAAGTCAGGAAAGTGGTAAGGTACTGTTTTCTATCAGTTGGCAAGCTGCGCACACAATCCCAGTGTTGTACAGCTTCCTTCTTCACCTTTCCGATGCTGCCGCTCTCTCCGGCTCCCGGAGCCGAAGAAGCGGCTTCTTCGCGCAAAGGCGATTGTACCGCTCACAGTGCTCTCTTAGCGCCGCTTCTGCCGAAAGAAGCCCGGGAGCGGCGCTTAGCTCCGGAGAGCATCGTACCTTCGTCTTTAGCGTCTTTTGTGGTCTACATCCTAGCAGAAAGCTTTTCCACTCTGTCTGGCAAGGAAAACCTGCGCCAGCGCAGAAAACATCTCCCATCGTGTTCTGGACGTTGCACGGAGGTCTGCCAAGTGTTTGCATAAAGAAATGAAAAGTTGTCCAAAATAACTTCCTATCGAATGTTCATGTGATTGGAAAAGTCAGGAAAGTGTAAGGTACTGTTTTCTATCAGTTGGCAAGCTGCGCACACAATCCCAGTGTTGTACAGCTTCCTTCTTCACCTTTCCGATGCTGCCGCTCTCTCCGGCTCCCGGAGCCGAAGAAGCGGCTTCTTCGCGCAAAGGCGATTGTACCGCTCACAGTGCTCTCTTAGCGCGGCTTCTGCCGAAAGAAGCCCGGGAGCGGCGCTTAGCTCCGGAGAGCATCGTCCCTTCGTCTTTAGCGTCTTTTGTGGTCTACATCCTAGCAGAAAGCTTTTCCACTCAGTCTGGCAAGGAAAACCTGCGCCAGCGCAGGAAACATCTCCCATCGTGTTCTGGACGTTGCACGGAGGTCTGCCAAGTGTTTGCATAAAGAAATGAAAAGTTGTCCAAAATAACTTCCTATCGAATGTTCATGTGATTGGAAAAGTCAGGAAAGTGTAAGGTACTGTTTTCTATCAGTTGGCAAGCTGCGCACACAAGCCCAGTGTTGTACAGCTTCCTTCTTCACCTTTCCGATGCTGCCGCTCTCTCCGGCTCCCGGAGCCGAAGAAGCGGCTTCTTCGCGCAAAGACGATTGTACCGCTCACAGTGCTCTCTTAGCGCCGCTTCTGCCGAAAGAAGCCCGGGAGCGGTGCTTAGCTCCGGAGAGGCTCGTACCTTCGTCTTTAGCGTCTTTTGTGGTCTACATCCTAGCAGAAAGCTTTTCCACTCTGTCTGGCAAGGAAAACCTGCGCAAGCACAGAAAACATCTCCCATCGTGTTCTGGACGTTGCACGGATGTCTGCCAAGTGTTTGAAAGAAACAAAGAAAAGTTGTCCAAAACAGCTTCCAATCGAATATTCATGTGATTGGAAAAGTCAGGAAAGTGGTAAGGTACTGTTTTCTATCAGTTGGCAAGCTGCGCACACAATCCCAGTGTTGTACAGCTTCCTTCTTCACCTTTCCGATGTTGCCGCTCTCTCCGGCTCCCGGAGCCGAAGAAGCGGCTTCTTCGCGCAAAGACGATTGTACCTGTCACAGTGCTCTCTTAGCGCCGCTTCTGCCGAAAGAAGCCCGGGAGCGGCGCTTAGCTCCGGAGAGCCTCGTACCTTCGTCTTTAGCGTCTTTTGTGGTCTACATCCTAGCAGAAAGCTTTTCCACTCTGTCTGGCAAGGAAAACCTGCGCCAGCGCAGAAAACATCTCCCATCGTGTTCTGGACGTTGCACGGAGGTCTGCCAAGTGTTTGCATAAAGAAATGAAAAGTTGTCCAAAATAACTTCCTATCGAATGTTCATGTGATTGGAAAGGTCAGGAAAGTGTAAGGTACTGTTTTCTATCAGTTGGCAAGCTGCGCACACAATCCCAGTGTTGTACAGCTTCCTTCTTCACCTTTCCGATGCTGCCGCTCTCTCCGGCTCCCGGAGCCGAAGAAGCGGCTTCTTCGCGCAAAGACGATTGTACCGCTCACAGTGCTCTCTTAGCGCCGCTTCTGCCGAAAGAAGCCCGGGAGCGGCGCTTAGCTCCGGAGAGCATCGTACCTTCGTCTTTAGTGTCTTTTGTGGTCTACATCCTAGCAGAAAGCTTTTCCACTCTGTCTGGCAAGGAAAACCTGCGCCAGCGCAGAAAACATCTCCCATCGTGTTCTGGACGTTGCACGGAGGTCTGCCAAGTGTTTGCATAAAGAAATGAAAAGTTGTCCAAAATAACTTCCTATCGAATGTTCATGTGATTGGAAAAGTCAGGAAAGTGGTAAGGTACTGTTTTCTATCAGTTGGCAAGCTGCGCACACAACCCCAGTGTTGTACAGCTTCCTTCTTCACCTTTGCGATGCTGCCGTTCTCTCCGGCTCCCGGAGCCGAAGAAGCGGCTTCTTCGCGCAAAGACGATTGTACCGGTCACAGTGCTCTCTTAGCGCGGCTTCTGCCGAAAGAAGCCCGGGAGCGGTGCTTAGCTCCGGAGAGCCTCGTACCTTCGTCTTTAGCGTCTTTTGTGGTCTACATCCTAGCAGAAAGCTTTTCCACTCTGTCTGGCAAGGAAAACATGCGGAACACAGAAAACATCTCCCATCGTGTTCTGGACGTTGCACGGAGGTCTGCCAAGTGTTTGCATAAAGAAATGAAAAGTTGTCCAAAATAACTTCCTATCGAATGTTCATGTGATTGGAAAAGTCAGGAAAGTGGTAAGGTACTGTTTTCTATCAGTTGGCAAGGTGCGCACACAATCCCAGTGTTGTACAGCTTCCTTCTTCACCTTTCCGATGCTGCCGCTCTCTCCGGCTCCCGGAGCCGAAGAAGCGGCTTCTTCGCGCAAAGACGATTGTACGGCTCACAGTGCTCTCTTAGCGCCGCTTCTGCCGAATGAAGCCCGGGAGCGGCGCTTAACTGTGGAGAGCATCGTACCATCTTCTTTAGCGTCTTTTGTGGTCTACATCCTAGCAGAAAGCTTTTCCACTCTGTCTGGCAAGGAAAACCTGCGCCAGCGCAGAAAACATCTCCCATCGTGTTCTGGACGTTGCACGGAGGTCTGCCAAGTGTTTGCATAAAGAAATGAAAAGTTGTCCAAAATAACTTCCTATCGAATGTTCATGTGATTGGAAAGGTCAGGAAAGTGGTAAGGTACTGTTTTCTATCAGTTGGCAAGCTGCGCACACAATCCCAGTGTTGTACAGCTTCCTTCTTCACCTTTCCGATGCTGCCGCTCTCTCCGGCTCCCGGAGCCGAAGAAGCGGCTTCTTCGCGCAAAGACGATTGTACCGCTCACAGTGCTCTCTTAGCGCGGCTTCTGCCGAAAGAAGCCCGGGAGCGGCGCTTAACTCCGGAGAGCATCGTCCCTTCGTCTTTAGCGTCTTTTGTGGTCTACATCCTAGCAGAAAGCTTTTCCACTCTGTCTGGCAAGGAAAACCTGCGCCAGCACAGAAAACATCTCCCATCGTGTTCTGGACGTTGTACGGAGGTCTGCCAAGTGTTTGAAAGAAACAAAGAAAAGTTGTCCAAAACAGCTACCAATCGAAGATTCATGTGATTGGAAACGTCAGGAAAGTGTAAGGTACTGTTTTCTATCAGTTGGCAAGCTGCGCACACAAGCCCAGTGTTGTACAGCTTCCTTCTTCACCTTTCCGATGCTGCCGCTCTCTCCGGCTCCCGGAGCCGAAGAAGCGCCTTCTTCGCGCAAAGACGATTGTACCGCTCACAGTGCTCTCTTAGCGCCGCTTCTGCCGAAAGAAGCCCGGGAGCGGTGCTTAGCTCCGGAGAGCCTCGTACCTTCGTCTTTAGCGTCTTTTGTGGTCTACATCCTAGCAGAAAGCTTTTCCACTCAGTCTGGCAAGGAAAACCTGCGCCAGCGCAGAAAACATCTCCCATCGTGTTCTGGACGTTGCACGGAGGTCTGCCAAGTGTTTGCATAAAGAAATGAAAAGTTGTCCAAAATAACTTCCTATCGAATGTTCATGTGATTGGAAAAGTCAGGAAAGTGGTAAGGTACTGTTTTCTATCAGTTGGCAAGCTGCGCACACAATCCCAGTGTTGTACAGCTTCCTTCTTCACCTTTCCGATGCTGCCGCTCTCTCCGGCTCCCGGAGCCGAAGAAGCGGCTTCTTCGCGCAAAGACGATTGTACCGGTCACAGTGCTATCTTAGCGCCGCTTCTGCCGAAAGAAGCCCGGGAGCGGTGCTTAGCTCCGGAGAGCCTCGTACCTTCGTCTTTAGCGTCTTTTGTGGTCTACATCCTAGCAGAAAGCTTTTCCACTCTGTCTGGCAAGGAAAACATGCGGAACACAGAAAACATCTCCCATCGTGTTCTGGACGTTGCACGGAGGTCTGCCAAGTGTTTGCATAAAGAAATGAAAAGTTGTCCAAAATAACTTCCTATCGAATGTTCATGTGATTGGAAAAGTCAGGAAAGTGGTAAGGTACTGTTTTCTATCAGTTGGCAAGCTGCGCACACAAGCCCAGTGTTGTACAGCTTCCTTCTTCACCTTTCCGATGCTGCCGCTCTCTCCGGCTCCCGGAGCCGAAGAAGCGGCTTCTTCGCGCAAAGACGATTGTACCGCTCACAGTGCTCTCTTAGCGCGGCTTCTGCCGAAAGAAGCCCGGGAGCGGCGCTTAGCTCCGGAGAGCATCGTACCTTCGTCTTTAGCGTCTTTTGTGGTCTACATCCTAGCAGAAAGCTTTTCCACTCAGTCTGGCAAGGAAAACCTGCGCCAGCGCAGGAAACATCTCCCATCGTGTTCTGGACGTTGCACGGAGGTCTGCCAAGTGTTTGCATAAAGAAATGAAAAGTTGTCCAAAATAACTTCCTATCGAATGTTCATGTGATTGGAAAAGTCAGGAAAGTGGTAAGGTACTGTTTTCTATCAGTTGGCAAGCTGCGCACACAATCCCAGTGTTGTACAGCTTCCTTCTTCACCTTTCCGATGCTGCCGCTCTCTCCGGCTCCCGGAGCCGAAGAAGCGGCTTCTTCGCGCAAAGACGATTGTACCGCTCACAGTGCTCTCTTAGCGCCGCTTCTGCCGAAAGAAGCCCGGGAGCGGTGCTTAGCTCCGGAGAGCCTCGTACCTTCGTCTTTAGCGTCTTTTGTGGTCTACATCCTAGCAGAAAGCTTTTCCACTCTGTCTGGCAAGGATAACCTGCGCCAGCACAGAAAACATCTCCCATCGTGTTCTGGACGTTGTACGGAGGTCTGCCAAGTGTTTGACAAGAAGAGAAGAAAAGTTGTCCAAAACAGCTTCCAATCGAATATTCATGTGATTGGAAAAGTCAGGAAAGTGGTAAGGTACTGTTTTCTATCAGTTGGCAAGCTGCGCACACAATCCCAGTGTTGTACAGCTTCCTTCTTCACCTTTCCGATGCTGCCGCTCTCTCCGGCTCCCGGAGCCGAAGAAGCGGCTTCTTCGCGCAAAGACGATTGTACCGCTCACAGTGCTCTCTTAGCGCCGCTTCTGCCGAAAGAAGCCCGGGAGCGGCGCTTAGCTCCGGAGAGCATCGTACCTTCGTCTTTAGCGTCTTTTGTGGTCTACATCCTAGCAGAAAGCTTTTCCACTCTGTCTGGCAAGGAAAACCTGCGCCAGCGCAGAAAACATCTCTCATCGTGTTCTGGACGTTGCACGGAGGTCTGCCAAGTGTTTGCATAAAGAAATGAAAAGTTGTCCAAAATAACTTCCTATCGAATGTTCATGTGATTGGAAAGGTCAGGAAAGTGTAAGGTACTGTTTTCTATCAGTTGGCAAGCTGCGCACACAATCCCAGTGTTGTACAGCTTCCTTCTTCACCTTTCCGATGCTGCCGCTCTCTCCGGCTCCCGGAGCCGAAGAAGCAGCTTCTTCGCGCAAAGACGATTGTACCACTCACAGTGCTCTCTTAGCGCCGCTTCTGCCGAAAGAAGCCCGGGAGCGGTGCTTAGCTCCGGAGAGCATCGTCCCTTCGTCTTTAGCGTCTTTTGTGGTCTACATCCTAGCAGAAAGCTTTTCCACTCTGTCTGGAAAGGAAAACCTGCGCCAGCACAGAAAACATCTCCCTTCGTGTTCTGGACGTTGTACGGAGGTCTGCCAAGTGTTTGAAAGAAACAAAGAAAAGTTGTCCAAAACAGCTTCCAATCGAATATTCTGTGATTGGAAACGTCAGGAAAGTGTAAGGTACTGTTTTCTATCAGTTGGCAAGCTGCGCACACAATCCCAGTGTTGTACAGCTTCCTTCTTCACCTTTCCGATGCTGCCGCTCTCTCCGGCTCCCGGAGCCGAAGAAGCGGCTTCTTCGCGCAAAGACGATTGTACCGCTCACAGTGCTCTCTTAGCGCCGCTTCTGCCGAAAGAAGCCCGGGAGCGGTGCTTAGCTCCGGAGAGCCTCGTACCTTCGTCTTTAGCGTCTTTTGTGGTCTACATCCTAGCAGAAAGCTTTTCCACTCAGTCTGGCAAGGAAAACCTGCGCCAGCGCAGAAAACATCTCCCATCGTGTTCTGGACGTTGCACGGAGGTCTGCCAAGTGTTTGCATAAAGAAATGAAAAGTTGTCCAAAATAACTTCCTATCGAATGTTCATGTGATTGGAAAAGTCAGGAAAGTGGTAAGGTACTGTTTTCTATCAGTTGGCAAGGTGCGCACACAAGCCCAGTGTTGTACAGCTTCCTTCTTCACCTTTCCGATGCTGCCGCTCTCTCCGGCTCCCGGAGCCGAAGAAGCGGCTTCTTCGCGCAAAGACGATTGTACCGCTCACAGTGCTCTCTTAGCGCCGCTTCTGCCGAAAGAAGCCCGGGAGCGGTGCTTAGCTCCGGAGAGCCTCGTACCTTCGTCTTTAGCGTCTTTTGTGGTCTACATCCTAGCAGAAAGCTTTTCCACTCTGTCTGGCAAGGAAAACATGCGCCAGCGCAGAAAACATCTCCCATCGTGTTTTGGACGTTGCACGGAGGTCTGCCAAGTGTTTGAAAGAAACAAAGAAAAGTTGTCCAAAACAGCTTCCAATCGAATATTCATGTGATTGGAAAAGTCAGGAAAGTTGTAAGGTACTGTTTTCTATCAGTTGGCAAGCTGCGCACACAATCCCAGTGTTGTACAGCTTCCTTCTTCACCTTTCCGATGCTGCCGCTCTCTCCGGCTCCCGGAGCCGAAGAAGCGGCTTCTTCGCGCAAAGACGATTGTACCTGTCACAGTGCTCTCTTAGCGCCGCTTCTGCCGAAAGAAGCCCGGGAGCGGCGCTTAGCTCCGGAGAGCATCGTACCTTCGTCTTTAGCGTCTTTTGTGGTCTACATCCTAGCAGAAAGCTTTTCCACTCTGTCTGGCAAGGAAAACCTGCGCCAGCGCAGAAAACATCTCTCATCGTGTTCTGGACGTTGCACGGAGGTCTGCCAAGTGTTTGCATAAAGAAATGAAAAGTTGTCCAAAATAACTTCCTATCGGATGTTCATGTGATTGGAAAGGTCAGGAAAGTGTAAGGTACTGTTTTCTATCAGTTGGCAAGCTGCGCACACAATCCCAGTGTTGTACAGCTTCCTTCTTCACCTTTCCGATGCTGCCGCTCTCTCCGGCTCCCGGAGCCGAAGAAGCGGCTTCTTCGCGCAAAGACGATTGTACCGCTCACAGTGCTCTCTTAGCGCCGCTTCTGCCGAAAGAAGCCCGGGAGCGGTGCTTAGCTCCGGAGAGCATCGTCCCTTCGTCTTTAGCGTCTTTTGTGGTCTACATCCTAGCAGAAAGCTTTTCCACTCTGTCTGGAAAGGAAAACCTGCGCCAGCACAGAAAACATCTCCCTTCGTGTTCTGGACGTTGTACGGAGGTCTGCCAAGTGTTTGAAAGAAACAAAGAAAAGTTGTCCAAAACAGCTTCCAATCGAATATTCTGTGATTGGAAACGTCAGGAAAGTGTAAGGTACTGTTTTCTATCAGTTGGCAAGCTGCGCACACAATCCCAGTGTTGTACAGCTTCCTTCTTCACCTTTCCGATGCTGCCGCTCTCTCCGGCTCCCGGAGCCGAAGAAGCGGCTTCTTCGCGCAAAGACGATTGTACCGCTCACAGTGCTCTCTTAGCGCCGCTTCTGCCGAAAGAAGCCCGGGAGCGGTGCTTAGCTCCGGAGAGCCTCGTACCTTCGTCTTTAGCGTCTTTTGTGGTCTACATCCTAGCAGAAAGCTTTTCCACTCAGTCTGGCAAGGAAAACCTGCGCCAGCGCAGAAAACATCTCCCATCGTGTTCTGGACGTTGCACGGAGGTCTGCCAAGTGTTTGCATAAAGAAATGAAAAGTTGTCCAAAATAACTTCCTATCGAATGTTCATGTGATTGGAAAAGTCAGGAAAGTGGTAAGGTACTGTTTTCTATCAGTTGGCAAGCTGCGCACACAATCCCAGTGTTGTACAGCTTCCTTCTTCACCTTTCCGATGCTGCCGCTCTCTCCGGCTCCCGGAGCCGAAGAAGCGGCTTCTTCGCGCAAAGACGATTGTACCGCTCACAGTGCTCTCTTAGCGCCGCTTCTGCTGAAAGAAGCCCGGGAGCGGTGCTTAGCTCCGGAGAGCCTCGTACCTTCGTTTTTAGCGTCTTTTGTGGTCTACATCCTAGCAGAAAGCTTTTCCACTCTGTCTGGCAAGGAAAACATGCGCCAGCGCAGAAAACATCTCCCATCGTGTTTTGGACGTTGCACGGAGGTCTGCCAAGTGTTTGAAAGAAACAAAGAAAAGTTGTCCAAAACAGCTTCCAATCGAATGTTCATGTGATTGGAAAAGTCAGGAAAGTGGTAAGGTACTGTTTTCTATCAGTTGGCAAGCTGCGCACACAATCCCAGTGTTGTACAGCTTCCTTCTTCACCTTTCCGATGCTGCCGCTCTCTCCGGCTCCCGGAGCCGAAGAAGCGGCTTCTTCGCGCAAAGACGATTGTACCGCTCACAGTGCTCTCTTAGCGCCGCTTCTGCCGAAAGAAGCCCGGGAGCGGCGCTTAGCTCCGGAGAGCATCGTCCCTTCGTCTTTAGCGTCTTTTGTGGTCTACATCCTAGCAGAAAGCTTTTCCACTCTGTCTGGCAAGGAAAACCTGCGCCAGCACAGAAAACATCTCCCATCGTGTTCTGGACGTTGTACGGAGGTCTGCCAAGTGTTTGACAAGAAGAGAAGAAAAGTTGTCCAAAACAGCTTCCAATCGAATATTCATGTGATTGGAAAAGTCAGGAAAGTGGTAAGGTACTGTTTTCTATCAGTTGGCAAGCTGCGCACACAATCCCAGTGTTGTACAGCTTCCTTCTTCACCTTTCCGATGCTGCCGCTCTCTCCGGCTCCCGGAGCCGAAGAAGCGGCTTCTTCGCGCAAAGACGATTGTACCGCTCACAGTGCTCTCTTAGCGCCGCTTCTGCCGAAAGAAGCCCGGGAGCGGCGCTTAGCTCCGGAGAGCATCGTACCTTCGTCTTTAGCGTCTTTTGTGGTCTACATCCTAGCAGAAAGCTTTTCCACTCTGTCTGGCAAGGAAAACCTGCGCCAGCGCAGAAAACATCTCCCATCGTGTTCTGGACGTTGCACGGAGGTCTGCCAAGTGTTTGCATAAAGAAATGAAAAGTTGTCCAAAATAACTTCCTATCGAATGTTCATGTGATTGGAAAGGTCAGGAAAGTGTAAGGTACTGTTTTCTATCAGTTGGCAAGCTGCGCACACAATCCCAGTGTTGTACAGCTTCCTTCTTCACCTTTCCGATGCTGCCGCTCTCTCCGGCTCCCGGAGCCGAAGAAGCGGCTTCTTCGCGCAAAGACGATTGTACCGCTCACAGTGCTCTCTTAGCGCCGCTTCTGCCGAAAGAAGCCCGGGAGCGGTGCTTAGCTCCGGAGAGCATCGTCCCTTCGTCTTTAGCGTCTTTTGTGGTCTACATCCTAGCAGAAAGCTTTTCCACTCAGTCTGGCAAGGAAAACCTGCGCCAGCACAGAAAACATCTCCCTTCGTGTTCTGTACGTTGTACGGAGGTCTGCCAAGTGTTTGAAAGAAACAAAGAAAAGTTGTCCAAAACAGCTTCCAATCGAAGATTCATGTGATTGGAAACGTCAGGAAAGTGTAAGGTACTGTTTTCTATCAGTTGGCAAGCTGCGCACACAAGCCCAGTGTTGTACAGCTTCCTTCTTCACCTTTCCGATGCTGCCGCTCTCTCCGGCTCCCGGAGCCGAAGAAGCGGCTTCTTCGCGCAAAGACGATTGTACCGCTCACAGTGCTCTCTTAGCGCCGCTTCTGCCGAAAGAAGCCCGGGAGCGGTGCTTAGCTCCGGAGAGCCTCGTACCTTCGTCTTTAGCGTCTTTTGTGGTCTACATCCTAGCAGAAAGCTTTTCCACTCTGTCTGGCAAGGAAAACCTGCGCCAGCGCAGAAAACATCTCCCATCGTGTTCTGGACGTTGCACGGACGTCTGCCAAGTGTTTGCATAAAGAAATGAAAAGTTGTCCAAAATAACTTCCTATCGAATGTTCATGTGATTGGAAAAGTCAGGAAAGTGGTAAGGTACTGTTTTCTATCAGTTGGCAAGCTGCGCACACAATCCCAGTGTTGTACAGCTTCCTTCTTCACCTTTCCGATGCTGCCGCTCTCTCCGGCTCCCGGAGCCGAAGAAGCGGCTTCTTCGCGCAAAGACGATTGTACCGCTCACAGTGCTCTCTTAGCGCCGCTTCTGCCGAAAGAAGCCCGGGAGCGGCGCTTAGCTCCGGAGAGCATCGTACCTTCGTCTTTAGCGTCTTTTGTGGTCTACATCCTAGCAGAAAGCTTTTCCACTCAGTCTGGCAAGGAAAACCTGCGCCAGCGCAGAAAACATCTCCCATCGTGTTCTGGACGTTGCACGGAGGTCTGCCAAGTGTTTGCATAAAGAAATGAAAAGTTGTCCAAAATAACTTCCTATCGAATGTTCATGTGATTGGAAAGGTCAGGAAAGTGTAAGGTACTGTTTTCTATCAGTTGGCAAGCTGCGCACACAATCCCAGTGTTGTACAGCTTCCTTCTTCACCTTTCCGATGCTGCCGCTCTCTCCGGCTCCCGGAGCCGAAGAAGCGGCTTCTTCGCGCAAAGACGATTGTACCGCTCACAGTGCTCTCTTAGCGCCGCTTCTGCCGAAAGAAGCCCGGGAGCGGTGCTTAGCTCCGGAGAGCATCGTCCCTTCGTCTTTAGCGTCTTTTGTGGTCTACATCCTAGCAGAAAGCTTTTCCACTCTGTCTGGCAAGGAAAACCTGCGCCAGCACAGAAAACATCTCCCTTCGTGTTCTGGACGTTGTACGGAGGTCTGCCAAGTGTTTGAAAGAAACAAAGAAAAGTTGTCCAAAACAGCTTCCAATCGAATATTCTGTGATTGGAAACGTCAGGAAAGTGTAAGGTACTGTTTTCTATCAGTTGGCAAGCTGCGCACACAATCCCAGTGTTGTACAGCTTCCTTCTTCACCTTTCCGATGCTGCCGCTCTCTCCGGCTCCCGGAGCCGAAGAAGCGGCTTCTTCGCGCAAAGACGATTGTACCGCTCACAGTGCTCTCTTAGCGCCGCTTCTGCCGAAAGAAGCCCGGGAGCGGTGCTTAGCTCCGGAGAGCCTCGTACCTTCGTCTTTAGCGTCTTTTGTGGTCTACATCCTAGCAGAAAGCTTTTCCACTCAGTCTGGCAAGGAAAACCTGCGCCAGCGCAGAAAATATCTCCCATCGTGTTCTGGACGTTGCACGGAGGTCTGCCAAGTGTTTGCATAAAGAAATGAAAAGTTGTCCAAAATAACTTCCTATCGAATGTTCATGTGATTGGAAAAGTCAGGAAAGTGGTAAGGTACTGTTTTCTATCAGTTGGCAAGGTGCGCACACAAGCCCAGTGTTGTACAGCTTCCTTCTTCACCTTTCCGATGCTGCCGCTCTCTCCGGCTCCCGGAGCCGAAGAAGCGGCTTCTTCGCGCAAAGACGATTGTACCGCTCACAGTGCTCTCTTAGCGCCGCTTCTGCCGAAAGAAGCCCGGGAGCGGTGCTTAGCTCCGGAGAGCCTCGTACCTTCGTCTTTAGCGTCTTTTGTGGTCTACATCCTAGCAGAAAGCTTTTCCACTCTGTCTGGCAAGGAAAACATGCGGAACACAGAAAACATCTCCCATCGTGTTCTGGACGTTGCACGGAGGTCTGCCAAGTGTTTGCATAAAGAAATGAAAAGTTGTCCAAAATAACTTCCTATCGAATGTTCATGTGATTGGAAAAGTCAGGAAAGTGGTAAGGTACTGTTTTCTATCAGTTGGCAAGCTGCGCACACAAGCCCAGTGTTGTACAGCTTCCTTCTTCACCTTTCCGATGCTGCCGCTCTCTCCGGCTCCCGGAGCCGAAGAAGCGGCTTCTTCGCGCAAAGACGATTGTACCGCTCACAGTGCTCTCTTAGCGCCGCTTCTGCCGAAAGAATCCCGGGAGCGGCGCTTAGCTCCGGAGAGCATCGTACCTTCGTCTTTAGCGTCTTTTGTGGTCTACATCCTAGCAGAAAGCTTTTCCAATCTGTCTGGCAAGGAAAACATGCGCCAGCGCAGAAAACATCTCCCATCGTGTTCTGGACGTTGCACGGAGGTCTGCCAAGTGTTTGAAAGAAACAAAGAAAAGTTGTCCAAAACAGCTTCCAATCGAATGTTCATGTGATTGGAAAAGTCAGGAAAGTGGTAAGGTACTGTTTTCTATCAGTTGGCAAGCTGCGCACACAATCCCAATGTTGTACAGCTTCCTTCTTCACCTTTCCGATGCTGCCGCTCTCTCCGGCTCCCGGAGCCGAAGAAGCGGCTTCTTCGCGCAAAGACGATTGTACCGCTCACAGTGCTCTCTTAGCGCCGCTTCTGCCGAAAGAAGCCCGGGAGCGGCGCTTAGCTCCGGAGAGCATCGTCCCTTCGTCTTTAGCGTCTTTTGTGGTCTACATCCTAGCAGAAAGCTTTTCCACTCTGTCTGGCAAGGAAAACCTGCGCCAGCACAGAAAACATCTCCCATCGTGTTCTGGACGTTGTACGGACGTCTGCCAAGTGTTTGACAAGAAGAGAAGAAAAGTTGTCCAAAACAGCTTCCAATCGAATATTCATGTGATTGGAAAAGTCAGGAAAGTGGTAAGGTACTGTTTTCTATCAGTTGGCAAGCTGCGCACACAATCCCAGTGTTGTACAGCTTCCTTCTTCACCTTTCCGATGCTGCCGCTCTCTCCGGCTCCCGGAGCCGAAGAAGCGGCTTCTTCGCGCAAAGACGATTGTACCGCTCACAGTGCTCTCTTAGCGCCGCTTCTGCCGAAAGAAGCCCGGGAGCGGCGCTTAGCTCCGGAGAGCATCGTACCTTCGTCTTTAGCGTCTTTTGTGGTCTACATCCTAGCAGAAAGCTTTTCCACTCTGTCTGGCAAGGAAAACCTGCGCCAGCGCAGAAACATCTCCCATCGTGTTCTGGACGTTGCACGGAGGTCTGCCAAGTGTTTGCATAAAGAAATGAAAAGTTGTCCAAAATAACTTCCTATCGAATGTTCATGTGATTGGAAAGGTCAGGAAAGTGTAAGGTACTGTTTTCTATCAGTTGGCAAGCTGCGCACACAATCCCAGTGTTGTACAGCTTCCTTCTTCACCTTTCCGATGCTGCCGCTCTCTCCGGCTCCCGGAGCCGAAGAAGCGGCTTCTTCGCGCAAAGACGATTGTACCGCTCACAGTGCTCTCTTAGCGCCGCTTCTGCCGAAAGAAGCCCGGGAGCGGTGCTTAGCTCCGGAGAGCATCGTCCCTTCGTCTTTAGCGTCTTTTGTGGTCTACATCCTAGCAGAAAGCTTTTCCACTCTGTCTGGCAAGGAAAACCTGCGCCAGCACAGAAAACATCTCCCTTCGTGTTCTGGACGTTGTACGGAGGTCTGCCAAGTGTTTGAAAGAAACAAAGAAAAGTTGTCCAAAACAGCTTCCAATCGAATATTCTGTGATTGGAAACGTCAGGAAAGTGTAAGGTACTGTTTTCTATCAGTTGGCAAGCTGCGCACACAATCCCAGTGTTGTACAGCTTCCTTCTTCACCTTTCCGATGCTGCCGCTCTCTCCGGCTCCCGGAGCCGAAGAAGCGGCTTCTTCGCGCAAAGACGATTGTACCGCTCACAGTGCTCTCTTAGCGCCGCTTCTGCCGAAAGAAGCCCGGGAGCGGTGCTTAGCTCCGGAGAGCCTCGTACCTTCGTCTTTAGCGTCTTTTGTGGTCTACATCCTAGCAGAAAGCTTTTCCACTCTGTCTGGCAAGGAAAACATGCGGAACACAGAAAACATCTCCCATCGTGTTCTGGACGTTGCACGGAGGTCTGCCAAGTGTTTGCATAAAGAAATGAAAAGTTGTCCAAAATAACTTCCTATCGAATGTTCATGTGATTGGAAAGGTCAGGAAAGTGTAAGGTACTGTTTTCTATCAGTTGGCAAGCTGCGCACACAATCCCAGTGTTGTACAGCTTCCTTCTTCACCTTTCCGATGCTGCCGCTCTCTCCGGCTCCCGGAGCCGAAGAAGCGGCTTCTTCGCGCAAAGACGATTGTACCGCTCACAGTGCTCTCTTAGCGCCGCTTCTGCCGAAAGAAGCCCGGGAGCGGTGCTTAGCTCCGGAGAGCATCGTCCCTTCGTCTTTAGCGTCTTTTGTGGTCTACATCCTAGCAGAAAGCTTTTCCACTCTGTCTGGCAAGGAAAACCTGCGCCAGCACAGAAAACATCTCCCTTCGTGTTCTGGACGTTGTACGGAGGTCTGCCAAGTGTTTGAAAGAAACAAAGAAAAGTTGTCCAAAACAGCTTCCAATCGAATATTCTGTGATTGGAAACGTCAGGAAAGTGTAAGGTACTGTTTTCTATCAGTTGGCAAGGTGCGCACACAAGCCCAGTGTTGTACAGCTTCCTTCTTCACCTTTCCGATGCTGCCGCTCTCTCCGGCTCCCGGAGCCGAAGAAGCGGCTTCTTCGCGCAAAGACGATTGTACCGCTCACAGTGCTCTCTTAGCGCCGCTTCTGCCGAAAGAAGCCCGGGAGCGGCGCTTAGCTCCGGAGAGCATCGTACCTTCGTCTTTAGCGTCTTTTGTGGTCTACATCCTAGCAGAAAGCTTTTCCACTCTGTCTGGCAAGGAAAACCTGCGCCAGCGCAGAAAACATCTCCCATCGTGTTCTGGACGTTGCACGGAGGTCTGCCAAGTGTTTGCATAAAGAAATGAAAAGTTGTCCAAAATAACTTCCTATCGAATGTTCATGTGATTGGAAAGGTCAGGAAAGTGTAAGGTACTGTTTTCTATCAGTTGGCAAGCTGCGCACACAATCCCAGTGTTGTACAGCTTCCTTCTTCACCTTTCCGATGCTGCCGCTCTCTCCGGCTCCCGGAGCCGAAGAAGCGGCTTCTTCGCGCAAAGACGATTGTACCGCTCACAGTGCTCTCTTAGCGCCGCTTCTGCCGAAAGAAGCCCGGGAGCGGTGCTTAGCTCCGGAGAGCATCGTCCCTTCGTCTTTAGCGTCTTTTGTGGTCTACATCCTAGCAGAAAGCTTTTCCACTCTGTCTGGCAAGGAAAACCTGCGCCAGCACAGAAAACATCTCCCTTCGTGTTCTGGACGTTGTACGGAGGTCTGCCAAGTGTTTGAAAGAAACAAAGAAAAGTTGTCCAAAACAGCTTCCAATCGAATATTCTGTGATTGGAAACGTCAGGAAAGTGTAAGGTACTGTTTTCTATCAGTTGGCAAGCTGCGCACACAATCCCAGTGTTGTACAGCTTCCTTCTTCACCTTTCCGATGCTGCCGCTCTCTCCGGCTCCCGGAGCCGAAGAAGCGGCTTCTTCGCGCAAAGACGATTGTACCGGTCACAGTGCTCTCTTAGCGCCGCTTCTGCCGAAAGAAGCCCGGGAGCGGTGCTTAGCTCCGGAGAGCCTCGTACCTTCGTCTTTAGCGTCTTTTGTGGTCTACATCCTAGCAGAAAGCTTTTCCACTCTGTCTGGCAAGGAAAACATGAGGAACACAGAAAACATCTCCCATCGTGTTCTGGACGTTGCACGGAGGTCTGCCAAGTGTTTGCATAAAGAAATGAAAAGTTGTCCAAAATAACTTCCTATCGAATGTTCATGTGATTGGAAAAGTCAGGAAAGTGGTAAGGTACTGTTTTCTATCAGTTGGCAAGGTGCGCACACAAGCCCAGTGTTGTACAGCTTCCTTCTTCACCTTTCCGATGCTGCCGCTCTCTCCGGCTCCCGGAGCCGAAGAAGCGGCTTCTTCGCGCAAAGACGATTGTACCGCTCACAGTGCTCTCTTAGCGCCGCTTCTGCCGAAAGAAGCCCGGGAGCGGTGCTTAGCTCCGGAGAGCCTCGTACCTTCGTCTTTAGCGTCTTTTGTGGTCTACATCCTAGCAGAAAGCTTTTCCACTCTGTCTGGCAAGGAAAACCTGCGCCAGCACAGAAAACATCTCCCATCGTGTTCTGGACGTTGCACGGAGGTCTGCCAAGTGTTTGCATAAAGAAATGAAAAGTTGTCCAAAATAACTTCCTATCGAATGTTCATGTGATTGGAAAAGTCAGGAAAGTGGTAAGGTACTGTTTTCTATCAGTTGGCAAGCTGCGCACACAAGCCCAGTGTTGTACAGCTTCCTTCTTCACCTTTCCGATGCTGCCGCTCTCTCCGGCTCCCGGAGCCGAAGAAGCGGCTTCTTCGCGCAAAGACGATTGTACCGCTCACAGTGCTCTCTTAGCGCCGCTTCTGCCGAAAGAAGCCCGGGAGCGGCGCTTAGCTCCGGAGAGCCTCGTACCTTCGTCTTTAGCGTCTTTTGTGGTCTACATCCTAGCAGAAAGCTTTTCCACTCTGTCTGGCAAGGAAAACATGCGCCAGCGCAGAAAACATCTCCCATCGTGTTCTGGACGTTGTACGGAGGTCTGCCAAGTGTTTGACAAGAAGAGAAGAAAAGTTGTCCAAAACAGCTTCCAATCGAATATTCATGTGATTGGAAAAGTCAGGAAAGTGGTAAGGTACTGTTTTCTATCAGTTGGCAAGCTGCGCACACAATCCCAGTGTTGTACAGCTTCCTTCTTCACCTTTCCGATGCTGCCGCTCTCTCCGGCTCCCGGAGCCGAAGAAGCGGCTTCTTCGCGCAAAGACGATTGTACCGCTCACAGTGCTCTCTTAGCGCCGCTTCTGCCGAAAGAAGCCCGGGAGCGGCGCTTAGCTCCGGAGAGCATCGTCCCTTCGTCTTTAGCGTCTTTTGTGGTCTACATCCTAGCAGAAAGCTTTTCCACTCTGTCTGGCAAGGAAAACCTGCGCCAGCGCAGAAAACATCTCCCATCGTGTTCTGGACGTTGCACGGAGGTCTGCCAAGTGTTTGCATAAAGAAATGAAAAGTTGTCCAAAATAACTTCCTATCGAATGTTCATGTGATTGGAAAAGTCAGGAAAGTGGTAAGGTACTGTTTTCTATCAGTTGGCAAGCTGCGCACACAATCCCAGTGTTGTACAGCTTCCTTCTTCACCTTTCCGATGCTGCCGCTCTCTCCGGCTCCCGGAGCCGAAGAAGCGGCTTCTTCGCGCAAAGACGATTGTACCGCTCACAGTGCTCTCTTAGCGCCGCTTCTGCCGAAAGAAGCCCGGGAGCGGTGCTTAGCTCCGGAGAGCATCGTCCCTTCGTCTTTAGCGTCTTTTGTGGTCTACATCCTAGCAGAAAGCTTTTCCACTCTGTCTGGCAAGGAAAACCTGCGCCAGCACAGAAAACATCTCCCTTCGTGTTCTGGACGTTGTACGGAGGTCTGCCAAGTGTTTGAAAGAAACAAAGAAAAGTTGTCCAAAACAGCTTCCAATCGAATATTCTGTGATTGGAAACGTCAGGAAAGTGTAAGGTACTGTTTTCTATCAGTTGGCAAGCTGCGCACACAATCCCAGTGTTGTACAGCTTCCTTCTTCACCTTTCCGATGCTGCCGCTCTCTCCGGCTCCCGGAGCCGAAGAAGCGGCTTCTTCGCGCAAAGACGATTGTACCGCTCACAGTGCTCTCTTAGCGCCGCTTCTGCCGAAAGAAGCCCGGGAGCGGTGCTTAGCTCCGGAGAGCCTCGTACCTTCGTCTTTAGCGTCTTTTGTGGTCTACATCCTAGCAGAAAGCTTTTCCACTCTGTCTGGCAAGGAAAACATGCGGAACACAGAAAACATCTCCCATCGTGTTCTGGACGTTGCATGGAGGTCTGCCAAGTGTTTGCATAAAGAAATGAAAAGTTGTCCAAAATAACTTCCTATCGAATGTTCATGTGATTGGAAAGGTCAGGAAAGTGTAAGGTACTGTTTTCTATCAGTTGGCAAGCTGCGCACACAATCCCAGTGTTGTACAGCTTCCTTCTTCACCTTTCCGATGCTGCCGCTCTCTCCGGCTCCCGGAGCCGAAGAAGCGGCTTCTTCGCGCAAAGACGATTGTACCGCTAACAGTGCTCTCTTAGCGCGGCTTCTGCCGAAAGAAGCCCGGGAGCGGCGCTTAGCTCCGGAGAGCCTCGTACCATCTTCTTTAGCGTCTTTTGTGGTCTACATCCTAGCAGAAAGCTTTTCCACTCAGTCTGGCAAGGAAAACCTGCGCCAGCACAGAAAACATCTCCCATCGTGTTCTGGACGTTGCACGGAGGTCTGCCAAGTGTTTGAAAGAAACAAAGAAAAGTTGTCCAAAACAGCTTCCAATCGAATGTTCATGTGATTGGAAAAGTCAGGAAAGTGGTAAGGTACTGTTTTCTATCAGTTGGCAAGCTGCGCACACAATCCCAGTGTTGTACAGCTTCCTTCTTCACCTTTCCGATGCTGCCGCTCTCTCCGGCTCCCGGAGCCGAAGAAGCGGCTTCTTCGCGCAAAGACGATTGTACCGCTCACAGTGCTCTCTTTCGCCGCTTCTGCCGAAAGAAGCCCGGGAGCGGTGCTTAGCTCCGGAGAGCATCGTACCTTCGTCTTTAGCGTCTTTTGTGGTCTACATCCTAGCAGAAAGCTTTTCCACTCTGTCTGGCAAGGAAAACATGCGGAACACAGAAAACATCTCCCATCGTGTTCTGGACGTTGCACGGAGGTCTGCCAAGTGTTTGCATAAAGAAATGAAAAGTTGTCCAAAATAACTTCCTATCGAATGTTCATGTGATTGGAAAAGTCAGGAAAGTGTAAGGTACTGTTTTCTATTAGTTGGCAAGCTGGCGCACACAAGCCCAGTGTTGTACAGCTTCCTTCTTCACCTTTCCGATGCTGCCGCTCTCTCCGGCTCCCGGAGCCGAAGAAGCGGCTTCTTCGCGCAAAGACGATTGTACCGCTCACAGTGCTCTCTTAGCGCCGCTTCTGCCGAAAGAAGCCCGGGAGCGGCGCTTAGCTCCGGAGAGCATCGTACCTTCGTCTTTAGCGTCTTTTGTGGTCTACATCCTAGCAGAAAGCTTTTCCACTCTGTCTGGCAAGGAAAACATGCGCCAGCGCAGAAAACATCTCCCATCGTGTTCTGGACGTTGCACGGAGGTCTGCCAAGTGTTTGCATAAAGAAATGAAAAGTTGTCCAAAATAACTTCCTATCGAATGTTCATGTGATTGGAAAAGTCAGGAAAGTGGTAAGGTACTGTTTTCTATCAGTTGGCAAGCTGCGCACACAAGCCCAGTGTTGTACAGCTTCCTTCTTCACCTTTCCGATGCTGCCGCTCTCTCCGGCTCCCGGAGCCGAAGAAGCGGCTTCTTCGCGCAAAGACGATTGTACCGCTCACAGTGCTCTCTTAGCGCGGCTTCTGCCGAAAGAAGCCCGGGAGCGGCGCTTAGCTCCGGAGAGCATCGTACCTTCGTCTTTAGCGTCTTTTGTGGTCTACATCCTAGCAGAAAGCTTTTCCACTCTGTCTGGCAAGGAAAACATGCGCCAGCGCAGAAAACATCTCCCATCGTGTTCTGGACGTTGCACGGAGGTCTGCCAAGTGTTTGACAAGAAGAGAAGAAAAGTTGTCCAAACCAGCTTCCAATCGAATATTCATGTGATTGGAAAAGTCAGGAGAGTAGTAAGGTACTGTTTTCTATCAGTTGGCAAGCTGCGCACACAATCCCAGTGTTGTACAGCTTCCTTCTTCACCTTTCCGATGCTGCCGCTCTCTCCGGCTCCCGGAGCCGAAGAAGCGGCTTCTTCGCGCAAAGACGATTGTACCGCTCACAGTGCTCTCTTAGCGCGGCTTCTGCCGAAAGAAGCCCGGGAGCGGTGCTTAGCTCCGGAGAGGCTCGTACCTTCGTCTTTAGCGTCTTTTGTGGTCTACATCCTAGCAGAAAGCTTTTCCACTCTGTCTGGCAAGGAAAACCTGCGCCAGCGCAGAAAACATCTCCCATCGTGTTCTGGACGTTGCACGGAGGTCTGCCAAGTGTTTGCATAAAGAAATGAAAAGTTGTCCAAAATAACTTCCTATCGAATGTTCATGTGATTGGAAACGTCAGGAAAGTGGTAAGGTACTGTTTTCTATCAGTTGGCAAGCTGCGCACACAATCCCAGTGTTGTACAGCTTCCTTCTTCACCTTTCCGATGCTGCCGCTCTCTCCGGCTCCCGGAGCCGAAGAAGCGGCTTCTTCGCGCAAACACGATTGTACCGCTCACAGTGCTCTCTTAGCGCCGCTTCTGCCGAAAGAAGCCCGGGAGCGGCGCTTAGCTCCGGAGAGCATCGTACCTTCGTCTTTAGCGTCTTTTGTGGTCTACATCCTAGCAGAAAGCTTTTCCACTCTGTCTGGCAAGGAAAACCTGCGCCAGCACAGAAAACATCTCCCATCGTGTTCTGGACGTTGCACGGAGGTCTGCCAAGTGTTTGAAAGAAACAAAGAAAAGTTGTCCAAAACAGCTTCCAATCGAATGTTCATGTGATTGGAAAAGTCAGGAAAGTGGTAAGGTACTGTTTTCTATCAGTTGGCAAGCTGCGCACACAATCCCAGTGTTGTACAGCTTCCTTCTTCACCTTTCCGATGCTGCCGCTCTCTCCGGCTCCCGGAGCCGAAGAAGCGGCTTCTTCGCGCAAAGACGATTGTACCGCTCACAGTGCTCTCTTAGCGCCGCTTCTGCCGAAAGAAGCCCGGGAGCGGCGCTTAGCTCCGGAGAGCATCGTCCCTTCGTCTTTAGCGTCTTTTGTGGTCTACATCCTAGCAGAAAGCTTTTCCACTCTGTCTGGCAAGGAAAACCTGCGCCAGCACAGAAAACATCTTCCATCGTGTTCTGGACGTTGTACGGAGGTCTGCCAAGTGTTTGACAAGAAGAGAAGAAAAGTTGTCCAAAACAGCTTCCAATCGAATATTCATGTGATTGGAAAAGTCAGGAAAGTTGTAAGGTACTGTTTTCTATCTGTTGGCAAGCTGCGCACACAATCCCAGTGTTGTACAGCTTCCTTCTTCACCTTTCCGATGTTGCCGCTCTCTCCGGCTCCCGGAGCCGAAGAAGCGGCTTCTTCGCGCAAAGACGATTGTACCGCTCACAGTGCTCTCTTAGCGCCGCTTCTGCCGAAAGAAGCCCGGGAGCGGCGCTTAGCTCCGGAGAGCATCGTACCTTCGTCTTTAGCGTCTTTTGTGGTCTACATCCTAGCAGAAAGCTTTTCCACTCAGTCTGGCAAGGAAAACCTGCGCCAGCGCAGAAAACATCTCCCATCGTGTTCTGGACGTTGCACGGAGGTCTGCCAAGTGTTTGCATAAAGAAATGAAAAGTTGTCCAAAATAACTTCCTATCGAATGTTCATGTGATTGGAAAGGTCAGGAAAGTGTAAGGTACTGTTTTCTATCAGTTGGCAAGCTGCGCACACAATCCCAGTGTTGTACAGCTTCCTTCTTCACCTTTCCGATGCTGCCGCTCTCTCCGGCTCCCGGAGCCGAAGAAGCGGCTTCTTCGCGCAAAGACGATTGTACCGCTCACAGTGCTCTCTTAGCGCCGCTTCTGCCGAAAGAAGCCCGGGAGCGGTGCTTAGCTCCGGAGAGCATCGTCCCTTCGTCTTTAGCGTTTTTTGTGGTCTACATCCTAGCAGAAAGCTTTTCCACTCTGTCTGGCAAGGAAAACCTGCGCCAGCACAGAAAACATCTCCCTTCGTGTTCTGGACGTTGTACGGAGGTCTGCCAAGTGTTTGAAAGAAACAAAGAAAAGTTGTCCAAAACAGCTTCCAATCGAATATTCTGTGATTGGAAACGTCAGGAAAGTGTAAGGTACTGTTTTCTATCAGTTGGCAAGCTGCGCACACAATCCCAGTGTTGTACAGCTTCCTTCTTCACCTTTCCGATGCTGCCGCTCTCTCCGGCTCCCGGAGCCGAAGAAGCGGCTTCTTCGCGCAAAGACGATTGTACCGCTCACAGTGCTCTCTTAGCGCCGCTTCTGCCGAAAGAAGCCCGGGAGCGGTGCTTAGCTCCGGAGAGCATCGTACCTTCGTCTTTAGCGTCTTTTGTGGTCTACATCCTAGCAGAAAGCTTTTCCACTCAGTCTGGCAAGGAAAACCTGCGCCAGCGCAGAAAACATCTCCCATCGTGTTCTGGACGTTGCACGGAGGTCTGCCAAGTGTTTGCATAAAGAAATGAAAAGTTGTCCAAAATAACTTCCTATCGAATGTTCATGTGATTGGAAAAGTCAGGAAAGTGGTAAGGTACTGTTTTCTATCAGTTGGCAAGCTGCGCACACAATCCCAGTGTTGTACAGCTTCCTTCTTCACCTTTCCGATGCTGCCGCTCTCTCCGGCTCCCGGAGCCGAAGAAGCGGCTTCTTCGCGCAAAGACGATTGTACCGCTCACAGTGCTCTCTTAGCGCGGCTTCTGCCGAAAGAAGCCCGGGAGCAGTGCTTAGCTCCGGAGAGCCTCGTACCTTCGTCTTTAGCGTCTTTTGTGGTCTACATCCTAGCAGAAAGCTTTTCCACTCTGTCTGGCAAGGAAAACCTGCGCCAGCGCAGAAAACATCTCCCATCGTGTTCTGGACGTTGCACGGCGGTCTGCCAAGTGTTTGCATAAAGAAATGAAAAGTTGTCCAAAATAACTTCCTATCGAATGTTCATGTGATTGGAAAAGTCAGGAAAGTGGTAAGGTACTGTTTTCTATCAGTTGGCAAGCTGCGCACACAAGCCCAGTGTTGTACAGCTTCCTTCTTCACCTTTCCGATGCTGCCGCTCTCTCCGGCTCCCGGAGCCGAAGAAGCGGCTTCTTCGCGCAAAGACGATTGTACCGCTCACAGTGCTCTCTTAGCGCCGCTTCTGCCGAAAGAAGCCCGGGAGCGGCGCTTAGCTCCGGAGAGCATCGTACCTTCGTCTTTAGCGTCTTTTGTGGTCTACATCCTAGCAGAAAGCTTTTCCACTCTGTCTGGCAAGGAAAACATGCGCCAGCGCAGAAAACATCTCCCATCGTGTTCTGGACGTTGCACGGAGGTCTGCCAAGTGTTTGAAAGAAACAAAGAAAAGTTGTCCAAAACAGCTTCCAATCGAATGTTCATGTGATTGGAAAAGTCAGGAAAGTGGTAAGGTACTGTTTTCTATCAGTTGGCAAGCTGCGCACACAATCCCAGTGTTGTACAGCTTCCTTCTTCACCTTTCCGATGCTGCCGCTCTCTCCGGCTCCCGGAGCCGAAGAAGCGGCTTCTTCGCGCAAAGACGATTGTACCGCTCACAGTGCTCTCTTAGCGCCGCTTCTGCCGAAAGAAGCCCGGGAGCGGCGCTTAGCTCCGGAGAGCATCGTCCCTTCGTCTTTAGCGTCTTTTGTGGTCTACATCCTAGCAGAAAGCTTTTCCACTCTGTCTGGCAAGGAAAACCTGCGCCAGCACAGAAAACATCTCCCATCGTGTTCTGGACGTTGTACGGAGGTCTGCCAAGTGTTTGACAAGAAGAGAAGAAAAGTTGTCCAAAACAGCTTCCAATCGAATATTCATGTGATTGGAAAAGTCAGGAAAGTGTAAGGTACTGTTTTCTATCAGTTGGCAAGCTGCGCACACAATCCCAGTGTTGTACAGCTTCCTTCTTCACCTTTCCGATGCTGCCGCTCTCTCCGGCTCCCGGAGCCGAAGAAGCGGCTTCTTCGCGCAAAGACGATTGTACCGCTCACAGTGCTCTCTTAGCGCCGCTTCTGCCGAAAGAAGCCCGGGAGCGGCGCTTAGCTCCGGAGAGCATCGTACCTTCGTCTTTAGCGTCTTTTGTGGTCTACATCCTAGCAGAAAGCTTTTCCACTCTGTCTGGCAAGGAAAACCTGCGCCAGCGCAGAAAACATCTCCCATCGTGTTCTGGACGTTGCACGGAGGTCTGCCAAGTGTTTGCATAAAGAAATGAAAAGTTGTCCAAAATAACTTCCTATCGAATGTTCATGTGATTGGAAAGGTCAGGAAAGTGTAAGGTACTGTTTTCTATCAGTTGGCAAGCTGCGCACACAATCCCAGTGTTGTACAGCTTCCTTCTTCACCTTTCCGATGCTGCCGCTCTCTCCGGCTCCCGGAGCCGAAGAAGCGGCTTCTTCGCGCAAAGACGATTGTACCTGTCACAGTGCTCTCTTAGCGCCGCTTCTGCCGAAAGAAGCCCGGGAGCGGTGCTTAGCTCCGGAGAGCATCGTCCCTTCGTCTTTAGCGTCTTTTGTGGTCTACATCCTAGCAGAAAGCTTTTCCACTCTGTCTGGCAAGGAAAACCTGCGCCAGCACAGAAAACATCTCCCTTCGCGTTCTGGACGTTGTACGGAGGTCTGCCAAGTGTTTGAAAGAAACAAAGAAAAGTTGTCCAAAACAGCTTCCAATCGAATATTCTGTGATTGGAAACGTCAGGAAAGTGTAAGGTACTGTTTTCTATCAGTTGGCAAGCTGCGCACACAATCCCAGTGTTGTACAGCTTCCTTCTTCACCTTTCCGATGCTGCCGCTCTCTCCGGCTCCCGGAGCCGAAGAAGCGGCTTCTTCGCGCAAAGGCGATTGTACCGCTCACAGTGCTCTCTTAGCGCCGCTTCTGCCGAAAGAAGCCCGGGAGCGGTGCTTAGCTCCGGAGAGCCTCGTACCTTCGTCTTTAGCGTCTTTTGTGGTCTACATCCTAGCAGAAAGCTTTTCCACTCTGTCTGGCAAGGAAAACATGCGGAACACAGAAAACATCTCCCATCGTGTTCTGGACGTTGCACGGAGGTCTGCCAAGTGTTTGCATAAAGAAATGAAAAGTTGTCCAAAATAACTTCCTATCGAATGTTCATGTGATTGGAAAGGTCAGGAAAGTGTAAGGTACTGTTTTCTATCAGTTGGCAAGCTGCGCACACAATCCCAGTGTTGTACAGCTTCCTTCTTCACCTTTCCGATGCTGCCGCTCTCTCCGGCTCCCGGAGCCGAAGAAGCGGCTTCTTCGCGCAAAGACGATTGTACCGCTCACAGTGCTCTCTTAGCGCGGCTTCTGCCGAAAGAAGCCCGGGAGCGGCGCTTAACTCCGGAGAGCCTCGTACCATCTTCTTTAGCGTCTTTTGTGGTCTACATCCTAGCAGAAAGCTTTTCCACTCAGTCTGGCAAGGAAAACTTGCGCCAGCACAGAAAACATCTCCCATCGTGTTCTGGACGTTGCACGGAGGTCTGCCAAGTGTTTGAAAGAAACAAAGAAAAGTTGTCCAAAACAGCTTCCAATCGAAGATTCATGTGATTGGAAAAGTCAGGAAAGTGGTAAGGTACTGTTTTCTATCAGTTGGCAAGCTGCGCACACAAGCCCAGTGTTGTACAGCTTCCTTCTTCACCTTTCCGATGCTGCCGCTCTCTCCGGCTCCCGGAGCCGAAGAAGCGGCTTCTTCGCGCAAAGACGATTGTACCGGTCACAGTGCTCTCTTAGCGCCGCTTCTGCCGAAAGAAGCCCGGGAGCGGTGCTTAGCTCCGGAGAGCATCGTACCTTCGTCTTTAGCGTCTTTTGTGGTCTACATCCTAGCAGAAAGCTTTTCCACTCTGTCTGGCAAGGAAAACATGCGGAACACAGAAAACATTTCCCATCGTGTTCTGGACGTTGCACGGAGGTCTGCCAAGTGTTTGCATGAAGAAATGAAAAGTTGTCCAAAATAACTTCCTATCGAATGTTCATGTGATTGGAAAAGTCAGGAAAGTGTAAGGTACTGTTTTCTATTAGTTGGCAAGCTGGCGCACACAAGCCCAGTGTTGTACAGCTTCCTTCTTCACCTTTCCGATGCTGCCGCTCTCTCCGGCTCCCGGAGCCGAAGAAGCGGCTTCTTCGCGCAAAGACGATTGTACCGCTCACAGTGCTCTCTTAGCGCCGCTTCTGCCGAAAGAAGCCCGGGAGCGGTGCTTAGCTCCGGAGAGCATCGTACCTTCGTCTTTAGCGTCTTTTGTGGTCTACATCCTAGCAGAAAGCTTTTCCACTCTGTCTGGCAAGGAAAACCTGCGCCAGCGCAGAAAACATCTCCCATCGTGTTCTGGACGTTGCACGGAGGTCTGCCAAGTGTTTGCATAAAGAAATGAAAAGTTGTCCAAAATAACTTCCTATCGAATGTTCATGTGATTGGAAAAGTCAGGAAAGTGGTAAGGTACTGTTTTCTATCAGTTGGCAAGCTGCGCACACAAGCCCAGTGTTGTACAGCTTCCTTCTTCACCTTTCCGATGCTGCCGCTCTCTCCGGCTCCCGGAGCCGAAGAAGCGGCTTCTTCGCGCAAACACGATTGTACCTGTCACAGTGCACTCTTAGCGCCGCTTCTGCCGAAAGAAGCCCGGGAGCGGCGCTTAGCTCCGGAGAGCATCGTACCTTCGTCTTTAGCGTCTTTTGTGGTCTACATCCTAGCAGAAAGCTTTTCCACTCTGTCTGGCAAGGAAAACCTGCGCCAGCACAGAAAACATCTCCCATCGTGTTCTGGACGTTGCACGGCGGTCTGCCAAGTGTTTGAAAGAAACAAAGAAAAGTTGTCCAAAACAGCTTCCAATCGAATGTTCATGTGATTGGAAAAGTCAGGAAAGTGGTAAGGTACTGTTTTCTATCAGTTGGCAAGCTGCGCACACAATCCCAGTGTTGTACAGCTTCCTTCTTCACCTTTCCGATGCTGCCGCTCTCTCCGGCTCCCGGAGCCGAAGAAGCGGCTTCTTCGCGCAAAGACGATTGTACCGCTCACAGTGCTCTCTTAGCGCCGCTTCTGCCGAAAGAAGCCCGGGAGCGGCGCTTAGCTCCGGAGAGCATCGTCCCTTCGTCTTTAGCGTCTTTTGTGGTCTACATCCTAGCAGAAAGCTTTTCCACTCTGTCTGGCAAGGAAAACCTGCGCCAGCACAGAAAACATCTCCCATCGTGTTCTGGACGTTGTACGGAGGTCTGCCAAGTGTTTGACAAGAAGAGAAGAAAAGTTGTCCAAAACAGCTTCCAATCGAATATTCATGTGATTGGAAAAGTCAGGAAAGTTGTAAGGTACTGTTTTCTATCAGTTGGCAAGCTGCGCACACAATCCCAGTGTTGTACAGCTTCCTTCTTCACCTTTCCGATGTTGCCGCTCTCTCCGGCTCCCGGAGCCGAAGAAGCGGCTTCTTCGCGCAAAGACGATTGTACCGCTCACAGTGCTCTCTTAGCGCCGCTTCTGCCGAAAGAAGCCCGGGAGCGGCGCTTAGCTCCGGAGAGCATCGTACCTTCGTCTTTAGCGTCTTTTGTGGTCTACATCCTAGCAGAAAGCTTTTCCACTCTGTCTGGCAAGGAAAACCTGCGCCAGCGCAGAAAACATCTCCCATCGTGTTCTGGACGTTGCACGGAGGTCTGCCAAGTGTTTGCATAAAGAAATGAAAAGTTGTCCAAAATAACTTCCTATCGAATGTTCATGTGATTGGAAAGGTCAGGAAAGTGTAAGGTACTGTTTTCTATCAGTTGGCAAGCTGCGCACACAATCCCAGTGTTGTACAGCTTCCTTCTTCACCTTTCCGATGCTGCCGCTCTCTCCGGCTCCCGGAGCCGAAGAAGCGGCTTCTTCGCGCAAAGACGATTGTACCGCTCACAGTGCTCTCTTAGCGCCGCTTCTGCCGAAAGAAGCCCGGGAGCGGTGCTTAGCTCCGGAGAGCATCGTCCCTTCGTCTTTAGCGTCTTTTGTGGTCTACATCCTAGCAGAAAGCTTTTCCACTCTGTCTGGCAAGGAAAACCTGCGCCAGCACAGAAAACATCTCCCTTCGTGTTCTGGACGTTGTACGGAGGTCTGCCAAGTGTTTGAAAGAAACAAAGAAAAGTTGTCCAAAACAGCTTCCAATCGAATATTCTGTGATTGGAAACGTCAGGAAAGTGTAAGGTACTGTTTTCTATCAGTTGGCAAGCTGCGCACACAATCCCAGTGTTGTACAGCTTCCTTCTTCACCTTTCCGATGCTGCCGCTCTCTCCGGCTCCCGGAGCCGAAGAAGCGGCTTCTTCGCGCAAAGACGATTGTACCGCTCACAGTGCTCTCTTAGCGCCGCTTCTGCCGAAAGAAGCCCGGGAGCGGTGCTTAGCTCCGGAGAGCCTCGTACCTTCGTCTTTAGCGTCTTTTGTGGTCTACATCCTAGCAGAAAGCTTTTCCACTCAGTCTGGCAAGGAAAACCTGCGCCAGCACAGAAAACATCTCCCATCGTGTTCTGGACGTTGCACGGAGGTCTGCCAAGTGTTTGCATAAAGAAATGAAAAGTTGTCCAAAACAGCTTCCAATCGAATGTTCATGTGATTGGAAAAGTCAGGAAAGTGGTAAGGTACTGTTTTCTATCAGTTGGCAAGCTGCGCACACAATCCCAGTGTTGTACAGCTTCCTTCTTCACCTTTCCGATGCTGCCGCTCTCTCCGGCTCCCGGAGCCGAAGAAGCGGCTTCTTCGCGCAAAGACGATTGTACCGCTCACAGTGCTCTCTTAGCGCCGCTTCTGCCGAAAGAAGCCCGGGAGCGGCGCTTAGCTCCGGAGAGCATCGTCCCTTCGTCTTTAGCGTCTTTTGTGGTCTACATCCTAGCAGAAAGCTTTTCCACTCTGTCTGGCAAGGAAAACCTGCGCCAGCACAGAAAACATCTCCCATCGTGTTCTGGACGTTGTACGGAGGTCTGCCAAGTGTTTGACAAGAAGAGAAGAAAAGTTGTCCAAAACAGCTTCCAATCGAATATTCATGTGATTGGAAAAGTCAGGAAAGTGGTAAGGTACTGTTTTCTATCAGTTGGCAAGCTGCGCACACAATCCCAGTGTTGTACAGCTTCCTTCTTCACCTTTCCGATGTTGCCGCTCTCTCCGGCTCCCGGAGCCGAAGAAGCGGCTTCTTCGCGCAAAGACGATTGTACCGCTCACAGTGCTCTCTTAGCGCCGCTTCTGCCGAAAGAAGCCCGGGAGCGGCGCTTAGCTCCGGAGAGCATCGTACCTTCGTCTTTAGCGTCTTTTGTGGTCTACATCCTAGCAGAAAGCTTTTCCACTCTGTCTGGCAAGGAAAACCTGCGCCAGCGCAGAAAACATCTCCCATCGTGTTCTGGACGTTGCACGGAGGTCTGCCAAGTGTTTGCATAAAGAAATGAAAAGTTGTCCAAAATAACTTCCTATCGAATGTTCATGTGATTGGAAAAGTCAGGAAAGTGTAAGGTACTGTTTTCTATCAGTTGGCAAGCTGCGCACACAATCCCAGTGTTGTACAGCTTCCTTCTTCACCTTTCCGATGCTGCCGCTCTCTCCGGCTCCCGGAGCCGAAGAAGCGGCTTCTTCGCGCAAAGACGATTGTACCGCTCACAGTGCTCTCTTAGCGCCGCTTCTGCCGAAAGAAGCCCGGGAGCGGTGCTTAGCTCCGGAGAGCATCGTCCCTTCGTCTTTAGCGTCTTTTGTGGTCTACATCCTAGCAGAAAGCTTTTCCACTCTGTCTGGCAAGGAAAACCTGCGCCAGCACAGAAAACATCTCCCTTCGTGTTCTGGACGTTGTACGGAGGTCTGCCAAGTGTTTGAAAGAAACAAAGAAAAGTTGTCCAAAACAGCTTCCAATCGAATATTCTGTGATTGGAAACGTCAGGAAAGTGTAAGGTACTGTTTTCTATCAGTTGGCAAGCTGCGCACACAAGCCCAGTGTTGTACAGCTTCCTTCTTCACCTTTCCGATGCTGCCGCTCTCTCCGGCTCCCGGAGCCGAAGAAGCGGCTTCTTCGCGCAAAGACGATTGTACCGCTCACAGTGCTCTCTTAGCGCCGCTTCTGCCGAAAGAAGCCCGGGAGCGGTGCTTAGCTCCGGAGAGCCTCGTACCTTCGTCTTTAGCGTCTTTTGTGGTCTACATCCTAGCAGAAAGCTTTTCCACTCAGTCTGGCAAGGAAAACCTGCGCCAGCGCAGAAAACATCTCCCATCGTGTTCTGGACGTTGCACGGAGGTCTGCCAAGTGTTTGCATAAAGAAATGAAAAGTTGTCCAAAATAACTTCCTATCGAATGTTCATGTGATTGGAAAAGTCAGGAAAGTGGTAAGGTACTGTTTTCTATCAGTTGGCAAGCTGCGCACACAATCCCAGTGTTGTACAGCTTCCTTCTTCACCTTTCCGATGCTGCCGCTCTCTCCGGCTCCCGGAGCCGAAGAAGCGGCTTCTTCGCGCAAAGACGATTGTACCGCTCACAGTGCTCTCTTAGCGCCGCTTCTGCCGAAAGAAGCCCGGGAGCGGTGCTTAGCTCCGGAGAGCCTCGTACCTTCGTCTTTAGCGTCTTTTGTGGTCTACATCCTAGCAGAAAGCTTTTCCACTCAGTCTGGCAAGGAAAACCTGCGCCAGCGCAGGAAACATCTCCCATCGTGTTCTGGACGTTGCACGGAGGTCTGCCAAGTGTTTGCATAAAGAAATGAAAAGTTGTCCAAAATAACTTCCTATCGAATGTTCATGTGATTGGAAAAGTCAGGAAAGTGGTAAGGTACTGTTTTCTATCAGTTGGCAAGGTGCGCACACAAGCCCAGTGTTGTACAGCTTCCTTCTTCACCTTTCCGATGCTGCCGCTCTCTCCGGCTCCCGGAGCCGAAGAAGCGGCTTCTTCGCGCAAAGACGATTGTACCGCTCACAGTGCTCTCTTAGCGCCGCTTCTGCCGAAAGAAGCCCGGGAGCGGTGCTTAGCTCCGGAGAGGCTCGTAACTTCGTCTTTAGCGTCTTTTGTGGTCTACATCCTAGCAGAAAGCTTTTCCACTCTGTCTGGCAAGGAAAACATGCGGAACACAGAAAACATCTCCCATCGTGTTCTGGACGTTGTACGGAGGTCTGCCAAGTGTTTGCATAAAGAAATGAAAAGTTGTCCAAAATAACTTCCTATCGAATGTTCATGTGATTGGAAAAGTCAGGAAAGTGGTAAGGTACTGTTTTCTATCAGTTGGCAAGCTGCGCACACAATCCCAGTGTTGTACAGCTTCCTTCTTCACCTTTCCGATGCTGCCGCTCTCTCCGGCTCCCGGAGCCGAAGAAGCGGCTTCTTCGCGCAAAGACGATTGTACCTGTCACAGTGCTCTCTTAGCGCCGCTTCTGCCGAAAGAAGCCCGGGAGCGGCGCTTAGCTCCGGAGAGCATCGTACCTTCGTCTTTAGTGTCTTTTGTGGTCTACATCCTAGCAGAAAGCTTTTCCACTCTGTCTGGCAAGGAAAACCTGCGCCAGCGCAGAAAACATCTCCCATCGTGTTCTGGACGTTGCACGGAGGTCTGCCAAGTGTTTGCATAAAGAAATGAAAAGTTGTCCAAAATAACTTCCTATCGAATGTTCATGTGATTGGAAAGGTCAGGAAAGTGTAAGGTACTGTTTTCTATCAGTTGGCAAGCTGCGCACACAATCCCAGTGTTGTACAGCTTCCTTCTTCACCTTTCCGATGCTGCCGCTCTCTCCGGCTCCCGGAGCCGAAGAAGCGGCTCCTTCGCGCAAAGACGATTGTACCGCTCACAGTGCTCTCTTAGCGCCGCTTCTGCCGAAAGAAGCCCGGGAGCGGTGCTTAGCTCCGGAGAGCATCGTCCCTTCGTCTTTAGCGTCTTTTGTGGTCTACATCCTAGCAGAAAGCTTTTCCACTCTGTCTGGCAAGGAAAACCTGCGCCAGCACAGAAAACATCTCCCTTCGTGTTCTGGACGTTGTACGGAGGTCTGCCAAGTGTTTGAAAGAAACAAAGAAAAGTTGTCCAAAACAGCTTCCAATCGAATATTCTGTGATTGGAAACGTCAGGAAAGTGTAAGGTACTGTTTTCTATCAGTTGGCAAGCTGCGCACACAATCCCAGTGTTGTACAGCTTCCTTCTTCACCTTTCCGATGCTGCCGCTCTCTCCGGCTCCCGGAGCCGAAGAAGCGGCTTCTTCGCGCAAAGACGATTGTACCGCTCACAGTGCTCTCTTAGCGCCGCTTCTGCCGAAAGAAGCCCGGGAGCGGTGCTTAGCTCCGGAGAGCCTCGTCCCTTCGTCTTTAGCGTCTTTTGTGGTCTACATCCTAGCAGAAAGCTTTTCCACTCAGTCTGGCAAGGAAAACCTGCGCCAGCGCAGAAAACATCTCCCATCGTGTTCTGGACGTTGCACGGAGGTCTGCCAAGTGTTTGCATAAAGAAATGAAAAGTTGTCCAAAATAACTTCCTATCGAATGTTCATGTGATTGGAAAAGTCAGGAAAGTGGTAAGGTACTGTTTTCTATCAGTTGGCAAGCTGCGCACACAATCCCAGTGTTGTACAGCTTCCTTCTTCACCTTTCCGATGCTGCCGCTCTCTCCGGCTCCCGGAGCCGAAGAAGCGGCTTCTTTGCGCAAAGACGATTGTACCGCTCACAGTGCTCTCTTAGCGCGGCTTCTGCCGAAAGAAGCCCGGGAGCGGCGCTTAACTCCGGAGAGCATCGTCCCTTCGTCTTTAGCGTCTTTTGTGGTCTACATCCTAGCAGAAAGCTTTTCCACTCTGTCTGGAAAGGAAAACCTGCGCCAGCACAGAAAACATCTCCCTTCGTGTTCTGGACGTTGTACGGAGGTCTGCCAAGTGTTTGAAAGAAACAAAGAAAAGTTGTCCAAAACAGCTTCCAATCGAATATTCTGTGATTGGAAACGTCAGGAAAGTGTAAGGTACTGTTTTCTATCAGTTGGCAAGCTGCGCACACAATGCCAGTGTTGTACAGCTTCCTTCTTCACCTTTCCGATGCTGCCGCTCTCTCCGGCTCCCGGAGCCGAAGAAGCGGCTTCTTCGCGCAAAGACGATTGTACCGCTCACAGTGCTCTCTTAGCGCCGCTTCTGCCGAAAGAAGCCCGGGAGCGGTGCTTAGCTCCGGAGAGCCTCGTACCTTCGTCTTTAGCGTCTTTTGTGGTCTACATCCTAGCAGAAAGCTTTTCCACTCAGTCTGGCGAGGAAAACCTGCGCCAGCGCAGAAAACATCTCCCATCGTGTTCTGGACGTTGCACGGAGGTCTGCCAAGTGTTTGCATAAAGAAATGAAAAGTTGTCCAAAATAACTTCCTATCGAATGTTCATGTGATTGGAAAAGTCAGGAAAGTGGTAAGGTACTGTTTTCTATCAGTTGGCAAGGTGCGCACACAAGCCCAGTGTTGTACAGCTTCCTTCTTCACCTTTCCGATGCTGCCGCTCTCTCCGGCTCCCGGAGCCGAAGAAGCGGCTTCTTCGCGCAAAGACGATTGTACCGCTCACAGTGCTCTCTTAGCGCCGCTTCTGCCGAAAGAAGCCCGGGAGCGGTGCTTAGCTCCGGAGAGCCTCGTACCTTCGTCTTTAGCGTCTTTTGTGGTCTACATCCTAGCAGAAAGCTTTTCCACTCTGTCTGGCAAGGAAAACATGCGCCAGCGCAGAAAACATCTCCCATCGTGTTTTGGACGTTGCACGGAGGTCTGCCAAGTGTTTGAAAGAAACAAAGAAAAGTTGTCAAAAACAGCTTCCAATCGAATATTCATGTGATTGGAAAAGTCAGGAAAGTTGTAAGGTACTGTTTTCTATCAGTTGGCAAGCTGCGCACACAATCCCAGTGTTGTACAGCTTCCTTCTTCACCTTTCCGATGCTGCCGCTCTCTCCGGCTCCCGGAGCCGAAGAAGCGGCTTCTTCGCGCAAAGACGATTGTACCTGTCACAGTGCTCTCTTAGCGCCGCTTCTGCCGAAAGAAGCCCGGGAGCGGCGCTTAGCTCCGGAGAGCATCGTACCTTCGTCTTTAGCGTCTTTTGTGGTCTACATCCTAGCAGAAAGCTTTTCCACTCTGTCTGGCAAGGAAAACCTGCGCCAGCGCAGAAAACATCTCTCATCGTGTTCTGGACGTGTCACGGAGGTCTGCCAAGTGTTTGCATAAAGAAATGAAAAGTTGTCCAAAATAACTTCCTATCGAATGTTCATGTGATTGGAAAGGTCAGGAAAGTGTAAGGTACTGTTTTCTATCAGTTGGCAAGCTGCGCACACAATCCCAGTGTTGTACAGCTTCCTTCTTCACCTTTCCGATGCTGCCGCTCTCTCCGGCTCCCGGAGCCGAAGAAGCGGCTTCTTCGCGCAAAGACGATTGTACCGCTCACAGTGCTCTCTTAGCGCCGCTTCTGCCGAAAGAAGCCCGGGAGCGGTGCTTAGCTCCGGAGAGCATCGTCCCTTCGTCTTTAGCGTCTTTTGTGGTCTACATCCTAGCAGAAAGCTTTTCCACTCTGTCTGGAAAGGAAAACCTGCGCCAGCACAGAAAACATCTCCCTTCGTGTTCTGGACGTTGTACGGAAATCTGCCAAGTGTTTGAAAGAAACAAAGAAAAGTTGTCCAAAACAGCTTCCAATCGAATATTCTGTGATTGGAAACGTCAGGAAAGTGTAAGGTACTGTTTTCTATCAGTTGGCAAGCTGCGCACACAATCCCAGTGTTGTACAGCTTCCTTCTTCACCTTTCCGATGCTGCCGCTCTCTCCGGCTCCCGGAGCCGAAGAAGCGGCTTCTTCGCGCAAAGACGATTGTACCGCTCACAGTGCTCTCTTAGCGCCGCTTCTGCCGAAAGAAGCCCGGGAGCGGTGCTTAGCTCCGGAGAGCCTCGTACCTTCGTCTTTAGCGTCTTTTGTGGTCTACATCCTAGCAGAAAGCTTTTCCACTCAGTCTGGCAAGGAAAACCTGCGCCAGCGCAGAAAACATCTCCCATCGTGTTCTGGACGTTGCACGGAGGTCTGCCAAGTGTTTGCATAAAGAAATGAAAAGTTGTCCAAAATAACTTCCTATCGAATGTTCATGTGATTGGAAAAGTCAGGAAAGTGGTAAGGTACTGTTTTCTATCAGTTGGCAAGGTGCGCACACAATCCCAGTGTTGTACAGCTTCCTTCTTCACCTTTCCGATGCTGCCGCTCTCTCCGGCTCCCGGAGCCAAAGAAGCGGCTTCTTCGCGCAAAGACGATTGTACCGCTCACAGTGCTCTCTTAGCGCCGCTTCTGCCGAAAGAAGCCCGGGAGCGGCGCTTAGCTCCGGAGAGCATCGTACCTTCGTCTTTAGCGTCTTTTGTGGTCTACATCCTAGCAGAAAGCTTTTCCACTCTGTCTGGCAAGGAAAACCTGCGCCAGCGCAGAAAACATCTCCCATCGTGTTCTGGACGTTGCACGGAGGTCTGCCAAGTGTTTGCATAAAGAAATGAAAAGTTGTCCAAAATAACTTCCTATCGAATGTTCATGTGATTGGAAAGGTCAGGAAAGTGTAAGGTACTGTTTTCTATCAGTTGGCAAGCTGCGCACACAATCCCAGTGTTGTACAGCTTCCTTCTTCACCTTTCCGATGCTGCCGCTCTCTCCGGCTCCCGGAGCCGAAGAAGCGGCTTCTTCGCGCAAAGACGATTGTACCGCTCACAGTGCTCTCTTAGCGCCGCTTCTGCCGAAAGAAGCCCGGGAGCGGTGCTTAGCTCCGGAGAGCATCGTCCCTTCGTCTTTAGCGTCTTTTGTGGTCTACATCCTAGCAGAAAGCTTTTCCACTCAGTCTGGCAAGGAAAACCTGCGCCAGCACAGAAAACATCTCCCTTCGTGTTCTGGACGTTGTACGGAGGTCTGCCAAGTGTTTGAAAGAAACAAAGAAAAGTTGTCCAAAACAGCTTCCAATCGAAGATTCATGTGATTGGAAACGTCAGGAAAGTGTAAGGTACTGTTTTCTATCAGTTGGCAAGCTGCGCACACAAGCCCAGTGTTGTACAGCTTCCTTCTTCACCTTTCCGATGCTGCCGCTCTCTCCGGCTCCCGGAGCCGAAGAAGCGGCTTCTTCGCGCAAAGACGATTGTACCGCTCACAGTGCTCTCTTAGCGCCGCTTCTGCCGAAAGAAGCCCGGGAGCGGTGCTTAGCTCCGGAGAGCCTCGTACCTTCGTCTTTAGCGTCTTTTGTGGTCTACATCCTAGCAGAAAGCTTTTCCACTCTGTCTGGCAAGGAAAACCTGCGCCAGCGCAGAAAACATCTCCCATCGTGTTCTGGACGTTGCACGGACGTCTGCCAAGTGTTTGCATAAAGAAATGAAAAGTTGTCCAAAATAACTTCCTATCGAATGTTCATGTGATTGGAAAAGTCAGGAAAGTGGTAAGGTACTGTTTTCTATCAGTTGGCAAGCTGCGCACACAATCCCAGTGTTGTACAGCTTCCTTCTTCACCTTTCCGATGCTGCCGCTCTCTCCGGCTCCCGGAGCCGAAGAAGCGGCTTCTTCGCGCAAAGACGATTGTACCGCTCACAGTGCTCTCTTAGCGCCGCTTCTGCCGAAAGAAGCCCGGGAGCGGCGCTTAGCTCCGGAGAGCATCGTACCTTCGTCTTTAGCGTCTTTTGTGGTCTACATCCTAGCAGAAAGCTTTTCCACTCAGTCTGGCAAGGAAAACCTGCGCCAGCGCAGAAAACATCTCCCATCGTGTTCTGGACGTTGCACGGAGGTCTGCCAAGTGTTTGCATAAAGAAATGAAAAGTTGTCCAAAATAACTTCCTATCGAATGTTCATGTGATTGGAAAGGTCAGGAAAGTGTAAGGTACTGTTTTCTATCAGTTGGCAAGCTGCGCACACAATCCCAGTGTTGTACAGCTTCCTTCTTCACCTTTCCGATGCTGCCGCTCTCTCCGGCTCCCGGAGCCGAAGAAGCGGCTTCTTCGCGCAAAGACGATTGTACCGCTCACAGTGCTCTCTTAGCGCCGCTTCTGCCGAAAGAAGCCCGGGAGCGGTGCTTAGCTCCGGAGAGCATCGTCCCTTCGTCTTTAGCGTCTTTTGTGGTCTACATCCTAGCAGAAAGCTTTTCCACTCTGTCTGGAAAGGAAAACCTGCGCCAGCACAGAAAACATCTCCCTTCGTGTTCTGGACGTTGTACGGAGGTCTGCCAAGTGTTTGAAAGAAACAAAGAAAAGTTGTCCAAAACAGCTTCCAATCGAATATTCTGTGATTGGAAACGTCAGGAAAGTGTAAGGTACTGTTTTCTATCAGTTGGCAAGCTGCGCACACAATCCCAGTGTTGTACAGCTTCCTTCTTCACCTTTCCGATGCTGCCGCTCTCTCCGGCTCCCGGAGCCGAAGAAGCGGCTTCTTCGCGCAAAGACGATTGTACCGCTCACAGTGCTCTCTTAGCGCCGCTTCTGCCGAAAGAAGCCCGGGAGCGGTGCTTAGCTCCGGAGAGCCTCGTACCTTCGTCTTTAGCGTCTTTTGTGGTCTACATCCTAGCAGAAAGCTTTTCCACTCAGTCTGGCAAGGAAAACCTGCGCCAGCGCAGAAAACATCTCCCATCGTGTTCTGGACGTTGCACGGAGGTCTGCCAAGTGTTTGCATAAAGAAATGAAAAGTTGTCCAAAATAACTTCCTATCGAATGTTCATGTGATTGGAAAAGTCAGGAAAGTGGTAAGGTACTGTTTTCTATCAGTTGGCAAGGTGCGCACACAAGCCCAGTGTTGTACAGCTTCCTTCTTCACCTTTCCGATGCTGCCGCTCTCTCCGGCTCCCGGAGCCGAAGAAGCGGCTTCTTCGCGCAAAGACGATTGTACCGCTCACAGTGCTCTCTTAGCGCGGCTTCTGCCGAAAGAAGCCCGGGAGCGGTGCTTAGCTCCGGAGAGCCTCGTACCTTCGTCTTTAGCGTCTTTTGTGGTCTACATCCTAGCAGAAAGCTTTTCCACTCAGTCTGGCAAGGAAAACCTGCGCCAGCGCAGGAAACATCTCCCATCGTGTTCTGGACGTTGCACGGAGGTCTGCCAAGTGTTTGCATAAAGAAATGAAAAGTTGTCCAAAATAACTTCCTATCGAATGTTCATGTGATTGGAAAAGTCAGGAAAGTGGTAAGGTACTGTTTTCTATCAGTTGGCAAGGTGCGCACACAAGCCCAGTGTTGTACAGCTTCCTTCTTCACCTTTCCGATGCTGCCGCTCTCTCCGGCTCCCGGAGCCGAAGAAGCGGCTTCTTCGCGCAAAGACGATTGTACCGCTCACAGTGCTCTCTTAGCGCCGCTTCTGCCGAAAGAAGCCCGGGAGCGGCGCTTAGCTCCGGAGAGCATCGTACCTTCGTCTTTAGCGTCTTTTGTGGTCTACATCCTAGCAGAAAGCTTTTCCACTCTGTCTGGCAAGGAAAACCTGCGCCAGCACAGAAAACATCTCCCATCGTGTTCTGGACGTTGCACGGAGGTCTGCCAAGTGTTTGACAAGAAGAGAAGAAAAGTTGTCCTAAACAGCTTCCAATCGAATATTCATGTGATTGGAAAAGTCAGGAGAGTGGTAAGGTACTGTTTTCTATCAGTTGGCAAGCTGCGCACACAATCCCAGTGTTGTACAGCTTCCTTCTTCACCTTTCCGATGCTGCTGCTCTCTCCGGCTCCCGGAGCCGAAGAAGCGGCTTCTTCGCGCAAAGACGATTGTACCGCTCACAGTGCTCTCTTAGCGCCGCTTCTGCCGAAAGAAGCCCGGGAGCGGTGCTTAGCTCCGGAGAGGCTCGTAACTTCGTCTTTAGCGTCTTTTGTGGTCTACATCCTAGCAGAAAGCTTTTCCACTCTGTCTGGCAAGGAAAACATGCGGAACACAGAAAACATCTCCCATCGTGTTCTGGACGTTGTACGGAGGTCTGCCAAGTGTTTGCATAAAGAAATGAAAAGTTGTCCAAAATAACTTCCTATCGAATGTTCATGTGATTGGAAAAGTCAGGAAAGTGGTAAGGTACTGTTTTCTATCAGTTGGCAAGCTGCGCACACAATCCCAGTGTTGTACAGCTTCCTTCTTCACCTTTCCGATGCTGCCGCTCTCTCCGGCTCCCGGAGCCGAAGAAGCGGCTTCTTCGCGCAAAGACGATTGTACCTGTCACAGTGCTCTCTTAGCGCCGCTTCTGCCGAAAGAAGCCCGGGAGCGGCGCTTAGCTCCGGAGAGCATCGTACCTTCGTCTTTAGTGTCTTTTGTGGTCTACATCCTAGCAGAAAGCTTTTCCACTCTGTCTGGCAAGGAAAACCTGCGCCAGCGCAGAAAACATCTCCCATCGTGTTCTGGACGTTGCACGGAGGTCTGCCAAGTGTTTGCATAAAGAAATGAAAAGTTGTCCAAAATAACTTCCTATCGAATGTTCATGTGATTGGAAAGGTCAGGAAAGTGTAAGGTACTGTTTTCTATCAGTTGGCAAGCTGCGCACACAATCCCAGTGTTGTACAGCTTCCTTCTTCACCTTTCCGATGCTGCCGCTCTCTCCGGCTCCCGGAGCCGAAGAAGCGGCTCCTTCGCGCAAAGACGATTGTACCGCTCACAGTGCTCTCTTAGCGCCGCTTCTGCCGAAAGAAGCCCGGGAGCGGTGCTTAGCTCCGGAGAGCATCGTCCCTTCGTCTTTAGCGTCTTTTGTGGTCTACATCCTAGCAGAAAGCTTTTCCACTCTGTCTGGCAAGGAAAACCTGCGCCAGCACAGAAAACATCTCCCTTCGTGTTCTGGACGTTGTACGGAGGTCTGCCAAGTGTTTGAAAGAAACAAAGAAAAGTTGTCCAAAACAGCTTCCAATCGAATATTCTGTGATTGGAAACGTCAGGAAAGTGTAAGGTACTGTTTTCTATCAGTTGGCAAGCTGCGCACACAATCCCAGTGTTGTACAGCTTCCTTCTTCACCTTTCCGATGCTGCCGCTCTCTCCGGCTCCCGGAGCCGAAGAAGCGGCTTCTTCGCGCAAAGACGATTGTACCGCTCACAGTGCTCTCTTAGCGCCGCTTCTGCCGAAAGAAGCCCGGGAGCGGTGCTTAGCTCCGGAGAGCCTCGTACCTTCGTCTTTAGCGTCTTTTGTGGTCTACATCCTAGCAGAAAGCTTTTCCACTCTGTCTGGCAAGGAAAACCTGCGCCAGCGCAGAAAACATCTCCCATCGTGTTCTGGACGTTGCACGGAGGTCTGCCAAGTGTTTGCATAAAGAAATGAAAAGTTGTCCAAAATAACTTCCTATCGAATGTTCATGTGATTGGAAAAGTCAGGAAAGTGGTAAGGTACTGTTTTCTATCAGTTGGCAAGCTGCGCACACAATCCCAGTGTTGTACAGCTTCCTTCTTCACCTTTCCGATGCTGCCGCTCTCTCCGGCTCCCGGAGCCGAAGAAGCGGCTTCTTCGCGCAAAGACGATTGTACCGCTCACAGTGCTCTCTTAGCGCGGCTTCTGCCGAAAGAAGCCCGGGAGCGGTGCTTAGCTCCGGAGAGCCTCGTACCTTCGTCTTTAGCGTCTTTTGTGGTCTACATCCTAGCAGAAAGCTTTTCCACTCTGTCTGGCAAGGAAAACATGCGGAACACAGAAAACATCTCCCATCGTGTTCTGGACGTTGCACGGAGGTCTGCCAAGTGTTTGCATAAAGAAATGAAAAGTTGTCCAAAATAACTTCCTATCGAATGTTCATGTGATTGGAAAAGTCAGGAAAGTGGTAAGGTACTGTTTTCTATCAGTTGGCAAGGTGCGCACACAAGCCCAGTGTTGTACAGCTTCCTTCTTCACCTTTCCGATGCTGCCGCTCTCTCCGGCTCCCGGAGCCGAAGAAGCGGCTTCTTCGCGCAAAGACGATTGTACCGCTCACAGTGCTCTCTTAGCGCCGCTTCTGCCGAATGAAGCCCGGGAGCGGCGCTTAACTCCGGAGAGCCTCGTACCATCTTCTTTAGCGTCTTTTGTGGTCTACATCCTAGCAGAAAGCTTTTCCACTCAGTCTGGCAAGGAAAACCTGCGCCAGCGCAGAAAACATCTCCCATCGTGTTCTGGACGTTGCACGGAGGTCTGCCAAGTGTTTGCATAAAGAAATGAAAAGTTGTCCAAAATAACTTCCTATCGAATGTTCATGTGATTGGAAAGGTCAGGAAAGTGGTAAGGTACTGTTTTCTATCAGTTGGCAAGCTGCGCACACAATCCCAGTGTTGTACAGCTTCCTTCTTCACCTTTCCGATGCTGCCGCTCTCTCCGGCTCCCGGAGCCGAAGAAGCGGCTTCTTTGCGCAAAGACGATTGTACCGCTCACAGTGCTCTCTTAGCGCGGCTTCTGCCGAAAGAAGCCCGGGAGCGGCGCTTAACTCCGGAGAGCATCGTCCCTTCGTCTTTAGCGTCTTTTGTGGTCTACATCCTAGCAGAAAGCTTTTCTACTCTGTCTGGCAAGGAAAACCTGCGCCAGCACAGAAAACATCTCCCATCGTGTTCTGGACGTTGTACGGAGGTCTGCCAAGTGTTTGAAAGAAACAAAGAAAAGTTGTCCAAAACAGCTACCAATCGAAGATTCATGTGATTGGAAACGTCAGGAAAGTGTAAGGTACTGTTTTCTATCAGTTGGCAAGCTGCGCACACAATGCCAGTGTTGTACAGCTTCCTTCTTCACCTTTCCGATGCTGCCGCTCTCTCCGGCTCCCGGAGCCGAAGAAGCGGCTTCTTCGCGCAAAGACGATTGTACCGCTCACAGTGCTCTCTTAGCGCCGCTTCTGCCGAAAGAAGCCCGGGAGCGGTGCTTAGCTCCGGAGAGCCTCGTACCTTCGTCTTTAGCGTCTTTTGTGGTCTACATCCTAGCAGAAAGCTTTTCCACTCAGTCTGGCAAGGAAAACCTGCGCCAGCGCAGAAAACATCTCCCATCGTGTTCTGGACGTTGTACGGAGGTCTGCCAAGTGTTTGCATAAAGAAATGAAAAGTTGTCCAAAATAACTTCCTATCGAATGTTCATGTGATTGGAAAAGTCAGGAAAGTGGTAAGGTACTGTTTTCTATCAGTTGGCAAGCTGCGCACACAATCCCAGTGTTGTACAGCTTCCTTCTTCACCTTTCCGATGCTGCCGCTCTCTCCGGCTCCCGGAGCCGAAGAAGCGGCTTCTTCGCGCAAAGACGATTGTACCGCTCACAGTGCTCTCTTAGCGCGGCTTCTGCCGAAAGAAGCCCGGGAGCGGTGCTTAGCTCCGGAGAGCCTCGTACCTTCGTCTTTAGCGTCTTTTGTGGTCTACATCCTAGCAGAAAGCTTTTCCACTCTGTCTGGCAAGGAAAACATGCGGAACACAGAAAACATCTCCCATCGTGTTCTGGACGTTGCACGGAGGTCTGCCAAGTGTTTGCATAAAGAAATGAAAAGTTGTCCAAAATAACTTCCTATCGAATGTTCATGTGATTGGAAAAGTCAGGAAAGTGGTAAGGTACTGTTTTCTATCAGTTGGCAAGCTGCGCACACAATCCCAGTGTTGTACAGCTTCCTTCTTCACCTTTCCGATGCTGCCGCTCTCTCCGGCTCCCGGAGCCGAAGAAGCGGCTTCTTCGCGCAAAGACGATTGTACCGCTCACAGTGCTCTCTTAGCGCGGCTTCTGCCGAAAGAAGCCCGGGAGCGGCGCTTAGCTCCGGAGAGCATCGTACCTTCGTCTTTAGCGTCTTTTGTGGTCTACATCCTAGCAGAAAGCTTTTCCACTCAGTCTGGCAAGGAAAACCTACACCAGCGCAGGAAACATCTCCCATCGTGTTCTGGACGTTGCACGGAGGTCTGCCAAGTGTTTGCATAAAGAAATGAAAAGTTGTCCAAAATAACTTCCTATCGAATGTTCATGTGATTGGAAAAGTCAGGAAAGTGGTAAGGTACTGTTTTCTATCAGTTGGCAAGCTGCGCACACAATCCCAGTGTTGTACAGCTTCCTTCTTCACCTTTCCGATGCTGCCGCTCTCTCTGGCTCCCGGAGCCGAAGAAGCGGCTTCTTCGCGCAAAGACGATTGTACCGCTCACAGTGCTCTCTTAGCGCGGCTTCTGCCGAAAGAAGCCCGGGAGCGGCGCTTAGCTCCGGAGAGCATCGTCCCTTCGTCTTTAGCGTCTTTTGTGGTCTACATCCTAGCAGAAAGCTTTTCCACTCTGTCTGGCAAGGAAAACCTGCGCCAGCACAGAAAACATCTCCCATCGTGTTCTGGACGTTGTACGGAGGTCTGCCAAGTGTTTGACAAGAAGAGAAGAAAAGTTGTCCAAAACAGCTTCCAATCGAATATTCATGTGATTGGAAAAGTCAGGAAAGTTGTAAGGTACTGTTTTCTATCAGTTGGCAAGCTGCGCACACAATCCCAGTGTTGTACAGCTTCCTTCTTCACCTTTCCGATGCTGCCGCTCTCTCCGGCTCCCGGAGCCGAAGAAGCGGCTTCTTCGCGCAAAGACAATTGTACCGCTCACAGTGCTCTCTTAGCGCCGCTTCTGCCGAAAGAAGCCCGGGAGCGGCGCTTAGCTCCGGAGAGCATCGTACCTTCGTCTTTAGCGTCTTTTGTGGTCTACATCCTAGCAGAAAGCTTTTCCACTCTGTCTGGCAAGGAAAACCTGCGCCAGCGCAGAAAACATCTCCCATCGTGTTCTGGACGTTGCACGGAGGTCTGCCAAGTGTTTGCATAAAGAAATGAAAAGTTGTCCAAAATAACTTCCTATCGAATGTTCATGTGATTGGAAAGGTCAGGAAAGTGTAAGGTACTGTTTTCTATCAGTTGGCAAGCTGCGCACACAATCCCAGTGTTGTACAGCTTCCTTCTTCACCTTTCCGATGCTGCCGCTCTCTCCGGCTCCCGGAGCCGAAGAAGCAGCTTCTTCGCGCAAAGACGATTGTACCGCTCACAGTGCTCTCTTAGCGCCGCTTCTGCCGAAAGAAGCCCGGGAGCGGTGCTTAGCTCCGGAGAGCATCGTCCCTTCGTCTTTAGCGTCTTTTGTGGTCTACATCCTAGCAGAAAGCTTTTCCACTCTGTCTGGAAAGGAAAACCTGCGCCAGCACAGAAAACATCTCCCTTCGTGTTCTGGACGTTGTACGGAGGTCTGCCAAGTGTTTGAAAGAAACAAAGAAAAGTTGTCCAAAACAGCTTCCAATCGAATATTCTGTGATTGGAAACGTCAGGAAAGTGTAAGGTACTGTTTTCTATCAGTTGGCAAGCTGCGCACACAATGCCAGTGTTGTACAGCTTCCTTCTTCACCTTTCCGATGCTGCCGCTCTCTCCGGCTCCCGGAGCCGAAGAAGCGGCTTCTTCGCGCAAAGACGATTGTACCGCTCACAGTGCTCTCTTAGCGCCGCTTCTGCCGAAAGAAGCCCGGGAGCGGTGCTTAGCTCCGGAGAGCCTCGTACCTTCGTCTTTAGCGTCTTTTGTGGTCTACATCCTAGCAGAAAGCTTTTCCACTCAGTCTGGCGAGGAAAACCTGCGCCAGCGCAGAAAACATCTCCCATCGTGTTCTGGACGTTGCACGGAGGTCTGCCAAGTGTTTGCATAAAGAAATGAAAAGTTGTCCAAAATAACTTCCTATCGAATGTTCATGTGATTGGAAAAGTCAGGAAAGTGGTAAGGTACTGTTTTCTATCAGTTGGCAAGGTGCGCACACAAGCCCAGTGTTGTACAGCTTCCTTCTTCACCTTTCCGATGCTGCCGCTCTCTCCGGCTCCCGGAGCCGAAGAAGCGGCTTCTTCGCGCAAAGACGATTGTACCGCTCACAGTGCTCTCTTAGCGCCGCTTCTGCCGAAAGAAGCCCGGGAGCGGTGCTTAGCTCCGGAGAGCCTCGTACCTTCGTCTTTAGCGTCTTTTGTGGTCTACATCCTAGCAGAAAGCTTTTCCACTCTGTCTGGCAAGGAAAACATGCGCCAGCGCAGAAAACATCTCCCATCGTGTTTTGGACGTTGCACGGAGGTCTGCCAAGTGTTTGAAAGAAACAAAGAAAAGTTGTCAAAAACAGCTTCCAATCGAATATTCATGTGATTGGAAAAGTCAGGAAAGTTGTAAGGTACTGTTTTCTATCAGTTGGCAAGCTGCGCACACAATCCCAGTGTTGTACAGCTTCCTTCTTCACCTTTCCGATGCTGCCGCTCTCTCCGGCTCCCGGAGCCGAAGAAGCGGCTTCTTCGCGCAAAGACGATTGTACCGCTCACAGTGCTCTCTTAGCGCCGCTTCTGCCGAAAGAAGCCCGGGAGCGGCGCTTAGCTCCGGAGAGCATCGTACCTTCGTCTTTAGCGTCTTTTGTGGTCTACATCCTAGCAGAAAGCTTTTCCACTCTGTCTGGCAAGGAAAACCTGCGCCAGCGCAGAAAACATCTCTCATCGTGTTCTGGACGTGTCACGGAGGTCTGCCAAGTGTTTGCATAAAGAAATGAAAAGTTGTCCAAAACAACTTCCTATCGAATGTTCATGTGATTGGAAAGGTCAGGAAAGTGTAAGGTACTGTTTTCTATCAGTTGGCAAGCTGCGCACACAATCCCAGTGTTGTACAGCTTCCTTCTTCACCTTTCCGATGCTGCCGCTCTCTCCGGCTCCCGGAGCCGAAGAAGCGGCTTCTTCGCGCAAAGACGATTGTACCGCTCACAGTGCTCTCTTAGCGCCGCTTCTGCCGAAAGAAGCCCGGGAGCGGTGCTTAGCTCCGGAGAGCATCGTCCCTTCGTCTTTAGCGTCTTTTGTGGTCTACTTCCTAGCAGAAAGCTTTTCCACTCTGTCTGGAAAGGAAAACCTGCGCCAGCACAGAAAACATCTCCCTTCGTGTTCTGGACGTTGTACGGAGGTCTGCCAAGTGTTTGAAAGAAACAAAGAAAAGTTGTCCAAAACAGCTTCCAATCGAATATTCTGTGATTGGAAACGTCAGGAAAGTGTAAGGTACTGTTTTCTATCAGTTGGCAAGCTGCGCACACAATCCCAGTGTTGTACAGCTTCCTTCTTCACCTTTCCGATGCTGCCGCTCTCTCCGGCTCCCGGAGCCGAAGAAGCGGCTTCTTCGCGCAAAGACGATTGTACCGCTCACAGTGCTCTCTTAGCGCCGCTTCTGCCGAAAGAAGCCCGGGAGCGGTGCTTAGCTCCGGAGAGCCTCGTACCTTCGTCTTTAGCGTCTTTTGTGGTCTACATCCTAGCAGAAAGCTTTTCCACTCAGTCTGGCAAGGAAAACCTGCGCCAGCGCAGAAAACATCTCCCATCGTGTTCTGGACGTTGCACGGAGGTCTGCCAAGTGTTTGCATAAAGAAATGAAAAGTTGTCCAAAATAACTTCCTATCGAATGTTCATGTGATTGGAAAAGTCAGGAAAGTGGTAAGGTACTGTTTTCTATCAGTTGGCAAGGTGCGCACACAATCCCAGTGTTGTACAGCTTCCTTCTTCACCTTTCCGATGCTGCCGCTCTCTCCGGCTCCCGGAGCCGAAGAAGCGGCTTCTTCGCGCAAAGACGATTGTACCGCTCACAGTGCTCTCTTAGCGCCGCTTCTGCCGAAAGAAGCCCGGGAGCGGCGCTTAGCTCCGGAGAGCATCGTACCTTCGTCTTTAGCGTCTTTTGTGGTCTACATCCTAGCAGAAAGCTTTTCCACTCTGTCTGGCAAGGAAAACCTGCGCCAGCGCAGAAAACATCTCCCATCGTGTTCTGGACGTTGCACGGAGGTCTGCCAAGTGTTTGCATAAAGAAATGAAAAGTTGTCCAAAATAACTTCCTATCGAATGTTCATGTGATTGGAAAGGTCAGGAAAGTGTAAGGTACTGTTTTCTATCAGTTGGCAAGCTGCGCACACAATCCCAGTGTTGTACAGCTTCCTTCTTCACCTTTCCGATGCTGCCGCTCTCTCCGGCTCCCGGAGCCGAAGAAGCGGCTTCTTCGCGCAAAGACGATTGTACCGCTCACAGTGCTCTCTTAGCGCCGCTTCTGCCGAAAGAAGCCCGGGAGCGGTGCTTAGCTCCGGAGAGCATCGTCCCTTCGTCTTTAGCGTCTTTTGTGGTCTACATCCTAGCAGAAAGCTTTTCCACTCTGTCTGGCAAGGAAAACCTGCGCCAGCACAGAAAACATCTCCCTTCGTGTTCTGGACGTTGTACGGAGGTCTGCCAAGTGTTTGAAAGAAACAAAGAAAAGTTGTCCAAAACAGCTTCCAATCGAATATTCTGTGATTGGAAACGTCAGGAAAGTGTAAGGTACTGTTTTCTATCAGTTGGCAAGCTGCGCACACAATCCCAGTGTTGTACAGCTTCCTTCTTCACCTTTCCGATGCTGCCGCTCTCTCCGGCTCCCGGAGCCGAAGAAGCGGCTTCTTCGCGCAAAGACGATTGTACCGCTCACAGTGCTCTCTTAGCGCCGCTTCTGCCGAAAGAAGCCCGGGAGCGGTGCTTAGCTCCGGAGAGCCTCGTACCTTCATCTTTAGCGTCTTTTGTGGTCTACATCCTAGCAGAAAGCTTTTCCATTCAGTCTGGCAAGGAAAACCTGCGCCAGCACAGAAAACATCTCCCATCGTGTTCTGGACGTTGCACGGAGGTCTGCCAAGTGTTTGCATAAAGAAATGAAAAGTTGTCCAAAACAGCTTCCAATCGAATGTTCATGTGATTGGAAAAGTCAGGAAAGTGGTAAGGTACTGTTTTCTATCAGTTGGCAAGCTGCGCACACAATCCCAGTGTTGTACAGCTTCCTTCTTCACCTTTCCGATGCTGCCGCTCTCTCCGGCTCCCGGAGCCGAAGAAGCGGCTTCTTCGCGCAAAGACGATTGTACCGCTCACAGTGCTCTCTTAGCGCCGCTTCTGCCGAAAGAAGCCCGGGAGCGGCGCTTAGCTCCGGAGAGCATCGTCCCTTCGTCTTTAGCGTCTTTTGTGGTCTACATCCTAGCAGAAAGCTTTTCCACTCTGTCTGGCAAGGAAAACCTGCGCCAGCACAGAAAACATCTCCCATCGTGTTCTGGACGTTGTACGGAGGTCTGCCAAGTGTTTGACAAGAAGAGAAGAAAAGTTGTCCAAAACAGCTTCCAATCGAATATTCATGTGATTGGAAAAGTCAGGAAAGTTGTAAGGTACTGTTTTCTATCAGTTGGCAAGCTGCGCACACAATCCCAGTGTTGTACAGCTTCCTTCTTCACCTTTCCGATGTTGCCGCTCTCTCCGGCTCCCGGAGCCGAAGAAGCGGCTTCTTCGCGCAAAGACGATTGTACCGCTCACAGTGCTCTCTTAGCGCCGCTTCTGCCGAAAGAAGCCCGGGAGCGGCGCTTAGCTCCGGAGAGCATCGTACCTTCGTCTTTAGCGTCTTTTGTGGTCTACATCCTAGCAGAAAGCTTTTCCACTCTGTCTGGCAAGGAAAACCTGCGCCAGCGCAGAAAACATCTCCCATCGTGTTCTGGACGTTGCACGGAGGTCTGCCAAGTGTTTGCATAAAGAAATGAAAAGTTGTCCAAAATAACTTCCTATCGAATGTTCATGTGATTGGAAAGGTCAGGAAAGTGTAAGGTACTGTTTTCTATCAGTTGGCAAGCTGCGCACACAATCCCAGTGTTGTACAGCTTCCTTCTTCACCTTTCCGATGCTGCCGCTCTCTCCGGCTCCCGGAGCCGAAGAAGCGGCTTCTTCGCGCAAAGACGATTGTACCGCTCACAGTGCTCTCTTAGCGCCGCTTCTGCCGAAAGAAGCCCGGGAGCGGCGCTTAGCTCCGGAGAGCATCGTCCCTTCGTCTTTAGCGTCTTTTGTGGTCTACATCCTAGCAGAAAGCTTTTCCACTCTGTCTGGCAAGGAAAACCTGCGCCAGCACAGAAAACATCTCCCATCGTGTTCTGGACGTTGTACGGAGGTCTGCCAAGTGTTTGACAAGAAGAGAAGAAAAGTTGTCCAAAACAGCTTCCAATCGAATATTCATGTGATTGGAAAAGTCAGGAAAGTTGTAAGGTACTGTTTTCTATCAGTTGGCAAGCTGCGCACACAATCCCAGTGTTGTACAGCTTCCTTCTTCACCTTTCCGATGTTGCCGCTCTCTCCGGCTCCCGGAGCCGAAGAAGCGGCTTCTTCGCGCAAAGACGATTGTACCGCTCACAGTGCTCTCTTAGCGCGGCTTCTGCCGAAAGAAGCCCGGGAGCGGCGCTTAGCTCCGGAGAGCATCGTACCTTCGTCTTTAGCGTCTTTTGTGGTCTACATCCTAGCAGAAAGCTTTTCCACTCTGTCTGGCAAGGAAAACCTGCGCCAGCGCAGAAAACATCTCCCATCGTGTTCTGGACGTTGCACGGAGGTCTGCCAAGTGTTTGCATAAAGAAATGAAAAGTTGTCCAAAATAACTTCCTATCGAATGTTCATGTGATTGGAAAGGTCAGGAAAGTGTAAGGTACTGTTTTCTATCAGTTGGCAAGCTGCGCACACAATCCCAGTGTTGTACAGCTTCCTTCTTCACCTTTCCGATGCTGCCGCTCTCTCCGGCTCCCGGAGCCGAAGAAGCGGCTTCTTCGCGCAAAGACGATTGTACCGCTCACAGTGCTCTCTTAGCGCCGCTTCTGCCGAAAGAAGCCCGGGAGCGGCGCTTAGCTCCGGAGAGCATCGTCCCTTCGTCTTTAGCGTCTTTTGTGGTCTACATCCTAGCAGAAAGCTTTTCCACTCTGTCTGGCAAGGAAAACCTGCGCCAGCACAGAAAACATCTCCCATCGTGTTCTGGACGTTGCACGGAGGTCTGCCAAGTGTTTGCATAAAGAAATGAAAAGTTGTCCAAAATAACTTCTTATCGAATGTTCATGTGATTGGAAAAGTCAGGAAAGTGTAAGGTACTGTTTTCTATCAGTTGGCAAGCTGCGCACACAATCCCAGTGTTGTACAGCTTCCTTCTTCACCTTTCCGATGCTGCCGCTCTCTCCGGCTCCCGGAGCCGAAGAAGCGGCTTCTTCGCGCAAAGACGATTGTACCGCTCACAGTGCTCTCTTAGCGCCGCTTCTGCCGAAAGAAGCCCGGGAGCGGTGCTTAGCTTTGGAGAGCATCGTCCCTTCGTCTTTAGCGTCTTTTGTGGTCTACATCCTAGAAGAAAGCTTTTCCACTCTGTCTGGCAAGGAAAACCTGCGCCAGCACAGAAAACATCTCCCTTCGTGTTCTGGACGTTGTACGGAGGTCTGCCAAGTGTTTGAAAGAAACAAAGAAAAGTTGTCCAAAACAGCTTCCAATCGAATATTCTGTGATTGGAAACGTCAGGAAAGTGTAAGGTACTGTTTTCTATCAGTTGGCAAGCTGCGCACACAAGCCCAGTGTTGTACAGCTTCCTTCTTCACCTTTCCGATGCTGCCGCTCTCTCCGGCTCCCGGAGCCGAAGAAGCGGCTTCTTCGCGCAAAGACGATTGTACCGCTCACAGTGCTCTCTTAGCGCCGCTTCTGCCGAAAGAAGCCCGGGAGCGGTGCTTAGCTCCGGAGAGCCTCGTACCTTCGTCTTTAGCGTCTTTTGTGGTCTACATCCTAGCAGAAAGCTTTTCCACTCAGTCTGGCAAGGAAAACCTGCGCCAGCGCAGAAAACATCTCCCATCGTGTTCTGGACGTTGCACGGAGGTCTGCCAAGTGTTTGCATAAAGAAATGAAAAGTTGTCCAAAATAACTTCCTATCGAATGTTCATGTGATTGGAAAAGTCAGGAAAGTGGTAAGGTACTGTTTTCTATCAGTTGGCAAGCTGCGCACACAATCCCAGTGTTGTACAGCTTCCTTCTTCACCTTTCCGATGCTGCCGCTCTCTCCGGCTCCCGGAGCCGAAGAAGCGGCTTCTTCGCGCAAAGACGATTGTACCGGTCACAGTGCTCTCTTAGCGCCGCTTCTGCCGAAAGAAGCCCGGGAGCGGTGCTTAACTCCGGAGAGCCTCGTACCTTCGTCTTTAGCGTCTTTTGTGGTCTACATCCTAGCAGAAAGCTTTTCCACTCAGTCTGGCAAGGAAAACCTGCGCCAGCGCAGGAAACATCTCCCATCGTGTTCTGGACGTTGCACGGAGGTCTGCCAAGTGTTTGCATAAAGAAATGAAAAGTTGTCCAAAATAACTTCCTATCGAATGTTCATGTGATTGGAAAAGTCAGGAAAGTGGTAAGGTACTGTTTTCTATCAGTTGGCAAGGTGCGCACACAAGCCCAGTGTTGTACAGCTTCCTTCTTCACCTTTCCGATGCTGCCGCTCTCTCCGGCTCCCGGAGCCGAAGAAGCGGCTTCTTCGCGCAAAGACGATTGTACCGCTCACAGTGCTCTCTTAGCGCCGCTTCTGCCGAAAGAAGCCCGGGAGCGGCGCTTAGCTCCGGAGAGCATCGTACCTTCGTCTTTAGCGTCTTTTGTGGTCTACATCCTAGCAGAAAGCTTTTCCACTCTGTCTGGCAAGGAAAACCTGCGCCAGCGCAGAAAACATCTCCCATCGTGTTCTGGACGTTGCACGGAGGTCTGCCAAGTGTTTGACAAGAAGAGAAGAAAAGTTGTCCTAAACAGCTTCCAATCGAATATTCATGTGATTGGAAAAGTCAGGAGAGTGGTAAGGTACTGTTTTCTATCAGTTGGCAAGCTGCGCACACAATCCCAGTGTTGTACAGCTTCCTTCTTCACCTTTCCGATGCTGCTGCTCTCTCCGGCTCCCGGAGCCGAAGAAGCGGCTTCTTCGCGCAAAGACGATTGTACCGCTCACAGTGCTCTCTTAGCGCCGCTTCTGCCGAAAGAAGCCCGGGAGCGGTGCTTAGCTCCGGAGAGGCTCGTAACTTCGTCTTTAGCGTCTTTTGTGGTCTACATCCTAGCAGAAAGCTTTTCCACTCTGTCTGGCAAGGAAAACATGCGGAACACAGAAAACATCTCCCATCGTGTTCTGGACGTTGTACGGAGGTCTGCCAAGTGTTTGCATAAAGAAATGAAAAGTTGTCCAAAATAACTTCCTATCGAATGTTCATGTGATTGGAAAAGTCAGGAAAGTGGTAAGGTACTGTTTTCTATCAGTTGGCAAGCTGCGCACACAATCCCAGTGTTGTACAGCTTCCTTCTTCACCTTTCCGATGCTGCCGCTCTCTCCGGCTCCCGGAGCCGAAGAAGCGGCTTCTTCGCGCAAAGACGATTGTACCTGTCACAGTGCTCTCTTAGCGCCGCTTCTGCCGAAAGAAGCCCGGGAGCGGCGCTTAGCTCCGGAGAGCATCGTGCCTTCGTCTTTAGTGTCTTTTGTGGTCTACATCCTAGCAGAAAGCTTTTCCACTCTGTCTGGCAAGGAAAACCTGCGCCAGCGCAGAAAACATCTCCCATCGTGTTCTGGACGTTGCACGGAGGTCTGCCAAGTGTTTGCATAAAGAAATGAAAAGTTGTCCAAAATAACTTCCTATCGAATGTTCATGTGATTGGAAAGGTCAGGAAAGTGTAAGGTACTGTTTTCTATCAGTTGGCAAGCTGCGCACACAATCCCAGTGTTGTACAGCTTCCTTCTTCACCTTTCCGATGCTGCCGCTCTCTCCGGCTCCCGGAGCCGAAGAAGCGGCTCCTTCGCGCAAAGACGATTGTACCGCTCACAGTGCTCTCTTAGCGCCGCTTCTGCCGAAAGAAGCCCGGGAGCGGTGCTTAGCTCCGGAGAGCATCGTCCCTTCGTCTTTAGCGTCTTTTGTGGTCTACATCCTAGCAGAAAGCTTTTCCACTCTGTCTGGCAAGGAAAACCTGCGCCAGCACAGAAAACATCTCCCTTCGTGTTCTGGACGTTGTACGGAGGTCTGCCAAGTGTTTGAAAGAAACAAAGAAAAGTTGTCCAAAACAGCTTCCAATCGAATATTCTGTGATTGGAAACGTCAGGAAAGTGTAAGGTACTGTTTTCTATCAGTTGGCAAGCTGCGCACACAATCCCAGTGTTGTACAGCTTCCTTCTTCACCTTTCCGATGCTGCCGCTCTCTCCGGCTCCCGGAGCCGAAGAAGCGGCTTCTTCGCGCAAAGACGATTGTACCGCTCACAGTGCTCTCTTAGCGCCGCTTCTGCCGAAAGAAGCCCGGGAGCGGTGCTTAGCTCCGGAGAGCCTCGTACCTTCGTCTTTAGCGTCTTTTGTGGTCTACATCCTAGCAGAAAGCTTTTCCACTCAGTCTGGCAAGGAAAACCTGCGCCAGCGCAGAAAACATCTCCCATCGTGTTCTGGACGTTGCACGGAGGTCTGCCAAGTGTTTGCATAAAGAAATGAAAAGTTGTCCAAAATAACTTCCTATCGAATGTTCATGTGATTGGAAAAGTCAGGAAAGTGGTAAGGTACTGTTTTCTATCAGTTGGCAAGCTGCGCACACAATCCCAGTGTTGTACAGCTTCCTTCTTCACCTTTCCGATGCTGCCGCTCTCTCCGGCTCCCGGAGCCGAAGAAGCGGCTTCTTCGCGCAAAGACGATTGTACCGCTCACAGTGCTCTCTTAGCGCCGCTTCTGCCGAAAGAAGCCCGGGAGCGGTGCTTAGCTCCGGAGAGCCTCGTACCTTCGTCTTTAGCGTCTTTTGTGGTCTACATCCTAGCAGAAAGCTTTTCCACTCTGTCTGGCAAGGAAAACATGCGGAACACAGAAAACATCTCCCATCGTGTTCTGGACGTTGCACGGAGGTCTGCCAAGTGTTTGCATAAAGAAATGAAAAGTTGTCCAAAATAACTTCCTATCGAATGTTCATGTGATTGGAAAAGTCAGGAAAGTGGTAAGGTACTGTTTTCTATCAGTTGGCAAGGTGCGCACACAAGCCCAGTGTTGTACAGCTTCCTTCTTCACCTTTCCGATGCTGCCGCTCTCTCCGGCTCCCGGAGCCGAAGAAGCGGCTTCTTCGCGCAAAGACGATTGTACCGCTCACAGTGCTCTCTTAGCGCCGCTTCTGCCGAATGAAGCCCGGGAGCGGCGCTTAACTCCGGAGAGCCTCGTACCATCTTCTTTAGCGTCTTTTGTGGTCTACATCCTAGCAGAAAGCTTTTCCACTCAGTCTGGCAAGGAAAACCTGCGCCAGCGCAGAAAACATCTCCCATCGTGTTCTGGACGTTGCACGGAGGTCTGCCAAGTGTTTGCATAAAGAAATGAAAAGTTGTCCAAAATAACTTCCTATCGAATGTTCATGTGATTGGAAAGGTCAGGAAAGTGGTAAGGTACTGTTTTCTATCAGTTGGCAAGCTGCGCACACAATCCCAGTGTTGTACAGCTTCCTTCTTCACCTTTCCGATGCTGCCGCTCTCTCCGGCTCCCGGAGCCGAAGAAGCGGCTTCTTTGCGCAAAGACGATTGTACCGCTCACAGTGCTCTCTTAGCGCGGCTTCTGCCGAAAGAAGCCCGGGAGCGGCGCTTAACTCCGGAGAGCATCGTCCCTTCGTCTTTAGCGTCTTTTGTGGTCTACATCCTAGCAGAAAGCTTTTCTACTCTGTCTGGCAAGGAAAACCTGCGCCAGCACAGAAAACATCTCCCATCGTGTTCTGGACGTTGTACGGAGGTCTGCCAAGTGTTTGAAAGAAACAAAGAAAAGTTGTCCAAAACAGCTACCAATCGAAGATTCATGTGATTGGAAACGTCAGGAAAGTGTAAGGTACTGTTTTCTATCAGTTGGCAAGCTGCGCACACAATGCCAGTGTTGTACAGCTTCCTTCTTCACCTTTCCGATGCTGCCGCTCTCTCCGGCTCCCGGAGCCGAAGAAGCGGCTTCTTCGCGCAAAGACGATTGTACCGCTCACAGTGCTCTCTTAGCGCCGCTTCTGCCGAAAGAAGCCCGGGAGCGGTGCTTAGCTCCGGAGAGCCTCGTACCTTCGTCTTTAGCGTCTTTTGTGGTCTACATCCTAGCAGAAAGCTTTTCCACTCAGTCTGGCAAGGAAAACCTGCGCCAGCGCAGAAAACATCTCCCATCGTGTTCTGGACGTTGTACGGAGGTCTGCCAAGTGTTTGCATAAAGAAATGAAAAGTTGTCCAAAATAACTTCCTATCGAATGTTCATGTGATTGGAAAAGTCAGGAAAGTGGTAAGGTACTGTTTTCTATCAGTTGGCAAGCTGCGCACACAATCCCAGTGTTGTACAGCTTCCTTCTTCACCTTTCCGATGCTGCCGCTCTCTCCGGCTCCCGGAGCCGAAGAAGCGGCTTCTTCGCGCAAAGACGATTGTACCGCTCACAGTGCTCTCTTAGCGCCGCTTCTGCCGAAAGAAGCCCGGGAGCGGTGCTTAGCTCCGGAGAGCCTCGTACCTTCGTCTTTAGCGTCTTTTGTGGTCTACATCCTAGCAGAAAGCTTTTCCACTCTGTCTGGCAAGGAAAACATGCGGAACACAGAAAACATCTCCCATCGTGTTCTGGACGTTGCACGGAGGTCTGCCAAGTGTTTGCATAAAGAAATGAAAAGTTGTCCAAAATAACTTCCTATCGAATGTTCATGTGATTGGAAAAGTCAGGAAAGTGGTAAGGTACTGTTTTCTATCAGTTGGCAAGCTGCGCACACAATCCCAGTGTTGTACAGCTTCCTTCTTCACCTTTCCGATGCTGCCGCTCTCTCCGGCTCCCGGAGCCGAAGAAGCGGCTTCTTCGCGCAAAGACGATTGTACCGCTCACAGTGCTCTCTTAGCGCGGCTTCTGCCGAAAGAAGCCCGGGAGCGGCGCTTAGCTCCGGAGAGCATCGTACCTTCGTCTTTAGCGTCTTTTGTGGTCTACATCCTAGCAGAAAGCTTTTCCACTCAGTCTGGCAAGGAAAACCTGCGCCAGCGCAGAAAACATCTCCCATCGTGTTCTGGACGTTGCACGGAGGTCTGCCAAGTGTTTGCATAAAGAAATGAAAAGTTGTCCAAAATAACTTCCTATCGAATGTTCATGTGATTGGAAAAGTCAGGAAAGTGGTAAGGTACTGTTTTCTATCAGTTGGCAAGCTGCGCACACAATCCCAGTGTTGTACAGCTTCCTTCTTCACCTTTCCGATGCTGCCGCTCTCTCCGGCTCCCGGAGCCGAAGAAGCGGCTTCTTCGCGCAAAGACGATTGTACCGCTCACAGTGCTCTCTTAGCGCGGCTTCTGCCGAAAGAAGCCCGGGAGCGGTGCTTAGCTCCGGAGAGCATCGTACCTTCGTCTTTAGCGTCTTTTGTGGTCTACATCCTAGCAGAAAGCTTTTCCACTCTGTCTGGCAAGGATAACCTGCGCCAGCACAGAAAACATCTCCCATCGTGTTCTGGACGTTGTACGGAGGTCTGCCAAGTGTTTGCATAAAGAAATGAAAAGTTGTCCAAAATAACTTCCTATCGAATGTTCATGTGATTGGAAAAGTCAGGAAAGTGGTAAGGTACTGTTTTCTATCAGTTGGCAAGCTGCGCACACAAGCCCAGTGTTGTACAGCTTCCTTCTTCACCTTTCCGATGCTGCCGCTCTCTCCGGCTCCCGGAGCCGAAGAAGCGGCTTCTTCGCGCAAAGACGATTGTACCGCTCACAGTGCTCTCTTAGCGCCGCTTCTGCCGAAAGAAGCCCGGGAGCGGCGCTTAGCTCCGGAGAGCATCGTACCTTCGTCTTTAGCGTCTTTTGTGGTCTACATCCTAGCAGAAAGCTTTTCCACTCTGTCTGGCAAGGAAAACCTGCGCCAGCGCAGAAAACATCTCCCATCGTGTTCTGGACGTTGCACGGAGGTCTGCCAAGTGTTTGCATAAAGAAATGAAAAGTTGTCCAAAATAACTTCCTATCGAATGTTCATGTGATTGGAAAGGTCAGGAAAGTGTAAGGTACTGTTTTCTATCAGTTGGCAAGCTGCGCACACAATCCCAGTGTTGTACAGCTTCCTTCTTCACCTTTCCGATGCTGCCGCTCTCTCCGGCTCCCGGAGCCGAAGAAGCGGCTTCTTCGCGCAAAGACGATTGTACCGCTCACAGTGCTCTCTTAGCGCCGCTTCTGCCGAAAGAAGCCCGGGAGCGGTGCTTAGCTCCGGAGAGCCTCGTACCTTCGTCTTTAGCGTCTTTTGTGGTCTACATCCTAGCAGAAAGCTTTTCCACTCTGTCTGGCAAGGAAAACCTGCGCCAGCACAGAAAACATCTCCCTTCGCGTTCTGGACGTTGTACGGAGGTCTGCCAAGTGTTTGAAAGAAACAAAGAAAAGTTGTCCAAAACAGCTTCCAATCGAAGATTCATGTGATTGGAAACGTCAGGAAAGTGTAAGGTACTGTTTTCTATCAGTTGGCAAGCTGCGCACACAAGCCCAGTGTTGTACAGCTTCCTTCTTCACCTTTCCGATGCTGCCGCTCTCTCCGGCTCCCGGAGCCGAAGAAGCGGCTTCTTCGCGCAAAGACGATTGTACCGCTCACAGTGCTCTCTTAGCGCCGCTTCTGCCGAAAGAAGCCCGGGAGCGGTGCTTAGCTCCGGAGAGCCTCGTACCTTCGTCTTTAGCGTCTTTTGTGGTCTACATCCTAGCAGAAAGCTTTTCCACTCAGTCTGGCAAGGAAAACCTGCGCCAGCACAGAAAACATCTCCCATCGTGTTCTGGACGTTGCACGGACGTCTGCCAAGTGTTTGCATAAAGAAATGAAAAGTTGTCCAAAATAACTTCCTATCGAATGTTCATGTGATTGGAAAAGTCAGGAAAGTGGTAAGGTACTGTTTTCTATCAGTTGGCAAGCTGCGCACACAATCCCAGTGTTGTACAGCTTCCTTCTTCACCTTTCCGATGCTGCCGCTCTCTCCGGCTCCCGGAGCCGAAGAAGCGGCTTCTTCGCGCAAAGACGATTGTACCGCTCACAGTGCTCTCTTAGCGCCGCTTCTGCCGAAAGAAGCCTGGGAGCGGCGCTTAGCTCCGGAGAGCATCGTACCTTCGTCTTTAGCGTCTTTTGTGGTCTACATCCTAGCAGAAAGCTTTTCCACTCTCTCTGGCAAGGAAAACCTGCGCCAGCGCAGAAAACATCTCCCATCGTGTTCTGGACGTTGCACGGAGGTCTGCCAAGTGTTTGCATAAAGAAATGAAAAGTTGTCCAAAATAACTTCCTATCGAATGTTCATGTGATTGGAAAAGTCAGGAAAGTGGTAAGGTACTGTTTTCTATCAGTTGGCAAGCTGCGCACACAAGCCCAGTGTTGTACAGCTTCCTTCTTCACCTTTCCGATGCTGCCGCTCTCTCCGGCTCCCGGAGCCGAAGAAGCGGCTTCTTCGCGCAAAGACGATTGTACCGCTCACAGTGCTCTCTTAGCGCCGCTTCTGCCGAAAGAAGCCCGGGAGCGGCGCTTAGCTCCGGAGAGCATCGTACCTTCGTCTTTAGCGTCTTTTGTGGTCTACATCCTAGCAGAAAGCTTTTCCACTCAGTCTGGCAAGGAAAACCTGCGCCAGCGCAGGAAACATCTCCCATCGTGTTCTGGACGTTGCACGGAGGTCTGCCAAGTGTTTGCATAAAGAAATGAAAAGTTGTCCAAAATAACTTCCTATCGAATGTTCATGTGATTGGAAAAGTCAGGAAAGTGGTAAGGTACTGTTTTCTATCAGTTGGCAAGCTGCGCACACAATCCCAGTGTTGTACAGCTTCCTTCTTCACCTTTCCGATGCTGCCGCTCTCTCCGGCTCCCGGAGCCGAAGAAGCGGCTTCTTCGCGCAAAGACGATTGTACCGCTCACAGTGCTCTCTTAGCGCGGCTTCTGCCGAAAGAAGCCCGGGAGCGGTGCTTAGCTCCGGAGAGCATCGTACCTTCGTCTTTAGCGTCTTTTGTGGTCTACATCCTAGCAGAAAGCTTTTCCACTCTGTCTGGCAAGGATAACCTGCGCCAGCACAGGAAACATCTCCCATCGTGTTCTGGACGTTGTACGGAGGTCTGCCAAGTGTTTGCATAAAGAAATGAAAAGTTGTCCAAAATAACTTCCTATCGAATGTTCATGTGATTGGAAAAGTCAGGAAAGTGGTAAGGTACTGTTTTCTATCAGTTGGCAAGCTGCGCACACAATCCCAGTGTTGTACAGCTTCCTTCTTCACCTTTCCGATGCTGCCGCTCTCTCCGGCTCCCGGAGCCGAAGAAGCGGCTTCTTCGCGCAAAGACGATTGTACCGCTCACAGTGCTCTCTTAGCGCCGCTTCTGCCGAAAGAAGCCCGGGAGCGGCGCTTAGCTCCGGAGAGCATCGTCCCTTCGTCTTTAGCGTCTTTTGTGGTCTACATCCTAGCAGAAAGCTTTTCCACTCTGTCTGGCAAGGATAACCTGCGCCAGCACAGAAAACATCTCCCATCGTGTTCTGGACGTTGTACGGAGGTCTGCCAAGTGTTTGACAAGAAGAGAAGAAAAGTTGTCCAAAACAGCTTCCAATCGAATATTCCTGTGATTGGAAAAGTCAGGAAAGTGGTAAGGTACTGTTTTCTATCAGTTGGCAAGCTGCGCACACAATCCCAGTGTTGTACAGCTTCCTTCTTCACCTTTCCGATGCTGCCGCTCTCTCCGGCTCCCGGAGCCGAAGAAGCGGCTTCTTCGCGCAAAGACGATTGTACCGCTCACAGTGCTCTCTTAGCGCCGCTTCTGCCGAAAGAAGCCCGGGAGCGGCGCTTAGCTCCGGAGAGCATCGTACCTTCGTCTTTAGCGTCTTTTGTGGTCTACATCCTAGCAGAAAGCTTTTCCACTCTGTCTGGCAAGGAAAACCTGCGCCAGCGCAGAAAACATCTCCCATCGTGTTCTGGACGTTGCACGGAGGTCTGCCAAGTGTTTGCATAAAGAAATGAAAAGTTGTCCAAAATAACTTCCTATCGAATGTTCATGTGATTGGAAAGGTCAGGAAAGTGTAAGGTACTGTTTTCTATCAGTTGGCAAGCTGCGCACACAATCCCAGTGTTGTACAGCTTCCTTCTTCACCTTTCCGATGCTGCCGCTCTCTCCGGCTCCCGGAGCCGAAGAAGCGGCTTCTTCGCGCAAAGACGATTGTACCGCTCACAGTGCTCTCTTAGCGCCGCTTCTGCCGAAAGAAGCCCGGGAGCGGTGCTTAGCTCCGGAGAGCATCGTCCCTTCGTCTTTAGCGTCTTTTGTGGTCTACATCCTAGCAGAAAGCTTTTCCACTCTGTCTGGCAAGGAAAACCTGCGCCAGCACAGAAAACATCTCCCTTCGCGTTCTGGACGTTGTACGGAGGTCTGCCAAGTGTTTGAAAGAAACAAAGAAAAGTTGTCCAAAACAGCTTCCAATCGAAGATTCATGTGATTGGAAACGTCAGGAAAGTGGTAAGGTACTGTTTTCTATCAGTTGGCAAGCTGCGCACACAAGCCCAGTGTTGTACAGCTTCCTTCTTCACCTTTCCGATGCTGCCGCTCTCTCCGGCTCCCGGAGCCGAAGAAGCGGCTTCTTCGCGCAAAGACGATTGTACCGCTCACAGTGCTCTCTTAGCGCCGCTTCTGCCGAAAGAAGCCCGGGAGCGGCGCTTAGCTCCGGAGAGCATCGTACCTTCGTCTTTAGCGTCTTTTGTGGTCTACATCCTAGCAGAAAGCTTTTCCACTCTGTCTGGCAAGGAAAACCTGCGCCAGCGCAGAAAACATCTCCCATCGTGTTCTGGACGTTGCACGGAGGTCTGCCAAGTGTTTGCATAAAGAAATGAAAAGTTGTCCAAAATAACTTCCTATCGAATGTTCATGTGATTGGAAAGGTCAGGAAAGTGTAAGGTACTGTTTTCTATCAGTTGGCAAGCTGCGCACACAATCCCAGTGTTGTACAGCTTCCTTCTTCACCTTTCCGATGCTGCCGCTCTCTCCGGCTCCCGGAGCCGAAGAAGCGGCTTCTTCGCGCAAAGACGATTGTACCGCTCACAGTGCTCTCTTAGCGCCGCTTCTGCCGAAAGAAGCCCGGGAGCGGCGCTTAGCTCCGGAGAGCATCGTACCTTCGTCTTTAGCGTCTTTTGTGGTCTACATCCTAGCAGAAAGCTTTTCCACTCTGTCTGGCAAGGAAAACCTGCGCCAGCGCAGAAAACATCTCCCATCGTGTTCTGGACGTTGCACGGAGGTCTGCCAAGTGTTTGCATAAAGAAATGAAAAGTTGTCCAAAATAACTTCCTATCGAATGTTCATGTGATTGGAAAGGTCAGGAAAGTGTAAGGTACTGTTTTCTATCAGTTGGCAAGCTGCGCACACAATCCCAGTGTTGTACAGCTTCCTTCTTCACCTTTCCGATGCTGCCGCTCTCTCCGGCTCCCGGAGCCGAAGAAGCGGCTTCTTCGCGCAAAGACGATTGTACCGCTCACAGTGCTCTCTTAGCGCCGCTTCTGCCGAAAGAAGCCCGGGAGCGGTGCTTAGCTCCGGAGAGCATCGTCCCTTCGTCTTTAGCGTCTTTTGTGGTCTACATCCTAGCAGAAAGCTTTTCCACTCTGTCTGGCAAGGAAAACCTGCGCCAGCACAGAAAACATCTCCCTTCGCGTTCTGGACGTTGTACGGAGGTCTGCCAAGTGTTTGAAAGAAACAAAGAAAAGTTGTCCAAAACAGCTTCCAATCGAAGATTCATGTGATTGGAAACGTCAGGAAAGTGGTAAGGTACTGTTTTCTATCAGTTGGCAAGCTGCGCACACAATCCCAGTGTTGTACAGCTTCCTTCTTCACCTTTCCGATGCTGCCGCTCTCTCCGGCTCCCGGAGCCGAAGAAGCGGCTTCTTCGCGCAAAGACGATTGTACCGCTCACAGTGCTCTCTTAGCGCCGCTTCTGCCGAAAGAAGCCCGGGAGCGGCGCTTAGCTCCGGAGAGCATCGTACCTTCGTCTTTAGCGTCTTTTGTGGTCTACATCCTAGCAGAAAGCTTTTCCACTCTGTCTGGCAAGGAAAACCTGCGCCAGCGCAGAAAACATCTCCCATCGTGTTCTGGACGTTGCACGGAGGTCTGCCAAGTGTTTGCATAAAGAAATGAAAAGTTGTCCAAAATAACTTCCTATCGAATGTTCATGTGATTGGAAAGGTCAGGAAAGTGTAAGGTACTGTTTTCTATCAGTTGGCAAGCTGCGCACACAATCCCAGTGTTGTACAGCTTCCTTCTTCACCTTTCCGATGCTGCCGCTCTCTCCGGCTCCCGGAGCCGAAGAAGCGGCTTCTTCGCGCAAAGACGATTGTACCGCTCACAGTGCTCTCTTAGCGCCGCTTCTGCCGAAAGAAGCCCGGGAGCGGTGCTTAGCTCCGGAGAGCATCGTCCCTTCGTCTTTAGCGTCTTTTGTGGTCTACATCCTAGCAGAAAGCTTTTCCACTCTGTCTGGCAAGGAAAACCTGCGCCAGCACAAAAAAACATCTCCCTTCGCGTTCTGGACGTTGTACGGAGGTCTGCCAAGTGTTTGAAAGAAACAAAGAAAAGTTGTCCAAAACAGCTTCCAATCGAAGATTCATGTGATTGGAAACGTCAGGAAAGTGGTAAGGTACTGTTTTCTATCAGTTGGCAAGCTGCGCACACAATCCCAGTGTTGTACAGCTTCCTTCTTCACCTTTCCGATGCTGCCGCTCTCTCCGGCTCCCGGAGCCGAAGAAGCGGCTTCTTCGCGCAAAGACGATTGTACCGCTCACAGTGCTCTCTTAGCGCCGCTTCTGCCGAAAGAAGCCCGGGAGCGGTGCTTAGCTCCGGAGAGCCTCGTACCTTCGTCTTTAGCGTCTTTTGTGGTCTACATCCTAGCAGAAAGCTTTTCCACTCAGTCTGGCAAGGAAAACCTGCGCCAGCGCAGAAAACATCTCCCATCGTGTTCTGGACGTTGCACGGACGTCTGCCAAGTGTTTGCATAAAGAAATGAAAAGTTGTCCAAAATAACTTCCTATCGAATGTTCATGTGATTGGAAAAGTCAGGAAAGTGGTAAGGTACTGTTTTCTATCAGTTGGCAAGCTGCGCACACAATCCCAGTGTTGTACAGCTTCCTTCTTCACCTTTCCGATGCTGCCGCTCTCTCCGGCTCCCGGAGCCGAAGAAGCGGCTTCTTCGCGCAAAGACGATTGTACCGCTCACAGTGCTCTCTTAGCGCCGCTTCTGCCGAAAGAAGCCCGGGAGCGGCGCTTAGCTCCGGAGAGCATCGTACCTTCGTCTTTAGCGTCTTTTGTGGTCTACATCCTAGCAGAAAGCTTTTCCACTCTGTCTGGCAAGGAAAACCTGCGCCAGCGCAGAAAACATCTCCCATCGTGTTCTGGACGTTGCACGGAGGTCTGCCAAGTGTTTGCATAAAGAAATGAAAAGTTGTCCAAAATAACTTCCTATCGAATGTTCATGTGATTGGAAAGGTCAGGAAAGTGTAAGGTACTGTTTTCTATCAGTTGGCAAGCTGCGCACACAATCCCAGTGTTGTACAGCTTCCTTCTTCACCTTTCCGATGCTGCCGCTCTCTCCGGCTCCCGGAGCCGAAGAAGCGGCTTCTTCGCGCAAAGACGATTGTACCGCTCACAGTGCTCTCTTAGCGCCGCTTCTGCCGAAAGAAGCCCGGGAGCGGTGCTTAGCTCCGGAGAGCATCGTCCCTTCGTCTTTAGCGTCTTTTGTGGTCTACATCCTAGAAGAAAGCTTTTCCACTCTGTCTGGAAAGGAAAACCTGCGCCAGCACAGAAAACATCTCCCTTCGTGTTCTGGACGTTGTACGGAGGTCTGCCAAGTGTTTGAAAGAAACAAAGAAAAGTTGTCCAAAACAGCTTCCAATCGAATATTCTGTGATTGGATACGTCAGGAAAGTGTAAGGTACTGTTTTCTATCAGTTGGCAAGCTGCGCACACAATCCCAGTGTTGTACAGCTTCCTTCTTCACCTTTCCGATGCTGCCGCTCTCTCCGGCTCCCGGAGCCGAAGAAGCGGCTTCTTCGCGCAAAGACGATTGTACCGCTCACAGTGCTCTCTTAGCGCCGCTTCTGCCGAAAGAAGCCCGGGAGCGGTGCTTAGCTCCGGAGAGCCTCGTACCTTCGTCTTTAGCGTCTTTTGTGGTCTACATCCTAGCAGAAAGCTTTTCCACTCAGTCTGGCAAGGAAAACCTGCGCCAGCGCAGAAAACATCTCCCATCGTGTTCTGGACGTTGCACGGAGGTCTGCCAAGTGTTTGCATAAAGAAATGAAAAGTTGTCCAAAATAAATTCCTATCGAATGTTCATGTGATTGGAAAAGTCAGGAAAGTGGTAAGGTACTGTTTTCTATCAGTTGGCAAGGTGCGCACACAAGCCCAGTGTTGTACAGCTTCCTTCTTCACCTTTCCGATGCTGCCGCTCTCTCCGGCTCCCGGAGCCGAAGAAGCGGCTTCTTCGCGCAAAGACGATTGTACCGCTCACAGTGCTCTCTTAGCGCCGCTTCTGCCGAAAGAAGCCCGGCAGCGGTGCTTAGCTCCGGAGAGCCTCGTACCTTCGTCTTTAGCGTCTTTTGTGGTCTACATCCTAGCAGAAAGCTTTTCCACTCTGTCTGGCAAGGAAAACCTGCGCCAGCGCAGAAAACATCTCCCATCGTGTTCTGGACGTTGCACGGAGGTCTGCCAAGTGTTTGCATAAAGAAATGAAAAGTTGTCCAAAATAACTTCCTATCGAATGTTCATGTGATTGGAAAGGTCAGGAAAGTGTAAGGTACTGTTTTCTATCAGTTGGCAAGCTGCGCACACAATCCCAGTGTTGTACAGCTTCCTTCTTCACCTTTCCGATGCTGCCGCTCTCTCCGGCTCCCGGAGCCGAAGAAGCGGCTTCTTCGCGCAAAGACGATTGTACCGCTCACAGTGCTCTCTTAGCGCCGCTTCTGCCGAAAGAAGCCCGGGAGCGGTGCTTAGCTCCGGAGAGCCTCGTACCTTCGTCTTTAGCGTCTTTTGTGGTCTACATCCTAGCAGAAAGCTTTTCCACTCTGTCTGGCAAGGAAAACCTGCGCCAGCACAGAAAACATCTCCCTTCGCGTTCTGGACGTTGTACGGAGGTCTGCCAAGTGTTTGAAAGAAACAAAGAAAAGTTGTCCAAAACAGCTTCCAATCGAAGATTCATGTGATTGGAAACGTCAGGAAAGTGTAAGGTACTGTTTTCTATCAGTTGGCAAGCTGCGCACACAAGCCCAGTGTTGTACAGCTTCCTTCTTCACCTTTCCGATGCTGCCGCTCTCTCCGGCTCCCGGAGCCGAAGAAGCGGCTTCTTCGCGCAAAGACGATTGTACCGCTCACAGTGCTCTCTTAGCGCCGCTTCTGCCGAAAGAAGCCCGGGAGCGGTGCTTAGCTCCGGAGAGCCTCGTACCTTCGTCTTTAGCGTCTTTTGTGGTCTACATCCTAGCAGAAAGCTTTTCCACTCAGTCTGGCAAGGAAAACCTGCGCCAGCACAGAAAACATCTCCCATCGTGTTCTGGACGTTGCACGGACGTCTGCCAAGTGTTTGCATAAAGAAATGAAAAGTTGTCCAAAATAACTTCCTATCGAATGTTCATGTGATTGGAAAAGTCAGGAAAGTGGTAAGGTACTGTTTTCTATCAGTTGGCAAGCTGCGCACACAATCCCAGTGTTGTACAGCTTCCTTCTTCACCTTTCCGATGCTGCCGCTCTCTCCGGCTCCCGGAGCCGAAGAAGCGGCTTCTTCGCGCAAAGACGATTGTACCGCTCACAGTGCTCTCTTAGCGCCGCTTCTGCCGAAAGAAGCCTGGGAGCGGCGCTTAGCTCCGGAGAGCATCGTACCTTCGTCTTTAGCGTCTTTTGTGGTCTACATCCTAGCAGAAAGCTTTTCCACTCTCTCTGGCAAGGAAAACCTGCGCCAGCGCAGAAAACATCTCCCATCGTGTTCTGGACGTTGCACGGAGGTCTGCCAAGTGTTTGCATAAAGAAATGAAAAGTTGTCCAAAATAACTTCCTATCGAATGTTCATGTGATTGGAAAAGTCAGGAAAGTGGTAAGGTACTGTTTTCTATCAGTTGGCAAGCTGCGCACACAAGCCCAGTGTTGTACAGCTTCCTTCTTCACCTTTCCGATGCTGCCGCTCTCTCCGGCTCCCGGAGCCGAAGAAGCGGCTTCTTCGCGCAAAGACGATTGTACCGCTCACAGTGCTCTCTTAGCGCCGCTTCTGCCGAAAGAAGCCCGGGAGCGGCGCTTAGCTCCGGAGAGCATCGTACCTTCGTCTTTAGCGTCTTTTGTGGTCTACATCCTAGCAGAAAGCTTTTCCACTCAGTCTGGCAAGGAAAACCTGCGATAGCGCAGGAAACATCTCCCATCGTGTTCTGGACGTTGCACGGAGGTCTGCCAAGTGTTTGCATAAAGAAATGAAAAGTTGTCCAAAATAACTTCCTATCGAATGTTCATGTGATTGGAAAAGTCAGGAAAGTGGTAAGGTACTGTTTTCTATCAGTTGGCAAGCTGCGCACACAATCCCAGTGTTGTACAGCTTCCTTCTTCACCTTTCCGATGCTGCCGCTCTCTCCGGCTCCCGGAGCCGAAGAAGCGGCTTCTTCGCGCAAAGACGATTGTACCGCTCACAGTGCTCTCTTAGCGCGGCTTCTGCCGAAAGAAGCCCGGGAGCGGTGCTTAGCTCCGGAGAGCATCGTACCTTCGTCTTTAGCGTCTTTTGTGGTCTACATCCTAGCAGAAAGCTTTTCCACTCTGTCTGGCAAGGATAACCTGCGCCAGCACAGGAAACATCTCCCATCGTGTTCTGGACGTTGTACGGAGGTCTGCCAAGTGTTTGCATAAAGAAATGAAAAGTTGTCCAAAATAACTTCCTATCGAATGTTCATGTGATTGGAAAAGTCAGGAAAGTGGTAAGGTACTGTTTTCTATCAGTTGGCAAGCTGCGCACACAATCCCAGTGTTGTACAGCTTCCTTCTTCACCTTTCCGATGCTGCCGCTCTCTCCGGCTCCCGGAGCCGAAGAAGCGGCTTCTTCGCGCAAAGACGATTGTACCGCTCACAGTGCTCTCTTAGCGCCGCTTCTGCCGAAAGAAGCCCGGGAGCGGCGCTTAGCTCCGGAGAGCATCGTCCCTTCGTCTTTAGCGTCTTTTGTGGTCTACATCCTAGCAGAAAGCTTTTCCACTCTGTCTGGCAAGGATAACCTGCGCCAGCACAGAAAACATCTCCCATCGTGTTCTGGACGTTGTACGGAGGTCTGCCAAGTGTTTGACAAGAAGAGAAGAAAAGTTGTCCAAAACAGCTTCCAATCGAATATTCCTGTGATTGGAAAAGTCAGGAAAGTGGTAAGGTACTGTTTTCTATCAGTTGGCAAGCTGCGCACACAATCCCAGTGTTGTACAGCTTCCTTCTTCACCTTTCCGATGCTGCCGCTCTCTCCGGCTCCCGGAGCCGAAGAAGCGGCTTCTTCGCGCAAAGACGATTGTACCGCTCACAGTGCTCTCTTAGCGCCGCTTCTGCCGAAAGAAGCCCGGGAGCGGCGCTTAGCTCCGGAGAGCATCGTACCTTCGTCTTTAGCGTCTTTTGTGGTCTACATCCTAGCAGAAAGCTTTTCCACTCTGTCTGGCAAGGAAAACCTGCGCCAGCGCAGAAAACATCTCCCATCGTGTTCTGGACGTTGCACGGAGGTCTGCCAAGTGTTTGCATAAAGAAATGAAAAGTTGTCCAAAATAACTTCCTATCGAATGTTCATGTGATTGGAAAGGTCAGGAAAGTGTAAGGTACTGTTTTCTATCAGTTGGCAAGCTGCGCACACAATCCCAGTGTTGTACAGCTTCCTTCTTCACCTTTCCGATGCTGCCGCTCTCTCCGGCTCCCGGAGCCGAAGAAGCGGCTTCTTCGCGCAAAGACGATTGTACCGCTCACAGTGCTCTCTTAGCGCCGCTTCTGCCGAAAGAAGCCCGGGAGCGGTGCTTAGCTCCGGAGAGCATCGTCCCTTCGTCTTTAGCGTCTTTTGTGGTCTACATCCTAGCAGAAAGCTTTTCCACTCTGTCTGGCAAGGAAAACCTGCGCCAGCACAGAAAACATCTCCCTTCGCGTTCTGGACGTTGTACGGAGGTCTGCCAAGTGTTTGAAAGAAACAAAGAAAAGTTGTCCAAAACAGCTTCCAATCGAAGATTCATGTGATTGGAAACGTCAGGAAAGTGGTAAGGTACTGTTTTCTATCAGTTGGCAAGCTGCGCACACAAGCCCAGTGTTGTACAGCTTCCTTCTTCACCTTTCCGATGCTGCCGCTCTCTCCGGCTCCCGGAGCCGAAGAAGCGGCTTCTTCGCGCAAAGACGATTGTACCGCTCACAGTGCTCTCTTAGCGCCGCTTCTGCCGAAAGAAGCCCGGGAGCGGCGCTTAGCTCCGGAGAGCATCGTACCTTCGTCTTTAGCGTCTTTTGTGGTCTACATCCTAGCAGAAAGCTTTTCCACTCTGTCTGGCAAGGAAAACCTGCGCCAGCGCAGAAAACATCTCCCATCGTGTTCTGGACGTTGCACGGAGGTCTGCCAAGTGTTTGCATAAAGAAATGAAAAGTTGTCCAAAATAACTTCCTATCGAATGTTCATGTGATTGGAAAGGTCAGGAAAGTGTAAGGTACTGTTTTCTATCAGTTGGCAAGCTGCGCACACAATCCCAGTGTTGTACAGCTTCCTTCTTCACCTTTCCGATGCTGCCGCTCTCTCCGGCTCCCGGAGCCGAAGAAGCGGCTTCTTCGCGCAAAGACGATTGTACCGCTCACAGTGCTCTCTTAGCGCCGCTTCTGCCGAAAGAAGCCCGGGAGCGGCGCTTAGCTCCGGAGAGCATCGTACCTTCGTCTTTAGCGTCTTTTGTGGTCTACATCCTAGCAGAAAGCTTTTCCACTCTGTCTGGCAAGGAAAACCTGCGCCAGCGCAGAAAACATCTCCCATCGTGTTCTGGACGTTGCACGGAGGTCTGCCAAGTGTTTGCATAAAGAAATGAAAAGTTGTCCAAAATAACTTCCTATCGAATGTTCATGTGATTGGAAAGGTCAGGAAAGTGTAAGGTACTGTTTTCTATCAGTTGGCAAGCTGCGCACACAATCCCAGTGTTGTACAGCTTCCTTCTTCACCTTTCCGATGCTGCCGCTCTCTCCGGCTCCCGGAGCCGAAGAAGCGGCTTCTTCGCGCAAAGACGATTGTACCGCTCACAGTGCTCTCTTAGCGCCGCTTCTGCCGAAAGAAGCCCGGGAGCGGTGCTTAGCTCCGGAGAGCATCGTCCCTTCGTCTTTAGCGTCTTTTGTGGTCTACATCCTAGCAGAAAGCTTTTCCACTCTGTCTGGCAAGGAAAACCTGCGCCAGCACAGAAAACATCTCCCTTCGCGTTCTGGACGTTGTACGGAGGTCTGCCAAGTGTTTGAAAGAAACAAAGAAAAGTTGTCCAAAACAGCTTCCAATCGAAGATTCATGTGATTGGAAACGTCAGGAAAGTGGTAAGGTACTGTTTTCTATCAGTTGGCAAGCTGCGCACACAATCCCAGTGTTGTACAGCTTCCTTCTTCACCTTTCCGATGCTGCCGCTCTCTCCGGCTCCCGGAGCCGAAGAAGCGGCTTCTTCGCGCAAAGACGATTGTACCGCTCACAGTGCTCTCTTAGCGCCGCTTCTGCCGAAAGAAGCCCGGGAGCGGCGCTTAGCTCCGGAGAGCATCGTACCTTCGTCTTTAGCGTCTTTTGTGGTCTACATCCTAGCAGAAAGCTTTTCCACTCTGTCTGGCAAGGAAAACCTGCGCCAGCGCAGAAAACATCTCCCATCGTGTTCTGGACGTTGCACGGAGGTCTGCCAAGTGTTTGCATAAAGAAATGAAAAGTTGTCCAAAATAACTTCCTATCGAATGTTCATGTGATTGGAAAGGTCAGGAAAGTGTAAGGTACTGTTTTCTATCAGTTGGCAAGCTGCGCACACAATCCCAGTGTTGTACAGCTTCCTTCTTCACCTTTCCGATGCTGCCGCTCTCTCCGGCTCCCGGAGCCGAAGAAGCGGCTTCTTCGCGCAAAGACGATTGTACCGCTCACAGTGCTCTCTTAGCGCCGCTTCTGCCGAAAGAAGCCCGGGAGCGGTGCTTAGCTCCGGAGAGCATCGTCCCTTCGTCTTTAGCGTCTTTTGTGGTCTACATCCTAGCAGAAAGCTTTTCCACTCTGTCTGGCAAGGAAAACCTGCGCCAGCACAAAAAAACATCTCCCTTCGCGTTCTGGACGTTGTACGGAGGTCTGCCAAGTGTTTGAAAGAAACAAAGAAAAGTTGTCCAAAACAGCTTCCAATCGAAGATTCATGTGATTGGAAACGTCAGGAAAGTGGTAAGGTACTGTTTTCTATCAGTTGGCAAGCTGCGCACACAATCCCAGTGTTGTACAGCTTCCTTCTTCACCTTTCCGATGCTGCCGCTCTCTCCGGCTCCCGGAGCCGAAGAAGCGGCTTCTTCGCGCAAAGACGATTGTACCGCTCACAGTGCTCTCTTAGCGCCGCTTCTGCCGAAAGAAGCCCGGGAGCGGTGCTTAGCTCCGGAGAGCCTCGTACCTTCGTCTTTAGCGTCTTTTGTGGTCTACATCCTAGCAGAAAGCTTTTCCACTCAGTCTGGCAAGGAAAACCTGCGCCAGCGCAGAAAACATCTCCCATCGTGTTCTGGACGTTGCACGGACGTCTGCCAAGTGTTTGCATAAAGAAATGAAAAGTTGTCCAAAATAACTTCCTATCGAATGTTCATGTGATTGGAAAAGTCAGGAAAGTGGTAAGGTACTGTTTTCTATCAGTTGGCAAGCTGCGCACACAATCCCAGTGTTGTACAGCTTCCTTCTTCACCTTTCCGATGCTGCCGCTCTCTCCGGCTCCCGGAGCCGAAGAAGCGGCTTCTTCGCGCAAAGACGATTGTACCGCTCACAGTGCTCTCTTAGCGCCGCTTCTGCCGAAAGAAGCCCGGGAGCGGCGCTTAGCTCCGGAGAGCATCGTACCTTCGTCTTTAGCGTCTTTTGTGGTCTACATCCTAGCAGAAAGCTTTTCCACTCTGTCTGGCAAGGAAAACCTGCGCCAGCGCAGAAAACATCTCCCATCGTGTTCTGGACGTTGCACGGAGGTCTGCCAAGTGTTTGCATAAAGAAATGAAAAGTTGTCCAAAATAACTTCCTATCGAATGTTCATGTGATTGGAAAGGTCAGGAAAGTGTAAGGTACTGTTTTCTATCAGTTGGCAAGCTGCGCACACAATCCCAGTGTTGTACAGCTTCCTTCTTCACCTTTCCGATGCTGCCGCTCTCTCCGGCTCCCGGAGCCGAAGAAGCGGCTTCTTCGCGCAAAGACGATTGTACCGCTCACAGTGCTCTCTTAGCGCCGCTTCTGCCGAAAGAAGCCCGGGAGCGGTGCTTAGCTCCGGAGAGCATCGTCCCTTCGTCTTTAGCGTCTTTTGTGGTCTACATCCTAGAAGAAAGCTTTTCCACTCTGTCTGGAAAGGAAAACCTGCGCCAGCACAGAAAACATCTCCCTTCGTGTTCTGGACGTTGTACGGAGGTCTGCCAAGTGTTTGAAAGAAACAAAGAAAAGTTGTCCAAAACAGCTTCCAATCGAATATTCTGTGATTGGATACGTCAGGAAAGTGTAAGGTACTGTTTTCTATCAGTTGGCAAGCTGCGCACACAATCCCAGTGTTGTACAGCTTCCTTCTTCACCTTTCCGATGCTGCCGCTCTCTCCGGCTCCCGGAGCCGAAGAAGCGGCTTCTTCGCGCAAAGACGATTGTACCGCTCACAGTGCTCTCTTAGCGCCGCTTCTGCCGAAAGAAGCCCGGGAGCGGTGCTTAGCTCCGGAGAGCCTCGTACCTTCGTCTTTAGCGTCTTTTGTGGTCTACATCCTAGCAGAAAGCTTTTCCACTCAGTCTGGCAAGGAAAACCTGCGCCAGCGCAGAAAACATCTCCCATCGTGTTCTGGACGTTGCACGGAGGTCTGCCAAGTGTTTGCATAAAGAAATGAAAAGTTGTCCAAAATAAATTCCTATCGAATGTTCATGTGATTGGAAAAGTCAGGAAAGTGGTAAGGTACTGTTTTCTATCAGTTGGCAAGGTGCGCACACAAGCCCAGTGTTGTACAGCTTCCTTCTTCACCTTTCCGATGCTGCCGCTCTCTCCGGCTCCCGGAGCCGAAGAAGCGGCTTCTTCGCGCAAAGACGATTGTACCGCTCACAGTGCTCTCTTAGCGCCGCTTCTGCCGAAAGAAGCCCGGCAGCGGTGCTTAGCTCCGGAGAGCCTCGTACCTTCGTCTTTAGCGTCTTTTGTGGTCTACATCCTAGCAGAAAGCTTTTCCACTCTGTCTGGCAAGGAAAACATGCGGAACACAGAAAACATCTCCCATCGTGTTCTGGACGTTGCACGGAGGTCTGCCAAGTGTTTGCATAAAGAAATGAAAAGTTGTCCAAAATAACTTCCTATCGAATGTTCATGTGATTGGAAAAGTCAGGAAAGTGGTAAGGTACTGTTTTCTATCAGTTGGCAAGCTGCGCACACAATCCCAGTGTTGTACAGCTTCCTTCTTCACCTTTCCGATGCTGCCGCTCTCTCCGGCTCCCGGAGCCGAAGAAGCGGCTTCTTCGCGCAAACACGATTGTACCTGTCACAGTGCTCTCTTAGCGCCGCTTCTGCCGAAAGAAGCCCGGGAGCGGCGCTTAGCTCCGGAGAGCATCGTCCCTTCGTCTTTAGCGTCTTTTGTGGTCTACATCCTAGCAGAAAGCTTTTCCACTCTGTCTGGCAAGGATAACCTGCGCCAGCACAGAAAACATCTCCCATCGTGTTCTGGACGTTGTACGGAGGTCTGCCAAGTGTTTGACAAGAAGAGAAGAAAAGTTGTCCAAAACAGCTTCCAATCGAATATTCATGTGATTGGAAAAGTCAGGAAAGTGGTAAGGTACTGTTTTCTATCAGTTGGCAAGCTGCGCACACAATCCCAGTGTTGTACAGCTTCCTTCTTCACCTTTCCGATGCTGCCGCTCTCTCCGGCTCCCGGAGCCGAAGAAGCGGCTTCTTCGCGCAAAGACGATTGTACCGCTCACAGTGCTCTCTTAGCGCCGCTTCTGCCGAAAGAAGCCCGGGAGCGGCGCTTAGCTCCGGAGAGCATCGTACCTTCGTCTTTAGCGTCTTTTGTGGTCTACATCCTAGCAGAAAGCTTTTCCACTCTGTCTGGCAAGGAAAACCTGCGCCAGCGCAGAAAACATCTCCCATCGTGTTCTGGACGTTGCACGGAGGTCTGCCAAGTGTTTGCATAAAGAAATGAAAAGTTGTCCAAAATAACTTCCTATCGAATGTTCATGTGATTGGAAAAGTCAGGAAAGTGGTAAGGTACTGTTTTCTATCAGTTGGCAAGCTGCGCACACAATCCCAGTGTTGTACAGCTTCCTTCTTCACCTTTCCGATGCTGCCGCTCTCTCCGGCTCCCGGAGCCGAAGAAGCGGCTTCTTCGCGCAAAGACGATTGTACCGCTCACAGTGCTCTCTTAGCGCCGCTTCTGCCGAAAGAAGCCCGGGAGCGGCGCTTAGCTCCGGAGAGCATCGTACCTTCGTCTTTAGCGTCTTTTGTGGTCTACATCCTAGCAGAAAGCTTTTCCACTCTGTCTGGCAAGGAAAACCTGCGCCAGCGCAGAAAACATCTCCCATCGTGTTCTGGACGTTGCACGGAGGTCTGCCAAGTGTTTGCATAAAGAAATGAAAAGTTGTCCAAAATAACTTCCTATCGAATGTTCATGTGATTGGAAAGGTCAGGAAAGTGTAAGGTACTGTTTTCTATCAGTTGGCAAGCTGCGCACACAATCCCAGTGTTGTACAGCTTCCTTCTTCACCTTTCCGATGCTGCCGCTCTCTCCGGCTCCCGGAGCCGAAGAAGCGGCTTCTTCGCGCAAAGACGATTGTACCGCTCACAGTGCTCTCTTAGCGCCGCTTCTGCCGAAAGAAGCCCGGGAGCGGTGCTTAGCTCCGGAGAGCATCGTCCCTTCGTCTTTAGCGTCTTTTGTGGTCTACGTCCTAGCAGAAAGCTTTTCCACTCTGTCTGGCAAGGAAAACCTGCGCCAGCACAGAAAACATCTCCCTTCGTGTTCTGGACGTTGTACGGAGGTCTGCCAAGTGTTTGAAAGAAACAAAGAAAAGTTGTCCAAAACAGCTTCCAATCGAATATTCTGTGATTGGAAACGTCAGGAAAGTGTAAGGTACTGTTTTCTATCAGTTGGCAAGCTGCGCACACAATCCCAGTGTTGTACAGCTTCCTTCTTCACCTTTCCGATGCTGCCGCTCTCTCCGGCTCCCGGAGCCGAAGAAGCGGCTTCTTCGCGCAAAGACGATTGTACCGCTCACAGTGCTCTCTTAGCGCCGCTTCTGCCGAAAGAAGCCCGGGAGCGGTGCTTAGCTCCGGAGAGCATCGTCCCTTCGTCTTTAGCGTCTTTTGTGGTCTACATCCTAGCAGAAAGCTTTTCCACTCTGTCTGGCAAGGAAAACCTGCGCCAGCACAGAAAACATCTCCCTTCGCGTTCTGGACGTTGTACGGAGGTCTGCCAAGTGTTTGAAAGAAACAAAGAAAAGTTGTCCAAAACAGCTTCCAATCGAAGATTCATGTGATTGGAAACGTCAGGAAAGTGTAAGGTACTGTTTTCTATCAGTTGGCAAGCTGCGCACACAAGCCCAGTGTTGTACAGCTTCCTTCTTCACCTTTCCGATGCTGCCGCTCTCTCTGGCTCCCGGAGCCGAAGAAGCGGCTTCTTCGCGCAAAGACGATTGTACCGCTCACAGTGCTCTCTTAGCGCCGCTTCTGCCGAAAGAAGCCCGGGAGCGGTGCTTAGCTCCGGAGAGCCTCGTACCTTCGTCTTTAGCGTCTTTTGTGGTCTACATCCTAGCAGAAAGCTTTTCCACTCAGTCTGGCAAGGAAAACCTGCGCCAGCGCAGAAAACATCTCCCATCGTGTTCTGGACGTTGCACGGAGGTCTGCCAAGTGTTTGCATAAAGAAATGAAAAGTTGTCCAAAATAACTTCCTATCGAATGTTCATGTGATTGGAAAAGTCAGGAAAGTGGTAAGGTACTGTTTTCTATCAGTTGGCAAGCTGCGCACACAATCCCAGTGTTGTACAGCTTCCTTCTTCACCTTTCCGATGCTGCCGCTCTCTCCGGCTCCCGGAGCCGAAGAAGCGGCTTCTTCGCGCAAAGACGATTGTACCGCTCACAGTGCTCTCTTAGCGCCGCTTCTGCCGAAAGAAGCCCGGGAGCGGCGCTTAGCTCCGGAGAGCATCGTACCTTCGTCTTTAGCGTCTTTTGTGGTCTACATCCTAGCAGAAAGCTTTTCCACTCTGTCTGGCAAGGAAAACCTGCGCCAGCGCAGAAAACATCTCCCATCGTGTTCTGGACGTTGCACGGAGGTCTGCCAAGTGTTTGCATAAAGAAATGAAAAGTTGTCCAAAATAACTTCCTATCGAATGTTCATGTGATTGGAAAGGTCAGGAAAGTGTAAGGTACTGTTTTCTATCAGTTGGCAAGCTGCGCACACAATCCCAGTGTTGTACAGCTTCCTTCTTCACCTTTCCGATGCTGCCGCTCTCTCCGGCTCCCGGAGCCGAAGAAGCGGCTTCTTCGCGCAAAGACGATTGTACCGCTCACAGTGCTCTCTTAGCGCCGCTTCTGCCGAAAGAAGCCCGGGAGCGGTGCTTAGCTCCGGAGAGCATCGTCCCTTCGTCTTTAGCGTCTTTTGTGGTCTACATCCTAGAAGAAAGCTTTTCCACTCTGTCTGGAAAGGAAAACCTGCGCCAGCACAGAAAACATCTCCCTTCGTGTTCTGGACGTTGTACGGAGGTCTGCCAAGTGTTTGAAAGAAACATAGAAAAGTTGTCCAAAACAGCTTCCAATCGAATATTCTGTGATTGGATACGTCAGGAAAGTGTAAGGTACTGTTTTCTATCAGTTGGCAAGCTGCGCACACAATCCCAGTGTTGTACAGCTTCCTTCTTCACCTTTCCGATGCTGCCGCTCTCTCCGGCTCCCGGAGCCGAAGAAGCGGCTTCTTCGCGCAAAGACGATTGTACCGCTCACAGTGCTCTCTTAGCGCCGCTTCTGCCGAAAGAAGCCCGGGAGCGGTGCTTAGCTCCGGAGAGCCTCGTACCTTCGTCTTTAGCGTCTTTTGTGGTCTACATCCTAGCAGAAAGCTTTTCCACTCAGTCTGGCAAGGAAAACCTGCGCCAGCGCAGAAAACATCTCCCATCGTGTTCTGGACGTTGCACGGAGGTCTGCCAAGTGTTTGCATAAAGAAATGAAAAGTTGTCCAAAATAACTTCCTATCGAATGTTCATGTGATTGGAAAAGTCAGGAAAGTGGTAAGGTACTGTTTTCTATCAGTTGGCAAGGTGCGCACACAAGCCCAGTGTTGTACAGCTTCCTTCTTCACCTTTCCGATGCTGCCGCTCTCTCCGGCTCCCGGAGCCGAAGAAGCGGCTTCTTCGCGCAAAGACGATTGTACCGCTCACAGTGCTCTCTTAGCGCCGCTTCTGCCGAAAGAAGCCCGGGAGCGGCGCTTAGCTCCGGAGAGCCTCGTACCTTCGTCTTTAGCGTCTTTTGTGGTCTACATCCTAGCAGAAAGCTTTTCCACTCTGTCTGGCAAGGAAAACATGCGGAACACAGAAAACATCTCCCATCGTGTTCTGGACGTTGCACGGAGGTCTGCCAAGTGTTTGCATAAAGAAATGAAAAGTTGTCCAAAATAACTTCCTATCGAATGTTCATGTGATTGGAAAAGTCAGGAAAGTGGTAAGGTACTGTTTTCTATCAGTTGGCAAGCTGCGCACACAATCCCAGTGTTGTACAGCTTCCTTCTTCACCTTTCCGATGCTGCCGCTCTCTCCGGCTCCCGGAGCCGAAGAAGCGGCTTCTTCGCGCAAACACGATTGTACCTGTCACAGTGCTCTCTTAGCGCCGCTTCTGCCGAAAGAAGCCCGGGAGCGGCGCTTAGCTCCGGAGAGCATCGTCCCTTCGTCTTTAGCGTCTTTTGTGGTCTACATCCTAGCAGAAAGCTTTTCCACTCTGTCTGGCAAGGATAACCTGCGCCAGCACAGAAAACATCTCCCATCGTGTTCTGGACGTTGTACGGAGGTCTGCCAAGTGTTTGACAAGAAGAGAAGAAAAGTTGTCCAAAACAGCTTCCAATCGAATATTCATGTGATTGGAAAAGTCAGGAAAGTGGTAAGGTACTGTTTTCTATCAGTTGGCAAACTGCGCACACAATCCCAGTGTTGTACAGCTTCCTTCTTCACCTTTCCGATGCTGCCGCTCTCTCCGGCTCCCGGAGCCGAAGAAGCGGCTTCTTCGCGCAAAGACGATTGTACCGCTCACAGTGCTCTCTTAGCGCCGCTTCTGCCGAAAGAAGCCCGGGAGCGGCGCTTATCTCCGGAGAGCATCGTACCTTCGTCTTTAGCGTCTTTTGTGGTCTACATCCTAGCAGAAAGCTTTTCCACTCTGTCTGGCAAGGAAAACCTGCGCCAGCACAGAAAACATCTCCCATCGTGTTCTGGACGTTGTACGGAGGTCTGCCAATTGTTTGACAAGAAGAGAAGAAAAGTTGTCCAAAACAGCTTCCAATCGAATATTCATGTGATTGGAAAAGTCAGGAAAGTGGTAAGGTACTGTTTTCTATCAGTTGGCAAGCTGCGCACACAATCCCAGTGTTGTACAGCTTCCTTCTTCACCTTTCCGATGCTGCCGCTCTCTCCGGCTCCCGGAGCCGAAGAAGCGGCTTCTTCGCGCAAAGACGATTGTACCGCTCACAGTGCTCTCTTAGCGCCGCTTCTGCCGAAAGAAGCCCGGGAGCGGCGCTTAGCTCCGGAGAGCATCGTACCTTCGTCTTTAGCGTCTTTTGTGGTCTACATCCTAGCAGAAAGCTTTTCCACTCTGTCTGGCAAGGAAAACCTGCGCCAGCGCAGAAAACATCTCCCATCGTGTTCTGGACGTTGCACGGAGGTCTGCCAAGTGTTTGCATAAAGAAATGAAAAGTTGTCCAAAATAACTTCCTATCGAATGTTCATGTGATTGGAAACGTCAGGAAAGTGTAAGGTACTGTTTTCTATCAGTTGGCAAGCTGCGCACACAATCCCAGTGTTGTACAGCTTCCTTCTTCACCTTTCCGATGCTGCCGCTCTCTCCGGCTCCCGGAGCCGAAGAAGCGGCTTCTTCGCGCAAAGACGATTGTACCGCTCACAGTGCTCTCTTAGCGCCGCTTCTGCCGAAAGAAGCCCGGGAGCGGTGCTTAGCTCCGGAGAGCCTCGTACCTTCGTCTTTAGCGTCTTTTGTGGTCTACATCCTAGCAGAAAGCTTTTCCACTCTGTCTGGCAAGGAAAACATGCGGAACACAGAAAACATCTCCCATCGTGTTCTGGACGTTGCACGGAGGTCTGCCAAGTGTTTGCATAAAGAAATGAAAAGTTGTCCAAAATAACTTCCTATCGAATGTTCATGTGATTGGAAAGGTCAGGAAAGTGTAAGGTACTGTTTTCTATCAGTTGGCAAGCTGCGCACACAATCCCAGTGTTGTACAGCTTCCTTCTTCACCTTTCCGATGCTGCCGCTCTCTCCGGCTCCCGGAGCCGAAGAAGCGGCTTCTTCGCGCAAAGACGATTGTACCGCTCACAGTGCTCTCTTAGCGCCGCTTCTGCCGAAAGAAGCCCGGGAGCGGCGCTTAGCTCCGGAGAGCATCGTACCTTCGTCTTTAGCGTCTTTTGTGGTCTACATCCTAGCAGAAAGCTTTTCCACTCTGTCTGGCAAGGAAAACCTGCGCCAGCGCAGAAAACATCTCCCATCGTGTTCTGGACGTTGCACGGAGGTCTGCCAAGTGTTTGCATAAAGAAATGAAAAGTTGTCCAAAATAACTTCCTATCGAATGTTCATGTGATTGGAAAAGTCAGGAAAGTGGTAAGGTACTGTTTTCTATCAGTTGGCAAGCTGCGCACACAAGCCCAGTGTTGTACAGCTTCCTTCTTCACCTTTCCGATGCTGCCGCTCTCTCCGGCTCCCGGAGCCGAAGAAGCGGCTTCTTCGCGCAAAGACGATTGTACCGCTCACAGTGCTCTCTTAGCGCCGCTTCTGCCGAAAGAAGCCCGGGAGCGGTGCTTAGCTCCGGAGAGCCTCGTACCTTCGTCTTTAGCGTCTTTTGTGGTCTACATCCTAGCAGAAAGCTTTTCCACTCTGTCTGGCAAGGAAAACATGCGGAACACAGAAAACATCTCCCATCGTGTTCTGGACGTTGCACGGAGGTCTGCCAAGTGTTTGCATAAAGAAATGAAAAGTTGTCCAAAATAACTTCCTATCGAATGTTCATGTGATTGGAAAGGTCAGGAAAGTGGTAAGGTACTGTTTTCTATCAGTTGGCAAGCTGCGCACACAAGCCCAGTGTTGTACAGCTTCCTTCTTCACCTTTCCGATGCTGCCGCTCTCTCCGGCTCCCGGAGCCGAAGAAGCGGCTTCTTCGCGCAAAGACGATTGTACCGCTCACAGTGCTCTCTTAGCGCCGCTTCTGCCGAAAGAAGCCCGGGAGCGGCGCTTAACTCCGGAGAGCATCGTCCCTTCGTCTTTAGCGTCTTTTGTGGTCTACATCCTAGCAGAAAGCTTTTCCACTCTGTCTGGCAAGGAAAACCTGCGCCAGCACAGAAAACATCTCCCTTCGCGTTCTGGACGTTGTACGGAGGTCTGCCAAGTGTTTGAAAGAAACAAAGAAAAGTTGTCCAAAACAGCTACCAATCGAAGATTCATGTGATTGGAAACGTCAGGAAAGTGTAAGGTACTGTTTTCTATCAGTTGGCAAGCTGCGCACACAATGCCAGTGTTGTACAGCTTCCTTCTTCACCTTTCCGATGCTGCCGCTCTCTCCGGCTCCCGGAGCCGAAGAAGCGGCTTCTTCGCGCAAAGACGATTGTACCGCTCACAGTGCTCTCTTAGCGCCGCTTCTGCCGAAAGAAGCCCGGGAGCGGTGCTTAGCTCCGGAGAGCCTCGTACCTTCGTCTTTAGCGTCTTTTGTGGTCTACATCCTAGCAGAAAGCTTTTCCACTCAGTCTGGCAAGAAAAACCTGCGCCAGCGCAGAAAACATCTCCCATCGTGTTCTGGACGTTGTACGGAGGTCTGCCAAGTGTTTGCATAAAGAAATGAAAAGTTGTCCAAAATAACTTCCTATCGAATGTTCATGTGATTGGAAAAGTCAGGAAAGTGGTAAGGTACTGTTTTCTATCAGTTGGCAAGCTGCGCACACAATCCCAGTGTTGTACAGCTTCCTTCTTCACCTTTCCGATGCTGCCGCTCTCTCCGGCTCCCGGAGCCGAAGAAGCGGCTTCTTCGCGCAAAGACGATTGTACCGCTCACAGTGCTCTCTTAGCGCCGCTTCTGCCGAAAGAAGCCCGGGAGCGGCGCTTAGCTCTGGAGAGCATCGTACCTTCGTCTTTAGCGTCTTTTGTGGTCTACATCCTAGCAGAAAGCTTTTCCACTCTGTCTGGCAAGGAAAACCTGCGCCAGCGCAGAAAACATCTCCCATCGTGTTCTGGACGTTGCACGGAGGTCTGCCAAGTGTTTGCATAAAGAAATGAAAAGTTGTCCAAAATAACTTCCTATCGAATGTTCATGTGATTGGAAAAGTCAGGAAAGTGGTAAGGTACTGTTTTCTATCAGTTGGCAAGCTGCGCACACAAGCCCAGTGTTGTACAGCTTCCTTCTTCACCTTTCCGATGCTGCCGCTCTCTCCGGCTCCCGGAGCCGAAGAAGCGGCTTCTTCGCGCAAAGACGATTGTACCGCTCACAGTGCTCTCTTAGCGCGGCTTCTGCCGAAAGAAGCCCGGGAGCGGTGCTTAGCTCCGGAGAGCCTCGTACCTTCGTCTTTAGCGTCTTTTGTGGTCTACATCCTAGCAGAAAGCTTTTCCACTCTGTCTGGCAAGGAAAACATGCGGAACACAGAAAACATCTCCCATCGTGTTCTGGACGTTGCACGGAGGTCTGCCAAGTGTTTGCATAAAGAAATGAAAAGTTGTCCAAAATAACTTCCTATCGAATGTTCATGTGATTGGAAAGGTCAGGAAAGTGGTAAGGTACTGTTTTCTATCAGTTGGCAAGCTGCGCACACAAGCCCAGTGTTGTACAGCTTCCTTCTTCACCTTTCCGATGCTGCCGCTCTCTCCGGCTCCCGGAGCCGAAGAAGCGGCTTCTTCGCGCAAAGACGATTGTACCGCTCACAGTGCTCTCTTAGCGCCGCTTCTGCCGAAAGAAGCCCGGGAGCGGCGCTTAACTCCGGAGAGCATCGTCCCTTCGTCTTTAGCGTCTTTTGTGGTCTACATCCTAGCAGAAAGCTTTTCCACTCTGTCTGGCAAGGAAAACCTGCGCCAGCACAGAAAACATCTCCCTTCGCGTTCTGGACGTTGTACGGAGGTCTGCCAAGTGTTTGAAAGAAACAAAGAAAAGTTGTCCAAAACAGCTACCAATCGAAGATTCATGTGATTGGAAACGTCAGGAAAGTGTAAGGTACTGTTTTCTATCAGTTGGCAAGCTGCGCACACAATGCCAGTGTTGTACAGCTTCCTTCTTCACCTTTCCGATGCTGCCGCTCTCTCCGGCTCCCGGAGCCGAAGAAGCGGCTTCTTCGCGCAAAGACGATTGTACCGCTCACAGTGCTCTCTTAGCGCCGCTTCTGCCGAAAGAAGCCCGGGAGCGGTGCTTAGCTCCGGAGAGCCTCGTACCTTCGTCTTTAGCGTCTTTTGTGGTCTACATCCTAGCAGAAAGCTTTTCCACTCAGTCTGGCAAGGAAAACCAGCGCCAGCGCAGAAAACATCTCCCATCGTGTTCTGGACGTTGTACGGAGGTCTGCCAAGTGTTTGCATAAAGAAATGAAAAGTTGTCCAAAATAACTTCCTATCGAATGTTCATGTGATTGGAAAAGTCAGGAAAGTGGTAAGGTACTGTTTTCTATCAGTTGGCAAGCTGCGCACACAATCCCAGTGTTGTACAGCTTCCTTCTTCACCTTTCCGATGCTGCCGCTCTCTCCGGCTCCCGGAGCCGAAGAAGCGGCTTCTTCGCGCAAAGACGATTGTACCGCTCACAGTGCTCTCTTAGCGCCGCTTCTGCCGAAAGAAGCCCGGGAGCGGTGCTTAGCTCCGGAGAGCCTCGTACCTTCGTCTTTAGCGTCTTTTGTGGTCTACATCCTAGCAGAAAGCTTTTCCACTCTGTCTGGCAAGGAAAACATGCGGAACACAGAAAACATCTCCCATCGTGTTCTGGACGTTGCACGGAGGTCTGCCAAGTGTTTGCATAAAGAAATGAAAAGTTGTCCAAAATAACTTCCTATCGAATGTTCATGTGATTGGAAAAGTCAGGAAAGTGTAAGGTACTGTTTTCTATCAGTTGGCAAGCTGTGCACACAAGCCCAGTGTTGTACAGCTTCCTTCTTCACCTTTCCGATGCTGCCGCTCTCTCCGGCTCCCGGAGCCGAAGAAGCGGCTTCTTCGCGCAAAGACGATTGTACCGCTCACAGTGCTCTCTTAGCGCGGCTTCTGCCGAAAGAAGCCCGGGAGCGGCGCTTAGCTCCGGAGAGCATCGTCCCTTCGTCTTTAGCGTCTTTTGTGGTCTACATCCTAGCAGAAAGCTTTTCCACTCAGTCTGGCAAGGAAAACCTGCGCCAGCGCAGGAAACATCTCCCATCGTGTTCTGGACGTTGCACGGAGGTCTGCCAAGTGTTTGCATAAAGAAATGAAAAGTTGTCCAAAATAACTTCCTATCGAATGTTCATGTGATTGGAAAAGTCAGGAAAGTGGTAAGGTACTGTTTTCTATCAGTTGGCAAGCTGCGCACACAATCCCAGTGTTGTACAGCTTCCTTCTTCACCTTTCCGATGCTGCCGCTCTCTCCGGCTCCCGGAGCCGAAGAAGCGGCTTCTTCGCGCAAAGACGATTGTACCGCTCACAGTGCTCTCTTAGCGCGGCTTCTGCCGAAAGAAGCCCGGGAGCGGTGCTTAGCTCCGGAGAGCATCGTACCTTCGTCTTTAGCGTCTTTTGTGGTCTACATCCTAGCAGAAAGCTTTTCCACTCTGTCTGGCAAGGATAACCTGCGCCAGCACAGAAAACATCTCCCATCGTGTTCTGGACGTTGTACGGAGGTCTGCCAAGTGTTTGCATAAAGAAATGTAAAGTTGTCCAAAATAACTTCCTATCGAATGTTCATGTGATTGGAAAAGTCAGGAAAGTGGTAAGGTACTGTTTTCTATCAGTTGGCAAGCTGCGCACACAATCCCAGTGTTGTACAGCTTCCTTCTTCACCTTTCCGATGCTGCCGCTCTCTCCGGCTCCCGGAGCCGAAGAAGCGGCTTCTTCGCGCAAAGACGATTGTACCGCTCACAGTGCTCTCTTAGCGCCGCTTCTGCCGAAAGAAGCCCGGGAGCGGCGCTTAGCTCCGGAGAGCATCGTCCCTTCGTCTTTAGCGTCTTTTGTGGTCTACATCCTAGCAGAAAGCTTTTCCACTCTGTCTGGCAAGGAAAACCTGCGCCAGCGCAGAAAACATCTCCCATCGTGTTCTGGACGTTGTACGGAGGTCTGCCAAGTGTTTGACAAGAAGAGAAGAAAAGTTGTCCAAAACAGCTTCCAATCGAATATTCATGTGATTGGAAAAGTCAGGAAAGTGGTAAGGTACTGTTTTCTATCAGTTGGCAAGCTGCGCACACAATCCCAGTGTTGTACAGCTTCCTTCTTCACCTTTCCGATGCTGCCGCTCTCTCCGGCTCCCGGAGCCGAAGAAGCGGCTTCTTCGCGCAAAGACGATTGTACCGCTCACAGTGCTCTCTTAGCGCCGCTTCTGCCGAAAGAAGCCCGGGACCGGCGCTTAGCTCCGGAGAGCATCGTACCTTCGTCTTTAGCGTCTTTTGTGGTCTACATCCTAGCAGAAAGCTTTTCCACTCTGTCTGGCAAGGAAAACCTGCGCCAGCGCAGAAAACATCTCCCATCGTGTTCTGGACGTTGCACGGAGGTCTGCCAAGTGTTTGCATAAAGAAATGAAAAGTTGTCCAAAATAACTTCCTATCGAATGTTCATGTGATTGGAAAGGTCAGGAAAGTGTAAGGTACTGTTTTCTATCAGTTGGCAAGCTGCGCACACAATCCCAGTGTTGTACAGCTTCCTTCTTCACCTTTCCGATGCTGCCGCTCTCTCCGGCTCCCGGAGCCGAAGAAGCGGCTTCTTCGCGCAAAGACGATTGTACCGCTCACAGTGCTCTCTTAGCGCCGCTTCTGCCGAAAGAAGCCCGGGAGCGGTGCTTAGCTCCGGAGAGCATCGTCCCTTCGTCTTTAGCGTCTTTTGTGGTCTACATCCTAGCAGAAAGCTTTTCCACTCTGTCTGGCAAGGAAAACCTGCGCCAGCACAGAAAACATCTCCCTTCGCGTTCTGGACGTTGTACGGAGGTCTGCCAAGTGTTTGAAAGAAACAAAGAAAAGTTGTCCAAAACAGCTTCCAATCGAAGATTCATGTGATTGGAAACGTCAGGAAAGTGTAAGGTACTGTTTTCTATCAGTTGGCAAGCTGCGCACACAAGCCCAGTGTTGTACAGCTTCCTTCTTCACCTTTCCGATGCTGCCGCTCTCTCCGGCTCCCGGAGCCGAAGAAGCGGCTTCTTCGCGCAAAGACGATTGTACCGCTCACAGTGCTCTCTTAGCGCCGCTTCTGCCGAAAGAAGCCCGGGAGCGGTGCTTAGCTCCGGAGAGCCTCGTACCTTCGTCTTTAGCGTCTTTTGTGGTCTACATCCTAGCAGAAAGCTTTTCCACTCAGTCTGGCAAGGAAAACCTGCGCCAGCGCAGAAAACATCTCCCATCGTGTTCTGGACGTTGCACGGACGTCTGCCAAGTGTTTGCATAAAGAAATGAAAAGTTGTCCAAAATAACTTCCTATCGAATGTTCATGTGATTGGAAAAGTCAGGAAAGTGGTAAGGTACTGTTTTCTATCAGTTGGCAAGCTGCGCACACAATCCCAGTGTTGTACAGCTTCCTTCTTCACCTTTCCGATGCTGCCGCTCTCTCCGGCTCCCGGAGCCGAAGAAGCGGCTTCTTCGCGCAAAGACGATTGTACCGCTCACAGTGCTCTCTTAGCGCCGCTTCTGCCGAAAGAAGCCCGGGAGCGGCGCTTAGCTCCGGAGAGCATCGTACCTTCGTCTTTAGCGTCTTTTGTGGTCTACATCCTAGCAGAAAGCTTTTCCACTCTGTCTGGCAAGGAAAACCTGCGCCAGCGCAGAAAACATCTCCCATCGTGTTCTGGACGTTGCACGGAGGTCTGCCAAGTGTTTGCATAAAGAAATGAAAAGTTGTCCAAAATAACTTCCTATCGAATGTTCATGTGATTGGAAAGGTCAGGAAAGTGTAAGGTACTGTTTTCTATCAGTTGGCAAGCTGCGCACACAATCCCAGTGTTGTACAGCTTCCTTCTTCACCTTTCCGATGCTGCCGCTCTCTCCGGCTCCCGGAGCCGAAGAAGCGGCTTCTTCGCGCAAAGACGATTGTACCGCTCACAGTGCTCTCTTAGTGCCGCTTCTGCCGAAAGAAGCCCGGGAGCGGTGCTTAGCTCCGGAGAGCATCGTCCCTTCGTCTTTAGCGTCTTTTGTGGTCTACATCCTAGAAGAAAGCTTTTCCACTCTGTCTGGAAAGGAAAACCTGCGCCAGCACAGAAAACATCTCCCTTCGCGTTCTGGACGTTGTACGGAGGTCTGCCAAGTGTTTGAAAGAAACAAAGAAAAGTTGTCCAAAACAGCTTCCAATCGAATATTCTGTGATTGGAAACGTCAGGAAAGTGTAAGGTACTGTTTTCTATCAGTTGGCAAGCTGCGCACACAATCCCAGTGTTGTACAGCTTCCTTCTTCACCTTTCCGATGCTGCCGCTCTCTCCGGCTCCCGGAGCCGAAGAAGCGGCTTCTTCGCGCAAAGACGATTGTACCGCTCACAGTGCTCTCTTAGCGCCGCTTCTGCCGAAAGAAGCCCGGGAGCGGTGCTTAGCTCCGGAGAGCCTCGTACCTTCGTCTTTAGCGTCTTTTGTGGTCTACATCCTAGCAGAAAGATTTTCCACTCAGTCTGGCAAGGAAAACCTGCGCCAGCGCAGAAAACATCTCCCATCGTGTTCTGGACGTTGCACGGAGGTCTGCCAAGTGTTTGCATAAAGAAATGAAAAGTTGTCCAAAATAACTTCCTATCGAATGTTCATGTGATTGGAAAAGTCAGGAAAGTGGTAAGGTACTGTTTTCTATCAGTTGGCAAGGTGCGCACACAAGCCCAGTGTTGTACAGCTTCCTTCTTCACCTTTCCGATGCTGCCGCTCTCTCCGGCTCCCGGAGCCGAAGAAGCGGCTTCTTCGCGCAAAGACGATTGTACCGCTCACAGTGCTCTCTTAGCGCCGCTTCTGCCGAAAGAAGCCCGGGAGCGGTGCTTAGCTCCGGAGAGCCTCGTACCTTCGTCTTTAGCGTCTTTTGTGGTCTACATCCTAGCAGAAAGCTTTTCCACTCAGTCTGGCAAGGAAAACCTGCGCCAGCGCAGAAAACATCTCCCATCGTGTTCTGGACGTTGTACGGAGGTCTGCCAAGTGTTTGACAAGAAGAGAAGAAAAGTTGTCCAAAACAGCTTCCAATCGAATATTCATGTGATTGGAAAAGTCAGGAAAGTGGTAAGGTACTGTTTTCTATCAGTTGGCAAGCTGCGCACACAATCCCAGTGTTGTACAGCTTCCTTCTTCACCTTTCCGATGCTGCCGCTCTCTCCGGCTCCCGGAGCCGAAGAAGCGGCTTCTTCGCGCAAAGACGATTGTACCGCTCACAGTGCTCTCTTAGCGCCGCTTCTGCCGAAAGAAGCCCGGGAGCGGCGCTTAGCTCCGGAGAGCATCGTACCTTCGTCTTTAGCGTCTTTTGTGGTCTACATCCTAGCAGAAAGCTTTTCCACTCTGTCTGGCAAGGAAAACCTGCGCCAGCGCAGAAATCATCTCCCATCGTGTTCTGGACGTTGCACGGAGGTCTGCCAAGTGTTTGCATAAAGAAATGAAAAGTTGTCCAAAATAACTTCCTATCGAATGTTCATGTGATTGGAAAGGTCAGGAAAGTGTAAGGTACTGTTTTCTATCAGTTGGCAAGCTGCGCACACAATCCCAGTGTTGTACAGCTTCCTTCTTCACCTTTCCGATGCTGCCGCTCTCTCCGGCTCCCGGAGCCGAAGAAGCGGCTTCTTCGCGCAAAGACGATTGTACCGCTCACAGTGCTCTCTTAGCGCCGCTTCTGCCGAAAGAAGCCCGGGAGCGGTGCTTAGCTCCGGAGAGCATCGTCCCTTCGTCTTTAGCGTCTTTTGTGGTCTACATCCTAGCAGAAAGCTTTTCCACTCTGTCTGGCAAGGAAAACCTGCGCCAGCACAGAAAACATCTCCCTTCGCGTTCTGGACGTTGTACGGAGGTCTGCCAAGTGTTTGAAAGAAACAAAGAAAAGTTGTCCAAAACAGCTTCCAATCGAAGATTCATGTGATTGGAAACGTCAGGAAAGTGTAAGGTACTGTTTTCTATCAGTTGGCAAGCTGCGCACACAAGCCCAGTGTTGTACAGCTTCCTTCTTCACCTTTCCGATGCTGCCGCTCTCTCCGGCTCCCGGAGCCGAAGAAGCGGCTTCTTCGCGCAAAGACGATTGTACCGCTCACAGTGCTCTCTTAGCGCCGCTTCTGCCGAAAGAAGCCCGGGAGCGGTGCTTAGCTCCGGAGAGCCTCGTACCTTCGTCTTTAGCGTCTTTTGTGGTCTACATCCTAGCAGAAAGCTTTTCCACTCAGTCTGGCAAGGAAAACCTGCGCCAGCGCAGAAAACATCTCCCATCGTGTTCTGGACGTTGCACGGACGTCTGCCAAGTGTTTGCATAAAGAAATGAAAAGTTGTCCAAAATAACTTCCTATCGAATGTTCATGTGATTGGAAAAGTCAGGAAAGTGGTAAGGTACTGTTTTCTATCAGTTGGCAAGCTGCGCACACAATCCCAGTGTTGTACAGCTTCCTTCTTCACCTTTCCGATGCTGCCGCTCTCTCCGGCTCCCGGAGCCGAAGAAGCGGCTTCTTCGCGCAAAGACGATTGTACCGCTCACAGTGCTCTCTTAGCGCCGCTTCTGCCGAAAGAAGCCCGGGAGCGGCGCTTAGCTCCGGAGAGCATCGTACCTTCGTCTTTAGCGTCTTTTGTGGTCTACATCCTAGCAGAAAGCTTTTCCACTCTGTCTGGCAAGGAAAACCTGCGCCAGCGCAGAAAACATCTCCCATCGTGTTCTGGACGTTGCACGGAGGTCTGCCAAGTGTTTGCATAAAGAAATGAAAAGTTGTCCAAAATAACTTCCTATCGAATGTTCATGTGATTGGAAAGGTCAGGAAAGTGTAAGGTACTGTTTTCTATCAGTTGGCAAGCTGCGCACACAATCCCAGTGTTGTACAGCTTCCTTCTTCACCTTTCCGATGCTGCCGCTCTCTCCGGCTCCCGGAGCCGAAGAAGCGGCTTCTTCGCGCAAAGACGATTGTACCGCTCACAGTGCTCTCTTAGCGCCGCTTCTGCCGAAAGAAGCCCGGGAGCGGTGCTTAGCTCCGGAGAGCATCGTCCCTTCGTCTTTAGCGTCTTTTGTGGTCTACATCCTAGAAGAAAGCTTTTCCACTCTGTCTGGAAAGGAAAACCTGCGCCAGCACAGAAAACATCTCCCTTCGTGTTCTGGACGTTGTACGGAGGTCTGCCAAGTGTTTGAAAGAAACAAAGAAAAGTTGTCCAAAACAGCTTCCAATCGAATATTCTGTGATTGGATACGTCAGGAAAGTGTAAGGTACTGTTTTCTATCAGTTGGCAAGCTGCGCACACAATCCCAGTGTTGTACAGCTTCCTTCTTCACCTTTCCGATGCTGCCGCTCTCTCCGGCTCCCGGAGCCGAAGAAGCGGCTTCTTCGCGCAAAGACGATTGTACCGCTCACAGTGCTCTCTTAGCGCCGCTTCTGCCGAAAGAAGCCCGGGAGCGGCGCTTAGCTCCGGAGAGCATCGTCCCTTCGTCTTTAGCGTCTTTTGTGGTCTACATCCTAGCAGAAAGCTTTTCCACTCTGTCTGGCAAGGAAAACCTGCGCCAGCACAGAAAACATCTCCCATCGTGTTCTGGACGTTGTACGGAGGTCTGCCAATTGTTTGACAAGAAGAGAAGAAAAGTTGTCCAAAACAGCTTCCAATCGAATATTCATGTGATTGGAAAAGTCAGGAAAGTGGTAAGGTACTGTTTTCTATCAGTTGGCAAGCTGCGCACACAATCCCAGTGTTGTACAGCTTCCTTCTTCACCTTTCCGATGCTGCCGCTCTCTCCGGCTCCCGGAGCCGAAGAAGCGGCTTCTTCGCGCAAAGACGATTGTACCGCTCACAGTGCTCTCTTAGCGCCGCTTCTGCCGAAAGAAGCCCGGGAGCGGCGCTTAGCTCCGGAGAGCATCGTACCTTCGTCTTTAGCGTCTTTTGTGGTCTACATCCTAGCAGAAAGCTTTTCCACTCTGTCTGGCAAGGAAAACCTGCGCCAGCGCAGAAAACATCTCCCATCGTGTTCTGGACGTTGCACGGAGGTCTGCCAAGTGTTTGCATAAAGAAATGAAAAGTTGTCCAAAATAACTTCCTATCGAATGTTCATGTGATTGGAAAGGTCAGGAAAGTGTAAGATACTGTTTTCTATCAGTTGGCAAGCTGCGCACACAATCCCAGTGTTGTACAGCTTCCTTCTTCACCTTTCCGATGCTGCCGCTCTCTCCGGCTCCCGGAGCCGAAGAAGCGGCTTCTTCGCGCAAAGACGATTGTACCGCTCACAGTGCTCTCTTAGCGCCGCTTCTGCCGAAAGAAGCCCGGGAGCGGAGCTTAGCTCCGGAGAGCATCGTCCCTTCGTCTTTAGCGTCTTTTGTGGTCTACATCCTAGCAGAAAGCTTTTCCACTCTGTCTGGCAAGGAAAACCTGCGCCAGCACAGAAAACATCTCCCTTCGTGTTCTGGACGTTGTACGGAGGTCTGCCAAGTGTTTGAAAGAAACAAAGAAAAGTTGTCCAAAACAGCTTCCAATCGAATATTCTGTGATTGGAAACGTCAGGAAAGTGTAAGGTACTGTTTTCTATCAGTTGGCAAGCTGCGCACACAATCCCAGTGTTGTACAGCTTCCTTCTTCACCTTTCCGATGCTGCCGCTCTCTCCGGCTCCCGGAGCCGAAGAAGCGCCTTCTTCGCGCAAAGACGATTGTACCGCTCACAGTGCTCTCTTAGCGCCGCTTCTGCCGAAAGAAGCCCGGGAGCGGTGCTTAGCTCCGGAGAGCCTCGTACCTTCGTCTTTAGCGTCTTTTGTGGTCTACATCCTAGCAGAAAGCTTTTCCACTCTGTCTGGCAAGGAAAACATGCGGAACAGAGAAAACATCTCCCATCGTGTTCTGGACGTTGCACGGAGGTCTGCCAAGTGTTTGCATAAAGAAATGAAAAGTTGTCCAAAATAACTTCCTATCGAATGTTCATGTGATTGGAAAGGTCAGGAAAGTGTAAGGTACTGTTTTCTATCAGTTGGCAAGCTGCGCACACAATCCCAGTGTTGTACAGCTTCCTTCTTCACCTTTCCGATGCTGCCGCTGTCTCCGGCTCCCGGAGCCGAAGAAGCGGCTTCTTCGCGCAAAGACGATTGTACCGCTCACAGTGCTCTCTTAGCGCGGCTTCTGCCGAAAGAAGCCCGGGAGCGGCGCTTAGCTCCGGAGAGCCTCGTACCATCTTCTTTAGCGTCTTTTGTGGTCTACATCCTAGCAGAAAGCTTTTCCACTCAGTCTGGCAAGGAAAACCTGCGCCAGCACAGAAAACATCTCCCATCGTGTTCTGGACGTTGCACGGAGGTCTGCCAAGTGTTTGAAAGAAACAAAGAAAAGTTGTCCAAAACAGCTTCCAATCGAATGTTCATGTGATTGGAAAAGTCAGGAAAGTGGTAAGGTACTGTTTTCTATCAGTTGGCAAGCTGCGCACACAATCCCAGTGTTGTACAGCTTCCTTCTTCACCTTTCCGATGCTGCCGCTCTCTCCGGCTCCCGGAGCCGAAGAAGCGGCTTCTTCGCGCAAAGACGATTGTACCGCTCACAGTGCTCTCTTAGCGCCGCTTCTGCCGAAAGAAGCCCGGGAGCGGCGCTTAGCTCCGGAGAGCATCGTCCCTTCGTCTTTAGCGTCTTTTGTGGTCTACATCCTAGCAGAAAGCTTTTCCACTCTGTCTGGCAAGGAAAACATGCGGAACACAGAAAACATCTCCCATCGTGTTCTGGACGTTGCACAGAGGTCTGCCAAGTGTTTGCATAAAGAAATGAAAAGTTGTCCAAAATAACTTCCTATCGAATGTTCATGTGATTGGAAAGGTCAGGAAAGTGTAAGGTACTGTTTTCTATCAGTTGGCAAGCTGCGCACACAATCCCAGTGTTGTACAGCTTCCTTCTTCACCTTTCCGATGCTGCCGCTCTCTCCGGCTCCCGGAGCCGAAGAAGCGGCTTCTTCGCGCAAAGACGATTGTACCGCTCACAGTGCTCTCTTAGCGCCGCTTCTGCCGAAAGAAGCCCGGGAGCGGTGCTTAGCTCCGGAGAGCATCGTCCCTTCGTCTTTAGCGTCTTTTGTGGTCTACATCCTAGAAGAAAGCTTTTCCACTCTGTCTGGAAAGGAAAACCTGCGCCAGCACAGAAAACATCTCCCTTCGTGTTCTGGACGTTGTACGGAGGTCTGCCAAGTGTTTGAAAGAAACAAAGAAAAGTTGTCCAAAACAGCTTCCAATCGAATATTCTGTGATTGGAAACGTCAGGAAAGTGTAAGGTACTGTTTTCTATCAGTTGGCAAGCTGCGCACACAATCCCAGTGTTGTACAGCTTCCTTCTTCACCTTTCCGATGCTGCCGCTCTCTCCGGCTCCCGGAGCCGAAGAAGCGGCTTCTTCGCGCAAAGACGATTGTACCGCTCACAGTGCTCTCTTAGCGCCGCTTCTGCCGAAAGAAGCCCGGGAGCGGTGCTTAGCTCCGGAGAGCCTCGTACCTTCGTCTTTAGCGTCTTTTGTGGTCTACATCCTAGCAGAAAGCTTTTCCACTCAGTCTGGCAAGGAAAACCTGCGCCAGCGCAGAAAACATCTCCCATCGTGTTCTGGACGTTGCACGGAGGTCTGCCAAGTGTTTGCATAAAGAAATGAAAAGTTGTCCAAAATAACTTCCTATCGAATGTTCATGTGATTGGAAAAGTCAGGAAAGTGGTAAGGTACTGTTTTCTATCAGTTGGCAAGGTGCGCACACAAGCGCAGTGTTGTACAGCTTCCTTCTTCACCTTTCCGATGCTGCCGCTCTCTCCGGCTCCCGGAGCCGAAGAAGCGGCTTCTTCGCGCAAAGACGATTGTACCGCTCACAGTGCTCTCTTAGCGCCGCTTCTGCCGAAAGAAGCCCGGGAGCGGTGCTTAGCTCCGGAGAGCCTCGTACCTTCGTCTTTAGCGTCTTTTGTGGTCTACATCCTAGCAGAAAGCTTTTCCACTCTGTCTGGCAAGGAAAACATGCGGAACACAGAAAACATCTCCCATCGTGTTCTGGACGTTGCACGGAGGTCTGCCAAGTGTTTGCATAAAGAAATGAAAAGTTGTCCAAAATAACTTCCTATCGAATGTTCATGTGATTGGAAAAGTCAGGAAAGTGGTAAGGTACTGTTTTCTATCAGTTGGCAAGCTGCGCACACAATCCCAGTGTTGTACAGCTTCCTTCTTCACCTTTCCGATGCTGCCGCTCTCTCCGGCTCCCGGAGCCGAAGAAGCGGCTTCTTCGCGCAAACACGATTGTACCTGTCACACTGCTCTCTTAGAGCCGCGTCTGCCGAAAGAAGCCCGGGAGCGGCGCTTAGCTCCGGAGAGCATCGTACCTTCGTCTTTAGCGTCTTTTGTGGTCTACATCCTAGCAGAAAGCTTTTCCACTCTGTCTGGCAAGGAAAACCTGCGCCAGCACAGAAAACATCTCCCATCGTGTTCTGGACGTTGCACAGAGGTCTGCCAAGTGTTTGAAAGAAACAAAGAAAAGTTGTCCAAAACAGCTTCCAATCGAATGTTCATGTGATTGGAAAAGTCAGGAAAGTGGTAAGGTACTGTTTTCTATCAGTTGGCAAGCTGCGCACACAATCCCAGTGTTGTACAGCTTCCTTCTTCACCTTTCCGATGCTGCCGCTCTCTCCGGCTCCCGGAGCCGAAGAAGCGGCTTCTTCGCGCAAAGACGATTGTACCGCTCACAGTGCTCTCTTAGCGCGGCTTCTGCCGAAAGAAGCCCGGGAGCGGCGCTTAGCTCCGGAGAGCATCGTCCCTTCGTCTTTAGCGTCTTTTGTGGTCTACATCCTAGCAGAAAGCTTTTCCACTCTGTCTGGCAAGGAAAACCTGCGCCAGCACAGAAAACATCTCCCATCGTGTTCTGGACGTTGTACGGAGGTCTGCCAAGTTTTTGACAAGAAGAGAAGAAAAGTTGTCCAAAACAGCTTCCAATCGAATATTCATGTGATTGGAAAAGTCAGGAAAGTTGTAAGGTACTGTTTTCTATCAGTTGGCAAGCTGCGCACACAATCCCAGTGTTGTACAGCTTCCTTCTTCACCTTTCCGATGTTGCCGCTCTCTCCGGCTCCCGGAGCCGAAGAAGCGGCTTCTTCGCGCAAAGACGATTGTACCGCTCACAGTGCTCTCTTAGCGCCGCTTCTGCCGAAAGAAGCCCGGGAGCGGCGCTTAGCTCCGGAGAGCATCGTACCTTCGTCTTTAGCGTCTTTTGTGGTCTACATCCTAGCAGAAAGCTTTTCCACTCAGTCTGGCAAGGAAAACCTGCGCCAGCACAGAAAACATCTCCCTTCGTGTTCTGGACGTTGTACGGAGGTCTGCCAAGTGTTTGAAAGAAACAAAGAAAAGTTGTCCAAAACAGCTTCCAATCGAATATTCTGTGATTGGAAACGTCAGGAAAGTGTAAGGTACTGTTTTCTATCAGTTGGCAAGCTGCGCACACAATCCCAGTGTTGTACAGCTTCCTTCTTCACCTTTCCGATGCTGCCGCTCTCTCCGGCTCCCGGAGCCGAAGAAGCGGCTTCTTCGCGCAAAGACGATTGTACCGCTCACAGTGCTCTCTTAGCGCCGCTTCTGCCGAAAGAAGCCCGGGAGCGGTGCTTAGCTCCGGAGAGCCTCGTACCTTCGTCTTTAGCGTCTTTTGTGGTCTACATCCTAGCAGAAAGCTTTTCCACTCAGTCTGGCAAGGAAAACCTGCGCCAGCGCAGAAAACATCTCCCATCGTGTTCTGGACGTTGCACGGAGGTCTGCCAAGTGTTTGCATAAAGAAATGAAAAGTTGTCCAAAATAACTTCCTATCGAATGTTCATGTGATTGGAAAAGTCAGGAAAGTGGTAAGGTACTGTTTTCTATCAGTTGGCAAGCTGCGCACACAATCCCAGTGTTGTACAGCTTCCTTCTTCACCTTTCCGATGCTGCCGCTCTCTCCGGCTCCCGGAGCCGAAGAAGCGGCTTCTTCGCGCAAAGACGATTGTACCGGTCACAGTGCTCTCTTAGCGCGGCTTCTGCCGAAAGAAGCCCGGGAGCGGTGCTTAGCTCCGGAGAGCATCGTCCCTTCGTCTTTAGCGTCTTTTGTGGTCTACATCCTAGCAGAAAGCTTTTCCACTCTGTCTGGCAAGGAAAACCTGCGCCAGCGCAGGAAACATCTCCCATCGTGTTCTGGACGTTGCACGGAGGTCTGCCAAGTGTTTGCATAAAGAAATGAAAAGTTGTCCAAAATAACTTCCTATCGAATGTTCATGTGATTGGAAAAGTCAGGAAAGTGGTAAGGTACTGTTTTCTATCAGTTGGCAAGGTGCGCACACAAGCCCAGTGTTGTACAGCTTCCTTCTTCACCTTTCCGATGTTGCCGCTCTCTCCGGCTCCCGGAGCCGAAGAAGCGGCTTCTTCGCGCAAAGACGATTGTACCGCTCACAGTGCTCTCTTAGCGCCGCTTCTGCCGAAAGAAGCCCGGGAGCGGCGCTTAGCTCCGGAGAGCATCGTACCTTCGTCTTTAGCGTCTTTTGTGGTCTACATCCTAGCAGAAAGCTTTTCCACTCTGTCTGGCAAGGAAAACATGCGCCAGCGCAGAAAACATCTCCCATCGTGTTCTGGACGTTGCACGGAGGTCTGCCAAGTGTTTGACAAGAAGAGAAGAAAAGTTGTCCAAAACAGCTTCCAATCGAATATTCATGTGATTGGAAAAGTCAGGAGAGTGGTAAGGTACTGTTTTCTATCAGTTGGCAAGCTGCGCACACAATCCCAGTGTTGTACAGCTTCCTTCTTCACCTTTCCGATGCTGCCGCTCTCTCCGGCTCCCGGAGCCGAAGAAGCGGCTTCTTCGCGCAAAGACGATTGTACCGCTCACAGTGCTCTCTTAGCGCGGCTTCTGCCGAAAGAAGCCCGGGAGCGGTGCTTAGCTCCGGAGAGCATCGTACCTTCGTCTTTAGCGTCTTTTGTGGTCTACATCCTAGCAGAAAGCTTTTCCACTCTGTCTGGCAAGGAAAACATGCGGAACACAGAAAACATCTCCCATCGTGTTCTGGACGTTGTACGGAGGTCTGCCAAGTGTTTGCATAAAGAAATGAAAAGTTGTCCAAAATAACTTCCTATCGAATGTTCATGTGATTGGAAAAGTCAGGAAAGTGGTAAGGTACTGTTTTCTATCAGTTGGCAAGCTGCGCACACAATCCCAGTGTTGTACAGCTTCCTTCTTCACCTTTCCGATGCTGCCGCTCTCTCCGGCTCCCGGAGCCGAAGAAGCGGCTTCTTCGCGCAAAGACGATTGTACCTGTCACAGTGCTCTCTTAGCGCCGCTTCTGCCGAAAGAAGCCCGGGAGCGGCGCTTAGCTCCGGAGAGCATCGTACCTTCGTCTTTAGCGTCTTTTGTGGTCTACATCCTAGCAGAAAGCTTTTCCACTCTGTCTGGCAAGGAAAACATGCGCCAGCACAGAAAACATCTCCCATCGTGTTCTGGACGTTGCACGGAGGTCTGCCAAGTGTTTGAAAGAAACAAAGAAAAGTTGTCCAAAACAGCTTCCAATCGAATGTTCATGTGATTGGAAAAGTCAGGAAAGTGGTAAGGTACTGTTTTCTATCAGTTGGCAAGCTGCGCACACAATCCCAGTGTTGTACAGCTTCCTTCTTCACCTTTCCGATGCTGCCGCTCTCTCCGGCTCCCGGAGCCGAAGAAGCGGCTTCTTCGCGCAAAGACGATTGTACCGCTCACAGTGCTCTCTTAGCGCGGCTTCTGCCGAAAGAAGCCCGGGAGCGGCGCTTAGCTCCGGAGAGCATCGTACCTTCGTCTTTAGCGTCTTTTGTGGTCTACATCCTAGCAGAAAGCTTTTCCACTCTGTCTGGCAAGGAAAACCTGCGCCAGCACAGAAAACATCTCCCATCGTGTTCTGGACGTTGTACGGAGGTCTGCCAAGTGTTTGACAAGAAGAGAAGAAAAGTTGTCCAAAACAGCTTCCAATCGAATATTCATGTGATTGGAAAAGTCAGGAAAGTTGTAAGGTACTGTTTTCTATCAGTTGGCAAGCTGCGCACACAATCCCAGTGTTGTACAGCTTCCTTCTTCACCTTTCCGATGCTGCCGCTCTCTCCGGCTCCCGGAGCCGAAGAAGCGGCTTCTTCGCGCAAAGACGATTGTACCGCTCACAGTGCTCTCTTAGCGCCGCTTCTGCCGAATGAAGCCCGGGAGCGGCGCATAACTCCGGAGAGCCTCGTACAATCTTCTTTAGCGTCTTTTGTGGTCTACATCCTAGCAGAAAGCTTTTCCACTCTGTCTGGCAAGGAAAACCTGCGCCAGCACAGAAAACATCTCCCATCGTGTTCTGGACGTTGTACGGAGGTCTGCCAATTGTTTGACAAGAAGAGAAGAAAAGTTGTCCAAAACAGCTTCCAATCGAATATTCATGTGATTGGAAAAGTCAGGAAAGTGGTAAGGTACTGTTTTCTATCAGTTGGCAAGCTGCGCACACAATCCCAGTGTTGTACAGCTTCCTTCTTCACCTTTCCGATGCTGCCGCTCTCTCCGGCTCCCGGAGCCGAAGAAGCGGCTTCTTCGCGCAAAGACGATTGTACCGCTCACAGTGCTCTCTTAGCGCCGCTTCTGCCGAAAGAAGCCCGGGAGCGGCGCTTAGCTCCGGAGAGCATCGTACCTTCGTCTTTAGCGTCTTTTGTGGTCTACATCCTAGCAGAAAGCTTTTCCACTCTGTCTGGCAAGGAAAACCTGCGCCAGCGCAGAAAACATCTCCCATCGTGTTCTGGACGTTGCACGGAGGTCTGCCAAGTGTTTGCATAAAGAAATGAAAAGTTGTCCAAAATAACTTCCTATCGAATGTTCATGTGATTGGAAAGGTCAGGAAAGTGTAAGGTACTGTTTTCTATCAGTTGGCAAGCTGCGCACACAATCCCAGTGTTGTACAGCTTCCTTCTTCACCTTTCCGATGCTGCCGCTCTCTCCGGCTCCCGGAGCCGAAGAAGCGGCTTCTTCGCGCAAAGACGATTGTACCGCTCACAGTGCTCTCTTAGCGCCGCTTCTGCCGAAAGAAGCCCGGGAGCGGTGCTTAGCTCCGGAGAGCATCGTCCCTTCGTCTTTAGCGTCTTTTGTGGTCTACATCCTAGCAGAAAGCTTTTCCACTCTGTCTGGCAAGGAAAACCTGCGCCAGCACAGAAAACATCTCCCTTCGTGTTCTGGACGTTGTACGGAGGTCTGCCAAGTGTTTGAAAGAAACAAAGAAAAGTTGTCCAAAACAGCTTCCAATCGAATATTCTGTGATTGGAAACGTCAGGAAAGTGTAAGGTACTGTTTTCTATCAGTTGGCAAGCTGCGCACACAATCCCAGTGTTGTACAGCTTCCTTCTTCACCTTTCCGATGCTGCCGCTCTCTCCGGCTCCCGGAGCCGAAGAAGCGGCTTCTTCGCGCAAAGACGATTGTACCGCTCACAGTGCTCTCTTAGCGCCGCTTCTGCCGAAAGAAGCCCGGGAGCGGTGCTTAGCTCCGGAGAGCCTCGTACCTTCGTCTTTAGCGTCTTTTGTGGTCTACATCCTAGCAGAAAGCTTTTCCACTCAGTCTGGCAAGGAAAACATGCGGAACACAGAAAACATCTCCCATCGTGTTCTGGACGTTGCACGGAGGTCTGCCAAGTGTTTGCATAAAGAAATGAAAAGTTGTCCAAAATAACTTCCTATCGAATGTTCATGTGATTGGAAAGGTCAGGAAAGTGTAAGGTACTGTTTTCTATCAGTTGGCAAGCTGCGCACACAATCCCAGTGTTGTACAGCTTCCTTCTTCACCTTTCCGATGCTGCCGCTCTCTCCGGCTCCCGGAGCCGAAGAAGCGGCTTCTTCGCGCAAAGACGATTGTACCGCTCACAGTGCTCTCTTAGCGCCGCTTCTGCCGAAAGAAGCCCGGGAGCGGCGCTTAGCTCCGGAGAGCATCGTACCTTCGTCTTTAGCGTCTTTTGTGGTCTACATCCTAGCAGAAAGCTTTTCCACTCTGTCTGGCAAGGAAAACCTGCGCCAGCACAGAAAACATCTCCCATCGTGTTCTGGACGTTGCACGGAGATCTGCCAAGTGTTTGAAAGAAACAAAGAAAAGTTGTCCAAAACAGCTTCCAATCGAATGTTCATGTGATTGGAAAAGTCAGGAAAGTGGTAAGGTACTGTTTTCTATCAGTTGGCAAGCTGCGCACACAATCCCAGTGTTGTACAGCTTCCTTCTTCACCTTTCCGATGCTGCCGCTCTCTCCGGCTCCCGGAGCCGAAGAAGCGGCTTCTTCGCGCAAAGACGATTGTACCGCTCACAGTGCTCTTTTAGCGCGGCTTCTGCCGAAAGAAGCCCGGGAGCGGCGCTTAGCTCCGGAGAGCATCGTCCCTTCGTCTTTAGCGTCTTTTGTGGTCTACATCCTAGCAGAAAGCTTTTCCACTCTGTCTGGCAAGGAAAACCTGCGCCAGCACAGAAAACATCTCCCATCGTGTTCTGGACGTTGTACGGAGGTCTGCCAAGTGTTTGACAAGAAGAGAAGAAAAGTTGTCCAAAACAGCTTCCAATCGAATATTCATGTGATTGGAAAAGTCAGGAAAGTGGTAAGGTACTGTTTTCTATCAGTTGGCAAGCTGCGCACACAATCCCAGTGTTGTACAGCTTCCTTCTTCACCTTTCCGATGTTGCCGCTCTCTCCGGCTCCCGGAGCCGAAGAAGCGGCTTCTTCGCGCAAAGACGATTGTACCGCTCACAGTGCTCTCTTAGCGCCGCTTCTGCCGAAAGAAGCCCGGGAGCGGCGCTTAGCTCCGGAGAGCATCGTACCTTCGTCTTTAGCGTCTTTTGTGGTCTACATCCTAGCAGAAAGCTTTTCCACTCAGTCTGGCAAGGAAAACCTGCGCCAGCGCAGAAAACATCTCCCATCGTGTTCTGGACGTTGCACGGAGGTCTGCCAAGTGTTTGCATAAAGAAATGAAAAGTTGTCCAAAATAACTTCCTATCGAATGTTCATGTGATTGGAAAGGTCAGGAAAGTGTAAGGTACTGTTTTCTATCAGTTGGCAAGCTGCGCACACAATCCCAGTGTTGTACAGCTTCCTTCTTCACCTTTCCGATGCTGCCGCTCTCTCCGGCTCCCGGAGCCGAAGAAGCGGCTTCTTCGCGCAAAGACAATTGTACCGCTCACAGTGCTCTCTTAGCGCCGCTTCTGCCGAAAGAAGCCCGGGAGCGGTGCTTAGCTCCGGAGAGCATCGTCCCTTCGTCTTTAGCGTCTTTTGTGGTCTACATCCTAGCAGAAAGCTTTTCCACTCTGTCTGGCAAGGAAAACCTGCGCCAGCACAGAAAACATCTCCCTTCGTGTTCTGGACGTTGTACGGAGGTCTGCCAAGTGTTTGAAAGAAACAAAGAAAAGTTGTCCAAAACAGCTTCCAATCGAATATTCTGTGATTGGAAACGTCAGGAAAGTGTAAGGTACTGTTTTCTATCAGTTGGCAAGCTGCGCACACAATCCCAGTGTTGTACAGCTTCCTTCTTCACCTTTCCGATGCTGCCGCTCTCTCCGGCTCCCGGAGCCGAAGAAGCGGCTTCTTCGCGCAAAGACGATTGTACCGCTCACAGTGCTCTCTTAGCGCCGCTTCTGCCGAAAGAAGCCCGGGAGCGGTGCTTAGCTCCGGAGAGCCTCGTACCTTCGTCTTTAGCGTCTTTTGTGGTCTACATCCTAGCAGAAAGCTTTTCCACTCTGTCTGGCAAGGAAAACATGCGGAACACAGAAAACATCTCCCATCGTGTTCTGGACGTTGCACGGAGGTCTGCCAAGTGTTTGCATAAAGAAATGAAAAGTTGTCCAAAATAACTTCCTATCGAATGTTCATGTGATTGGAAAAGTCAGGAAAGTGGTAAGGTACTGTTTTCTATCAGTTGGCAAGCTGCGCACACAATCCCAGTGTTGTACAGCTTCCTTCTTCACCTTTCCGATGCTGCCGCTCTCTCCGGCTCCCGGAGCCGAAGAAGCGGCTTCTTCGCGCAAAGACGATTGTACCGGTCACAGTGCTCTCTTAGCGCGGCTTCTGCCGAAAGAAGCCCGGGAGCGGTGCTTAGCTCCGGAGAGCCTCGTACCTTCGTCTTTAGCGTCTTTTGTGGTCTACATCCTAGCAGAAAGCTTTTCCACTCAGTCTGGCAAGGAAAACCTGCGCCAGCGCAGGAAACATCTCCCATCGTGTTCTGGACGTTGCACGGAGGTCTGCCAAGTGTTTGCATAAAGAAATGAAAAGTTGTCCAAAATAACTTCCTATCGAATGTTCATGTGATTGGAAAAGTCAGGAAAGTGGTAAGGTACTGTTTTCTATCAGTTGGCAAGGTGCGCACACAAGCCCAGTGTTGTACAGCTTCCTTCTTCACCTTTCCGATGCTGCCGCTCTCTCCGGCTCCCGGAGCCGAAGAAGCGGCTTCTTCGCGCAAAGACGATTGTACCGCTCACAGTGCTCTCTTAGCGCCGCTTCTGCCGAAAGAAGCCCGGGAGCGGCGCTTAGCTCCGGAGAGCATCGTACCTTCGTCTTTAGCGTCTTTTGTGGTCTACATCCTAGCAGAAAGCTTTTCCACTCTGTCTGGCAAGGAAAACATGCGCCAGCGCAGAAAACATCTCCCATCGTGTTCTGGACGTTGCACGGACGTCTGCCAAGTGTTTGACAAGAAGAGAAGAAAAGTTGTCCAAAACAGCTTCCAATCGAATATTCATGTGATTGGAAAAGTCAGGAGAGTGGTAAGGTACTGTTTTCTATCAGTTGGCAAGCTGCGCACACAATCCCAGTGTTGTACAGCTTCCTTCTTCACCTTTCCGATGCTGCCGCTCTCTCCGGCTCCCGGAGCCGAAGAAGCGGCTTCTTCGCGCAAAGACGATTGTACCGCTCACAGTGCTCTCTTAGCGCCGCTTCTGCCGAAAGAAGCCCGGGAGCGGTGCTTAGCTCGGAGAGGCTCGTAACTTCGTCTTTAGCGTCTTTTGTGGTCTACATCCTAGCAGAAAGCTTTTCCACTCTGTCTGGCAAGGAAAACATGCGGAACACAGAAAACATCTCCCATCGTGTTCTGGACGTTGTACGGAGGTCTGCCAAGTGTTTGCATAAAGAAATGAAAAGTTGTCCAAAATAACTTCCTATCGAATGTTCATGTGATTGGAAAAGTCAGGAAAGTGGTAAGGTACTGTTTTCTATCAGTTGGCAAGCTGCGCACACAATCCCAGTGTTGTACAGCTTCCTTCTTCACCTTTCCGATGCTGCCGCTCTCTCCGGCTCCCGGAGCCGAAGAAGCGGCTTCTTCGCGCAAACACGATTGTACCTGTCACAGTGCTCTCTTAGCGCCGCTTCTGCCGAAAGAAGCCCGGGAGCGGCGCTTAGCTCCGGAGAGCATCGTACCTTCGTCTTTAGCGTCTTTTGTGGTCTACATCCTAGCAGAAAGCTTTTCCACTCTGTCTGGCAAGGAAAACATGCGCCAGCACAGAAAACATCTCCCATCGTGTTCTGGACGTTGCACGGAGGTCTGCCAAGTGTTTGAAAGAAACAAAGAAAAGTTGTCCAAAACAGCTTCCAATCGAATGTTCATGTGATTGGAAAAGTCAGGAAAGTGGTAAGGTACTGTTTTCTATCAGTTGGCAAGCTGCGCACACAATCCCAGTGTTGTACAGCTTCCTTCTTCACCTTTCCGATGCTGCCGCTCTCTCCGGCTCCCGGAGCCGAAGAAGCGGCTTCTTCGCGCAAAGACGATTGTACCGCTCACAGTGCTCTCTTAGCGCGGCTTCTGCCGAAAGAAGCCCGGGAGCGGCGCTTAGCTCCGGAGAGCATCGTCCCTTCGTCTTTAGCGTCTTTTGTGGTCTACATCCTAGCAGAAAGCTTTTCCACTCTGTCTGGCAAGGAAAACCTGCGCCAGCACAGAAAACATCTCCCATCGTGTTCTGGACGTTGTACGGAGGTCTGCCAAGTGTTTGACAAGAAGAGAAGAAAAGTTGTCCAAAACAGCTTCCAATCGAATATTCATGTGATTGGAAAAGTCAGGAAAGTTGTAAGGTACTGTTTTCTATCAGTTGGCAAGCTGCGCACACAAGCCCAGTGTTGTACAGCTTCCTTCTTCACCTTTCCGATGCTGCCGCTCTCTCCGGCTCCCGGAGCCGAAGAAGCGGCTTCTTCGCGCAAAGACGATTGTACCGCTCACAGTGCTCTCTTAGCGCCGCTTCTGCCGAATGAAGCCCGGGAGCGGCGCTTAACTCCGGAGAGCCTCGTACAATCTTC